>NC_055988.1:99941930-100251844 GCF_018446385.1 Zingiber officinale | reverse complement strand
CCTTCTTGTCCACACTCAAAGCATCCTCGTGTGCCATTACGACAAACTCCAGGATGGAATTTCCCACAAGTAACACACTTGGGATAACTGGGTTGTTTACTAGCTGGTCCTCCTTTTGGGTAACTCCCTGGTTTGCGCTTGTTGTTAAAGTTCCCTTTCCAGTTAGAGCCGTGGGAGCTGTGGCCCTGGTGTTTCTGAGTGCCTGAGCCTCCTTGTCTTTTGGACTCTGAGAGGACTTGCTTCTGCTGCTTGATATTATTCTGGTAGTGCTCGGTGGTCAGAGCACTGCTGACTAGTTCTTCGGTGGTTTGCGGCCTATGAATGCCGCCAGCCACGTTCATCGCTATTTCCGGCCTCAGCATCTTGAGCATCAACCGAACTCTTTCTTTTTCTGTGCTGACTAGTTCAGGGCATAGACGAGCCAACCTGTTGAATTTCTTCACGACTTCCTCCACTGAAAGGTTGCCCTGGCGAAACTCAGTGAACTCGTCGTAGTGGCGGTTTGTGACCCGCATGTGAAAGAACTCCTCGAAGAATTCTTTCTCGAAGTCAGCCTATGTCATCTGGTTTACTGGGCGCTTCGCTCTAATTCTCTCCCACCACATACGTGCATCTCCTATCAAACAGAAGGAGGCGCACTTCACCTTCTCATGTTCTGGCCAGTCCAGAAGCTCCATCGTACTCTCCAGTGTTTTGAACCAGGCCTGTGCATCCCATGGTTCAATTCTCTGGCTTGACTCTCTGCCACTGGATCAGATAGGCTTCTCTTCTTGCCTCTGTTGCTGGGGCTACTGGTGATGTAGGCTGGACTGGTGGAACCTCTAAGACTACTGGCGTTGCTAAGTTTGGTTCCGGGGTGACTGTGGGAGTATTTTGCTGATTAGCCTTTAAGGTGGCTATCTCCTGTTGCTGTTCAGCTAGCTGCTGCTGTAACTGAGCCACTAATGCTGTAAGGTCTGGAGGAGGCACTGAACTGTCTGCCTCATGCTGGGGCTCAGTAGCTGGTGCCCTTGTAGCTGGGCGTCCTCGTGTCATTTCTAAAGGAACAAAGGACATACATAACTAAATCATCATGTCTACATAGTTAAGGCTATCATGTTAGTTACTATCACAGATAAGCATACTCTAGTTATCTACAAACATGAAAGCAATAAACATAACAAAGTGAGAGGTATTCTTACTTGGAAGCTGTAGGTTCAATGCTGATGTGTGTGTAGGAAGTATGGAAACGGCTCTGATACCACTCTGTAACGACCCACCTTCTACTAACTAAGCTGTAAGGTTGGACCGTCACAATATATTGTGCTAATCTATATCCTTGACCATTGTTAAGTCTAGATGCGGAAGTTGTACTAATTAAAACTTGGCTAAACTATTATCATTTCTTTATTCTATAGGTGCTAAGGGGTGTAATCTAAACTATTCATGACATATTTTACATCCCCCATGGTCAAGGAACTGAGCTAAGGGTTTCCAGTTGTTATCAGGCCTCCCAATCGATCCACGGATCGATTGGAATGGTCGAATCAATCCCGTAATCGATTCAGCTCGTTACTGTACTCGGGTACTTAGGTTGGATCGATCCAGTGATCGATTCAGCACGCTACTGTGCTCAACAATATTCTGGATCGATCGGCTGATCGATCCAGACTGGCCAATCGATCCAGTGATCGATCCCAGGGCCTTCTGTTTGTGACAGAATGCGACTGGATCGATCGGCTAATCGATCCAGAAGCTTACTGTTCGTGACAGAAAGCGACTGGATTGATCGGCTGATCGATCCAGAAGCCTATTGTTCGCGGAACAAAATCACCAATCGATCAGCTGATCGATTAAAGACCCCCAATCGATCGGCTGATCGATCGGGATGTCTGATTTCGTATCAGAAGTCTGATTTCAGCACTGCTTCGTGCCGAAATCATATGCATCAACTCTATAACAACAAATAAAACTACTAGGCATAATACTACTCATGGTTAGCTAACTGAAATCATGACAACCAAAGATTCTATGCATAACTGTCACAATTCGAAACACTTAAACAACTAAAGTGCAAGAAAGTAATGACATAAAGAGAGTGCTATGTTCTAAGTGGGCTAGTTCCCAAACATCGTTATTCCAAGTTCCTTTTTCCACACACACCGTCGTTGCATTGTCCTCCAGCCTCCGCTAGTCCATCTTTCCTTTACCTTTATCTGCAGTATAAGGAAAGAGTATCTGTAAGCTTTATGCTTAGTAAGAAACCATCTACCTCACAAAACATGCATACGATGCAAATTATGCTTTTAAAACATGCTTTTTGAAATACATTCTAAATATGCTAATCATGGCATGACATACAACACATAGAAAGCAAAACTGGTCATAGAACTATCACATGTATCAATAATGAAAACTAAGCTGAAGCATGAACTGAGCTAAAACTAAAACCAAACTAGAACTGAGCTTAAACTGTATACACAACTGATTTGTGAGTTTTGAAAACTACTTATCATAATAGATTAAAATACATAATCATGCTGCTGATGGGCCCGGCATCTGTACATGCTATGCGCGCATCCCTAACTAGACCCGGGTTTGCAAGTCCCGAATTTAGTAGGGTTACTAGGTTATCTGAACCTAGGGATGACTATGGGAGCCCAACCCAATAGATATCTAATCCAGTACAGTGCCTCTGCTAAAATAAAATACTGAATATAACTGAATTTTCTTATAGTGCTATTTCTAGGTTATCTGAACCTAGAGCTAGGTTGTCTGAACCTAGAGGCGACTGTGGGAGCCCACCCATTGGACTGTAGTCCATATAAGCTGTAGTAAAACTGCATATACTAATTAAATGCTTCTATCGCATTAGGCTAAACTATTAAAATGCCTAAGTCGCATTTTAATTGTGCTGAACATACTATCAAGCACTTGGTGTGCGCTGTTGCACACCCTATGTGCCCAAAAATCCATAAACTACTAAACTAAAGCATGCAATCACACGAGAGCTACTTATACTACAGGTGAGGGGTTTCTTACCTCTTATGCTGGTTTTCTTACGATTCTAATCGTTAGATTTCCGGTGGAGACGATCTTCTCGACGATTCTCTTGCGTCTAGGTGTTCCTCTAGCGAAGGGAAGCGTCATCATGTCGGAGTCGTCGCCGGAAGGTGCTCCTGGTAGCCTAGGGGATGGAACCCTAGGTTCCCTGTGGTTGGCGCCGAGAGAAGAAGAGGAGAAGGGGGCGGCGTGGCTAGGGTGAGGAGAAGTCACGATCAAAATAACTCTTCACTAATTTATTTCCCTATTTATATTAAGTGGTTAATTCCGGCCCAACTTGAATATAAATTTAATTGCCTCCTTTTTCTTTCAGCACGACCCTGCTGGGTTCACTTGGTTACTAGAGTCCACCATAAGGCATAGAGTTTGCTAGGTCTCGGGTTCAATTCCCGCGTAGGTTATTTTCGTTTTCTATTTATTTTTGCTACTCCCGCTACTCTAAAAATTCTGTAAAAATATCCTAAAATTCCAGAAAAATACTAAGATATTTCTAATAATTATTTTGAGAATTTTTGGGCGTTACACAGCTACTGTCCATGGGAGAGCAAGCTTCACCTCTCCCTAGCTGATCGATCCATGGCCTGCCCTCGCCGATTTTTCTCCCAGAGACGCCGCCGCCAGAAGGTAGATTGTTACGATCGCCGCCATCTAAGAGCTCCCACCTCCCTGCACCAGCTAGTGGGGATGCCACCTAAGACCGAACAAACAAAGTCAACCCCTGGCCACCGTGCCACTGCTAGTGACCTTTGGACGTCATCGCATTGTCAAAGAAGAAGAGTTAGGTAATGAATTTCCTTACTCTTATACTATTGACCTATTCTCTCAGATTTGGAGATGTAATCTATGTGTGATTGATTATGTTAATCAAATGAAATGCACCATTCATCTATGAGATCAAGTACTAGTATCAGTGACAGACATTGTGTTCAACAGATTTCATCAGATTACTTGTATACAGATGTACTTCCAAAAAGAGAATGGCCTTTGTCTAGACTTGAACAAGCACAAATGATAAGTCATATGTAGTTCAAGCTCTTCCTTCTTTTCGTCCATCATCAAATCTTAGTAATGAGAGTTTGTCTATCGCCAATCAATTTCCTATCACTTGTGAAAAGAGTGGGAGTTCTAGGAATACATATGTAGTTCTCTTTTTTCGTCCATCATCAAATCCTAGTAATGCATTTCATTTCAAGTATTGAATAGGTTGGGTGGAGCTAATTAGAGTTTTCTAACTAGATTAAGATTAGGTTTTGTTAGGTCTCTAAATCATTTTATGCATTTTTTAACTTACTTTTGGACAGCGAGTTAGTTCTTTTGATGAAATTATACATCTATGATACTTAATTTGGGATTGTAGCATACTTTTTGACCAAAGAAGTCTAGATCAATGATAGATTGTTCACCTTACAGGTTAGGAAAACTTTACAATTGTGGCTTCTTGTTATTTTTCTTTCTCCATCCTTTTTATGGTTTTCTTCCTATTGATTGTGAGGTTCATGTTCTCTGCGAGATTATTTTTAATGGTGCAGTTTTTTTTTTCAAAAAAATATTCTACTGATGACATGACCATATATATGAGTGAAAGGTAAGTATTTGTTTGGTTTAGCGACGAAAATATTACACTGCTAATGAACAGTTTTCTTGTTGTGTTGTTTGGTTATTCATTGAATTTTACCTCTGCATACATGATATTATCTCGTTCTTTGAATGTCTAAACATAAAGATGAAATTTTTTGACTATTTTTTAGTTCACGAACAAAAGCTCATCATTGTTGAAATTCCCCTTTCTACTGTCATCATTTTTAAAGTCATAATTCCCAGACCTTTGGATTGCCTAACTATGCTACTGTGGTTTATGAAATAGACAACTCTTATTTGGAAGCTTACACTGAAATTGACAACAAGTTAAAGTATGTACTTGTATGTTTTACACTACCAATCCCATTGCTTGTGTTTGCATATCACTTGACAATCTTTAACACGTGTCTCTATTCATCTAGTTCTAAGGATAAATAATTAGTTTTTTTGTTCTTGTACCATATAAGAGTTTTGTGTTTTTTCTTTCCCATTTGCAATGAGTTTTTGAAAATCAAACTTGACTTGTAGTGATAGTATCAAAAATTATATCAGTATACATTATCTAAGTGATTGTTTGAATAGTTTTATAGCATGCATCTTGACAATTAATATACTTTTGAAGATCACTATGAAGGAAGAATGTTCAAAGGAAAGTAAAGGCTAAGGAGAAGAAACCATATACTCCATTGCCTCTTCATCGACATCTAAGTAGAAAATCTCATTCATTTCCTTCCTCATTTTCTTAATTAAAAATGTTTATAGTCTACCTTTGATGTAATTACCCATGCATATTCTATGCTTGCAATTAATGTATTTGTTCTTTGGTCTTATTTCTAAAGCCCATTTCTTCCTCTTAGGAACATCATGTGTTGACAAGTAATGGCCCTATTAATATTTCAATTTCTGTACATGGTGATCTAGAAAAGTTTACACTTCTTACTTCTCCAAATCTAGAATTAAATCGTAAGTTAGATTAAATTACAGTTACTTTATCATTTCTTAGTTTTTTTTTTCTTAACTTACATTTGCAATATTTGCATCTCGATTCATTCGATTATGTTCACTTTGTATTCAACATGAAGCTAAAAGGTGTTTTGTACATATTAAAGACTCTTTGGTGGTTTTTTTTAGTTTCAAGCTACTACTCTTTTTAGCATCTTTATCCTGCTATAATGTTATTCTTTAAGATTATGTTGCATTGATTTCTAAAAGTTGCATGACATCTCTCTACTCTGCCTTCAAAACTAACGATTTATGTTGTTTTAGGTAATTACTGCAGCCATTCCTACTATAGTTGGTGAAAACCTTAACGTGTTCATGACTTTAAAATAGTATATTCCAGATTTTCTTAAGGTGAGGACACAAATTTAATGAGGAATATACTTTATAAGATGTTAACATCTAAATTGGTATCCTATGCATCAGCTTGATGATGTAATAAATCTTGAGATTCCAAGAGGAAGAAATAGACTTGTTTCTTTAAATGGTGAAACTTAAATTAAAGATTAGAAAGTCAACTGATGTAACATGCCACTCCACTTCTCTTTTTATGATTTAACTCATGATCAATGTAAACTTAAAGTATTAATCCAAAGCCTATGGTAACTTTCTGGATTCATTTTTATTTAAGGCATTCTTTCCTTTAATGGTCCCTTTTAGAATTTAATGTATGACTTACTCCTTAGCATCATATGGAGTGTGTGGAAACGTTTGCATTAGATTGTACCTTTTAGAATTAATGCTGCTTGATCACTGGGAAAAATAATGTTTGCATGGTTTATAATAGAAGCTTTGTATGCAGTGACATAGAATGAAAATTCTGCTTAATAAGAAATTTAAGAGTCACCATATTGTTTCAAGAGGTTACCATTTATGTTACATAGATAACGCTTTTTTGCACTTCTGTTAGATGACTATATCAAATGGTTTTTATGGTTATGTAACATTTATGCAGTGCAATTAGAATCACGCGTACAGTTTAGTTTCTAATTTGTAATATATATCTTTATTCGAATAGGTGTCCTCAAGAGTATTGGGAAGAATGCCGACAAGCTAAAAAAATGAAGAGACTTTAACAAATTAAGGAGCACTAGGAGCTGCAATCCCTCTTCTTCACCGACATCTAAGTAGAAAATCTCGTGTTATATTGTTCTACCTTTGTTTTAATAGTGTTATCATTTTGTTGGTTGCTTATAAAATTTTGTTGGTTGCTTATGAAATTTCTTGAGAATGTTATAGATATTATTTTTGAATGTTAGAAAATTTTATATTAAATTTTATTTTGAAATTTAGTATTTTGAATGATTTATAATATTGGAAAATTGTGTATTAATTTTTTTTATTTTTTATCTAAAAAAGACAACGGTTTTTCACCATTGTCGTAGATAGTTTAAAACTGTTGTTGAAGACCCTGTTATTAAAGGTAGATGCTCAAAGACAATGGTGAAAAACTGTTGTCTTTGAAGGAAAAGACAACAGTTTTTCACCGTTGTAAAAATGTTGTCTTTGCCTTCAAATACAATGGTTAAAAATTGTTGTCTTTGGGCACCCCTTTTAACAACACGGCATTTAACAACAGTTTTAAAGGGGCTACGACAACGATGAAAAACCATTGTTGTTAGGCTTTTTTCTTGTAGTGATGTTTTACTTGTAATTTTATTTAATTATTTTTTTATCAGTTGCTTTTGAAGAGTTAATGGAAGAGTTAAATAAGGACATCATTCTTTTTACAAACTTGTTGAAATTTACAACTACTACATTGTTAACTAGAATTCTGAATTATGATTAGAATTTGACTAGCAACAAAGTAACCATGAGCACTAAAAGCAAACCTAGTATCAACTAATTGATCTTGACTATTTTGTTTTTTCATCATTTGAGACATTTTTATATGATAAGAATTTTAATAAGGCACCCCATGCTCTCCATGTTAGATTGAAACCTAACAGGATTTTTGTAGCTACAGTTTAATGTAGTGAAATAGGTTGTATCATATTTAGGATACTTATAATTACAATTTGATGTGGTGAAATAGGTTGTATCATATTTAGGATACTTGTATATTACAATTTGATGTGGTGAAAAGGGTTGTATCATATTTAGAATACTTGTAGCTAGTGGAGAGGAAGGTGGAGAGGAAGATGTTGAAATGCAAGACTTGCAAGCATAGTGGTGCTTGGCAAGGATTGTAGAGTGGAATGATGGTTTGAAAACACTCCTGGGTTTAAAACCTGCTAAAAGCATTACTTACTTGAGAACAAAAAAATGATTCCTTCAATTCTTAATGCAGTACTTATCAATTAAAACAATTGATGTTTCATGTTTGCATATGAACCATAAGGATAGAAAAAATAACAGATTAGTGACAAATACATTCAAATTCATTGTGCTACATTATTTATAAGTAGCAAGATATACATATTGACATTTAAGTCGATCACCAACCTCCTAATATCACTCTAACTTTATAATTTAAGTAATTATCTTTCTTGTTAGAAATGATCTGGTTTGTTTGTTTGTTTTTATGCAGGAAAAGAAGATTTCATGGGAAAGAAAGTTTGTGAAAAAAGAAGATGAGTTGATGTATGTATAGTTTATTTTGAAAAAAAACTTGTTTAACTTTTAGGAGTCTTGGACTTGTATAACTTTTTAGAGTGTTGGACTTGTATAACTTCTTGGAGTCTTGAAGAAATTTCTTGTATAACTTTTTGAGAACTTTGGATTTGTATTATTATAAAATTGATTTCAAATATTAATAGATGTGTATATGTGTTAAATAGGATGTGATAATGTTAATTATGATGTGTTGAATGTTTATGATATGTTATTTAATTTTGTTGTACACAGGTTTATATATGTATTGAATTGGATTAAATTGTGGAAATAAATTGGTTCTATCCAATTTTTTTGGGATTTAGGGATTAATTTGGACGAAAATAATTTGTCATCAAATTATGTATCAATAATTTTGTGATATTTTTATCCCAATTCTAGGACGAATCCACATATTCTTCCCAAATTCTAGGATGAAAATTAATTTGTCGCAGATCATAAATTTTTTTAAATTATTATTTTCGTCACCAAATTCATCACAAATTCTGTAACAAAAATAATATTCGTCGCAAGAGTTGTTTTTGTTGCGGAGTTAGTTATGACTATTTTGCGATAAATATTATTTTTATTATAGAATTGACGATGAATTTAACGACAAAATTATAATTCGTTGCCAATTTCATCGCTGAATTCGTCCCTAATTTTACAAGAATTTTGTGATGAATATTATTTGTTTTGTAAAATTGACAACGAATTTAGCAAAAAAAAATATTATTCGTCGCTAATTTCATCCTTAAATTCATCGTCAAGTTGATAACGAAAATTTTAGGATGAATTTTTTTTCACAAAATTCATCTTAAAAACTTTTGCAACGAAATATTTTTTTATAAATTCAACTCAGAATTCGTTCCTAAACACGGTTGTTGTTTTTTTTTGTGCAGTGGTAGACATATGTATTGTATACATGGTAGTATACTTAATAGTGATGATAAATAATTAATAATTAATTATAAAATCTTCATTTAAGCTTTTTTTTTAAAAAAAATTATCAATTTGATTAGTCCAACGATATCCATATTATTATTATATGGAATAATTATATTTATCTAATATATATAATGTGGCAAGGGTGTAATTTAGCCGAGCTGAACTCTTGAATATTTGAGTTGGCTCGTTTATGTTAGGACCCTTGAAGATCAGCTAGAGGGAGGGTGAATAACCCCTGCACAAATCAAGCAAAATAAACTTTCCTTGGACTTATAACTTAATTAAACTAAACACTTGCATAAACAAAATAAGAAATAAACTAAAAAGACGAGGCTCATAGATTTACTTGGTTACAACTGGGAAGGTTGCTAATCTAAGGAAATTAAAGCGCACTAAAATTCTCTTTCAGATGGAGAAGACTCTTTACAGCAATGGAAATGCATAAATAGAAAGCTAAAATAGAACAGTGGATGTGTACAAGTGTTGTTTCACAATTTCTTGTTGTTCTTTAGCTTTGGGAGCAGGGCTGCTTATATAGCTCTGCTCGAGGCACCTGAAAGGGTTCAGACACTTGGAGGGGGATAAAACTTTATCCCCTTCGCAACGGATCGTGATCAAACACGATCCGGATAAATCCTGTTCCGGGTGCCCGGACTAGGAAAGTCAACCAAGTTGACTTTTTCTAATTCCGGGCGATAGGACTAGGAAAGTCAACCAAGTTGACTTTTTCCAGTCTGGGCCTTCCGCTCTGGTTTCGCTCACCTTGGTCTGGGTCTTCCGATCTGGTTCCTCTAGCTTGGGTGATCTTGGCCATCCGGAATAGGACTTACTCAAACTCAACTTTCGGCCTTCTCGAGCAAGCTTCCGCTCCTGGCTTCTAGTCCCTCGGAAACGTCGCGCGTCTCCTTCTCGTCTGTCCACGTACTCTTCCGCAATACTTCGTCCCTCAGATGCACCGAGCCCGTCGGTTCTCTCCCGTGTGGTCCTTCTCACTAGTTGTGCCTTTTGCTCGACATCCTGTGCTCCTAAGTTCTTGCACACTTAGACACAGGGTTAAACACAATAGGACATAACCTAACTTGTTTGATTACATTAAAATAACCTTGGAGTACCAACAATCTCCTCCTTTTTGATGTGAGCATCCCAAGTTAAGTTAGGGTAAACTAACATAAAGTAAAAGAAATAAATTTGTGATTTAAAGTGCAATAATTTAAAATAGTTTAAAAAAACTCTTATTTTCTAACAATTTTTAAAAAAACTTATCAAATTTTTTAAAAACTTTGAAAATAATTTAATAGCACTTAAAAAAATTTGTAATAATTTTAGAAAATTTTAATTTTTAAAAAAAAATTCTAAGTAAAAAAAAATGTTTGAGTAACTATTTTAAAGTATTAATTATAATTAAATGCTTTGTTCAATTAAATATTTTATTTCATTAATTGGTTTCCAGACTGTGGCGAGACATTAGACTTTCTTGGTTATTGGAGCAACAACCACTTTCTAGACAAAGTCTCTTAAGGAAATCAAACATTTAATCTACTCTCTGAAAGCTCTAAGTCCAATTAAACTTTTAATTTATACAATTTTTTGGAACCCAATATAAGTTCCTTCCTATATGATTAATCAGAAATTTTGGGGGCACATAACTTTTGAAAATATTTTTAATTTGACCCCCGTGAAATCTAAGATACCAGTTTAGTCTTTTAAAATTTTGAGTTTGAACAGTTAAACATGTATGATTTTTCAAGTTTTCTACTTGTGTCTTCAATATATCATTTTCCAATTTTAATTTTTCAAAATCTTCTAATAAGCCGGATTTGGTTAGAATTAACTTTAATTTTTTATTTTCTTTTTCTAATTTGTAACAATATTTAGATAATAACTTAACAAATTTAAATAACTTATCGGGAGGAAGAGATCATACCTGACTTATCTTGTCGATCTCGTTATCCGTAGCTCCCCCTGAACTGCTGCTTTCTTCTGATGTCGCTCCCCCTTCATCGATGCTCATTTCGGACAAGCTTGCTTCGTTTTCATCGTCTTGATGACTCACCATTAACACAAGTTCGGAGAAAGCCTCAATCTCTTATTCGGATGATGTTTCGTCCCACGTTGCCTTCAGGTTTTTGTGCTTGTTTGTTTGGATGGGCTTCTTGTTTTTACCCTTGTCCTTGTTCTTCAATTTAGGGTAGTTGTCTTTAACATGCCATTCTTCATTGCAGTGGTAACATCTGATTGTTCTTTTCTTTCTACCCTGCAAATGCTTAGTTTTTCTATATTTAAATAATTTTTTAAATTGTCTTACCATCATTACCGTTTCGTCGCCGTTGAGAGAAGATTCTGAATCCTGTTCATCCATCTTTGCCTTAAAGGCAATGTTGAGCTTCGACTCCTTCTTCATATCTGCACATCTTGTTTCATGGACTTCAAATGTTGAAAACATTTCTTCTAAGGTAACAGATTATAAATCTTTAGATATATAGTAAGCATCTACTAATGATGCCCACTCGATAGTTCTAGGAAATGCATTAAGTGCGTATCTTAGTGAATCCCGGTTGCTTACTTTTTCTTCGAGATTTGTGAGTCCAGTGATTAGTTCCTTCATTCTCGAGTGAAGATGTGCAATGATTTCTTTTGCTTCCAATTTTATGTTACTTAACTGATTCCTTAACAGATCCTGTCTTATGAGCTTGGCTTCGGACGTCCCTTCGTGTAGCTCAAGGAACTTCTCCCAAAGCTCCTTTGTTGAGTCGTAGGTGCCGATCCGGTTGACTTCTTGTAGCGGTAGGACACTCAGTAGATGGAACTCTGCTTTGCCATTTGCCACGAAGTCGGCATGCTCCTTCTTCATCCACTGGTATTCTTCCTTACCTTCAAGTACTACAAAACCGAATTTCATTATTAAAAGCAATTCAAAATCGGTTTGAAATAATACCTCCATTTATTTTTCCAGCTCGTGAATTTCCACTCGAACTTCAGTGGATAGATGCTCGGTTCGGTCATCTCGTGTGCTTCGTTCAACGGTTAGTCCTCCTGAAGCGTCCTTGCTCTGATACCACTTATTAGGACTCTCGGAGACCGGCTAGAGGGGATGAATAGCCCCTGTAAAAATCAAACAAAACAAACTTTCCTCGAGCTTATAACTTAATTAAACTAAACACTTGCATAAACAAAATAAGAGATAAACTAAAAAGACAAGGCTCACAGATTTACTTGGTTATAACTGGGGAGATTATTAATCCAAGAAAGTTAAAGTGCACTAAAATTCTCCTTAAGGTGGAGAAGCTTCTTTACATCAATAGAAGCACAGAAATAGGAAGCTAAAATAGAACAGCGGATGTGTACAAGTGCTATTTCACAATTTCTTGTTGTTCTTTAGCTTTGGGAGCAGGGCTGCTTATATATCCCTGCTCGGGGCACCTGGAAGGATTCCAGGTGTCTGGAGGGGGATAAAACTTTATCCCCTTCGCAATGAATCACGGTCAAATGCGATCTGGATAAAATCCTGTTCTGGGTGCCCGGAGTCCGAGCCTTCCTCTCCAGTTTCGCTCACCTCGGTCTGGGTCTTCTGCTCCAGTTTCTCTTGCTTGGGTGATCTTGGCCATCCGAAATAGGGCTCACCCGAACCCAACTTCCGGCCTTCTCGAGCAAGCTTCCGCTCCTGGTTTCTCGTCCCTCGAAAACGTCGTGCGTCTCCTTCTCGTTCGCCCGTGTATTCTTCCGCAGCACCTCGTCCCTCAGATGCACCGAGCTCGTCGGCTCTCTCCTATGCGGTTCTTCTCGCTAGCTACGTCTTTTGCTCGACATCATGTGCTCATAAGTTCCTACACACTTAGACACAGGATTAAACACAACAGGACCTAACCTAACTTGTTTGATCACATCAAAATAACTTTGGGGTACCAACAGTTTATAATCGAATCGAGCTCAAGCTTTATTTAACGAATATATTCATTACTCACAAACTTATTATTCGAGCTTTTATCGAGTCTAAATGAACTTAATAAATATAAATTACAAATTTAAATATTCATCAAAAACTAAATTATATATTTAGATAATATTCTTATTAAAATTTATAATTTTATTCTAATAAATAAATTTAATATATTTGTCTATATGTTTCATAAGTAGAGTGTAAAATATATAAATTCAATATCAAAATTATTATTTTTTATTTAAAAATTGATTTATGAGTTTAACAAATATGTTCACGAGCTAACGAGCCGAATATTGTAAAACTTGAGCATGATTTATTTATCTTAACGTGACTTATTAAATGAGATCAAATAAATTTTTATTGAATCGAATTTTGAATAATTTATAAATAATATAGTTCATTTATACTCTACTATAATCGTACTTATATATACAAGATATACTATATAGTAATATAAATTGAATCGTGAGAGACCACCGAAGAAGATTTAAAATTTAGAGCGTAGATCTGACATGGAAAATACGCTTCGACGATAATGTCATTTCTTTAGATATTTCATTAAATCGTGATCCTGTACAAATTATAAACAAATAGAATTAAAAAAATTATAATTAAATTTTCTCATCCTGTACAAATTTTTCGAATAACAAAAAATTTTGATCTTTATCTTCATTAACAAGTTCTAGTCGCTGCACACACTAAATAAATAAGCAGGTTAGTGATGAAGATATATATATATATATAAAGCTGAAGTTCTCCATATACGTTCCCCCTCCTCCTTTATCATACATTTCTTATTCGGCGGAGTACCCGTGATAGTAATCGGGTACCTCTCAGTTCGCCGTGACCACCCGTGCTTGGTGTGCATCATGATTAGCCGTTGTATCTTAGGAAACAGACGACTCAAGAAAACCTCGAAGCACAGTGGGAGATGGGATGAATCTGTTTCAAGGAAACTACAACCATTACAGATCTCGGTCCACTCGCATGTTCGGTCGCTTCGCCCACTCGGCTGCTCTACCCACTCGAGCGCTCTGTCACTCGAGCTTCCCTGCCTTCTATTGTAAGGTTGTTCTTTCCGATCAACCCTTTCTGCGACTCGGCTGATCTGCCACTTGGTTGATCTGTTACTCGATAGCACTATCCGATTGGCGGCTCATCTTGATCAGCTGCTCTGTCTCTTGGGCTACTCTGCATTTAGGCAGCCCCGCCTTTCCCGGCTCAACCGCTATACCCAATTGGCTACTCTACTTAATCGGTCACTCAGACTAATCTACTGCTCGACCCCAGTACTCGTGGCTACTCTACCCGATCGGTCACTCAGACTGATCTGCTGCTCGACTGCACTATTCGTAGTTACTTTGCTATGCTCGGTCGAGTACTCGCCTGCTCGGCCTGATCTGCCACTCTGCTACTCAGACGGTTTTCCCGCTCAGCCGATAAGCCCACTCAACCAACCTGCCAGCTCTTAACTCGGATACCGCTTGACGTCTTGATCAGCCGCTCTGCTGCTCTACCTGCCTGGCCATTCGACTGCTCTACTGGCTCAGCCACTCTGCAATCAGCACTTGGCAAAAACCAGTCCTTGTTGGCAGCTTGAGATTATTTGCTTAGGTCATCTCGATAGATAAGTTGAATTTAATTTGGTGTATTTAAATTCAGCTAATTCCCCAATATGTCTAGTAACAAATTGTCCAACAATCTTGAAACAGATTCGGTTATGTTGAGATGACTACAGAATAAAGTGTTGAACTGCAACAGACTTAACACATTAAGGCTCCCTCTGCCCTGATTGGAGCTGTGCCAATCAACCATGGGAAAAGGCCAGATAAGTTCACTGGATTGAACTTCAAGAGGTGGTTAGAGAAGATACTCTTCTACTTGATTGCGCTCAATCTGGCTTGGTTTTTAACCGAGGACCCTCCCAAGCGTGCTGAGGATGTTGATGTGCAGACCATTAGTGCAGTGGAGACATGGACTCACTCTAAGTTCCTTTGCCAAAACTGCATCCTCAATTACCTTGTCGACTCGCTGAACGTTGTGTATATCATGAAAAGAATGACTATGGAGCTGTGGGACTCCCTGGACAAGAAGTACAAGATGGAGGATGCAATAGCCAAGAAGTTCATCGTGGGCCAATTCGTGGACTATAAGATGGTTTGACTCCAAGACGATGATTAGCTAAGTCCAGGAGCTTCAAGTGATCTTGCACGAGATCTACTCAAAAGGGATGGTACTGAGTGAAACCTTCCAGGTGGCTACTATCAATGAGAAGTTATCGCCCGGCTAGAAGGACTTCAAGAACTATCTGAAGCACAAGAACAAGGAAATGAATGTGGAGGAACTCATTGTTAGATTTTGCATCGAAGAAGACAACAAGAGTTCAGAGAGAAAGATGTTCTCTCAGACTACTATGAAAGCCAACGTCGTCGAGTATAGTCAAAACTCGAAGCGGAAGAACCCTAAGACTTCCAAGATGGGACCTAGAAGAGGGATTAAGAAATTCTCTAGAAAGTGCTACATAATTTTGAAGAAGTCAATAAAGACAAGTTGTTCATAGGGAACTCATCAATCTTGTACATCATGGGCCAAAGAAAAGTGGTGCTGAAGATGACATCGGGCAAGGACCTTACTCTAAACAATGTATTGTATGTTCCAGAGATTCAGAATAATCTAATGTCTGGATCACTGTTAAGCAAGTATGGCTTTCGCATTATTTTTGAGTCAGACAGAGTTGTACTATCTAAAATTGGAATGTTTGTCAGAAGGGGCTATGTATCTGATGAACTGTTCAAACTCAATATAATGGTCATTAGGCTTAAGATAAATAAAAATAAAAGCTCTTCTACTTATATGCTTGAGTCTTCATATTTGTGGCATGGTAGACTAGGACATGTTAACTATGATGTGTTATGTAGATTGATAAACATGCAAAGCATACCTACATTCCACCTTGACCCAAAACACAAGTGTGAGATTTGTGTTGAAGCAAAAATGACAAGGTCATCCTTTCAACGTATTGCGAGAAGAAACGAACCACTCGGGTTAATTCACATTGACGTGTGTGACCTCAAAGGTACACCAACACGTGGTGGGAATAAATACTTCATCACTTTTGTAGATGATAACATAAAATATTATTATATACATCTTCTCAAAAGTAAGGATGAAACTCTAGAGAAATTTGATCTCTATAAGAATGAGGTTGAAAACCAACTTAATAAAAATATTAAGGTAGATTGAAGTGATCGAGGCGGTGAATATGTATCACCGTTCGCTAAGTTGTGTGCTAAACATAGGATTAGACACGAAACAACAGCTCCTTATACTCAATAAAATGGAGTTGCTGAGCAAAAGAATTGAACACTAAAGGAGATGATGAACTCTTCTATTGAGATCTAGATGGCCAGAGTTCATGTGGGGAAAAGTTGTGTTAACAGCTAACTGTTGGTGCAATTGGCCTATAGGGTTTCGATGTTTGACAATGCATCTAAGTTTGGTCAGTTTGACCAAGGGTTAATCCAAACAGGGCTTGATGTTTGGAAGAGAGTAGTCTAGTCAGGACTAGATAACTAGTAAGGGTAAGTCCTAACTGTTGGTTAGTCCTAGGAAAATCGTATCGATTCCACTGTACAAAAATTTTGTACAAGTGTCGAATATTTCCTTAAATAACCTATTGTGTTCTTTAGAAGTTAAATTAGGAATCGCAGACGGAACTTAACATCATTGATTCTAAATTTAACTTATCTGTTCTAGATGGTTTAGATTTGGATCGCAAGCGGAACTTAACACTATTGATCCAAATCCACCTATGTTATTAATTCCATTAAATATTAATTTCCAAAATTGGCTTCCAGGACTGCATGGCGAGGCACATGACCTTCTTGAATATGGGAGCAACCACCACCGCCTAGACAAAGCCTTTTAAGGAAAGCTAATATTTAATTTCCTTAAATAACTCTAGGTTTAACCAAAAAGAACAATCAAATCACAAATTCGAAAAACAAAGAAAACACAAACTCGAAAAATTAGATCTAATGCCTCTTCTGTTTGGAATTCTTACAAAGAGAAATAACTAACATGATGCGGAAAACAATTGCTAATTATACCTTCTCTTTGTATGCTAATGACCTCGAGATCTTCTGTCGTATTCCTCGCCTCGCCTTGGACGTCGTGTGGGCGATGATCCTCCAAGATGAACACCACCCAAAGAGCTTTCTTCTTCCTCCTTCTAGTATTCGGCCACCACCACCAATTTAGGAACCAAAGAGAGCAAGGGAAAAGAGATAGGGAGAGGAACGGCCACAATGAAGAACTTCACAATGATGGTTGCTACTCGGAAAGTCTAACGGTTCCACTGTACAAACATTTTGTACAAAGGTCTAAACCTTTTCCTAGCTACCATGTGTTCTTTTAAATTAAACTTGGATCGCCTGCGGAACTTAACACGTTTGATCCCAAGTTTAACTTATATGTTCTTTTAGGTTTAGATTTGGATCTCCTGCGGAACTTAACACGTTCGATCCAAATTACCTAGGCCACAAAGTTGATTAAATATTAATTTCCAAATTTGGCTTCTAGGACTACATGGCGAGGCGCATGGCCTTCTTGGATATGGGAGCAACCACTACCGCCTAGACAAAGCCTCTTAAGGAGAGTTAATATTTAATTTTCTTAAATAACTCTAGGTTAACCAAAAAGAACAATCGAAGCACAAGTTCGAAAAGAAAACAAAAGAACACAACATCGAAAAACTAATTCGAAACATAGAATCACATGCCTCTTGTATTTGGTACTTTTACAAAGAAATAAAACTAGTATGATGTGGAAAATAATTACTAGTTATACTTTTCTTTGTGAACTTTCAATAACCTCTTGATCTTCTACCGTATTCCTCTTCTAACCTTGAACATTGTGTGGGCAATGATATTCCGAGATGAGAACCACCAAGGCACCTTCTTCTTCCTTCCTTCAAGTTTCGGCCAAGCAAAAACTTCCAAAAGATAAAGAACTTTTTCCACCAACCAAGCTCCAAGGGATGCAAGAAACAAGCCTCCTTTCTCTCCTTTTCTCCAAGCTAGATCCGACCACTTCTATGTCTCCAAGAGGTGATGAAGTCTCGGCCACAAGAAGGAGAAGAGAGAAGGGGAAGGGAAAACTCTAGGGGCCGGTCACACCTAGGAAGAAAAGAGAGGAAGAAAAATAATAGAGTCGTTTACCATGAAGGCACCTCTACCCCCTCTTTTATAATCCTTGGTCTTGGTAAATAAGGAAATTTTAATAAAAACTTCCTTAATTCCTTTACCATGAAAAAGAAAAAATTATTTAATTAAAAATAATTTTCTTTTCTTAATATCAATGGTCGGCCACCTACAATCCCCAAATCAAGGAAAGTTTTAATTAAAACAAGAATTAAAACTTTCTAATTTGTTTCCAAAAATTTATAAAAATTTCTCCAATAATTTTTATCCCTTCATGATTGGTTAATAAAAAGGAAATTTTATAAATTAAAATCTTTCTTTTAAACATGTGGATAATTTCCAAAAAGGAAAGTTATCTCTAAAAATTAAAATCTCCTTTCAATCAACAAATAAGGAAAGATATTAAATCTTTTTTTAATCTTTTGTAGAAACTAATAAAAGAGAATTTTTAATTTTTTAAACTTTCTTTTAAATCATGAACATGATTAAAAGAAAAGTTTTTACCAAAATTAAAATCAACCTTTTAATTTACAAATAAGGAAAGAGATTTAGCTCTTCTCTTAATCTTTTGTAGAATCTTATAAAAGGAAATATTTAAATTTTTAAACTCTCTTTTAAAACATGTTATCCACATAAGAAAATTTTAAAATTAAAATTCCCTTTTATTTTAATAGGGTCGGCCACCTAAACTTGAGTTCAAGCTAGGGCCGGCCACCCATGGACCAAGGCTTGGCCGGCCCTAGCTTGGTTCTCAAGCTAGCTTGGCCGGCCCCTACAACATGAGTATGAAGGTAGATATAGGTGGGTATAGTACTCTATAACTAAGAAGCTACGATAGGGACCGAGAGGAGGAATTATTTTTGGTCTCCCGATAAAATTAAGCATCCCGTGTTCGCCCTGAACATACAACTTAATTTTATCAATAATAATTCATTCCACTAGAGAACTATTATTGAACTACCGCACCAATCCCAAATTACATTTTGGGCTCCTTCTTATTATGAGTGTGTTAGTCTCCCTGTGTTTAAGATGTCGAATGTCTACTAATTAAGTGAGTTACTAACAACTCATTTAATTAATATCTTAGTCCAAGAGTAGTACCACTCAACCTTATCGTCATGTCGGACTAAGTCCACCTGCAGGGTTTAACATGACAATCCTTATGAGCTCCTCTTGGAGACATTATCAACCTAGATCACTAGAATACAGTTTCCTTCTATAATCAGCAACACACACTATAAGTGATATCATTTCCCAACTTATCGGACTTATTGATTTATCGAACTAAATCTCACTCATTGATAAATTAAAGAAATAAATATCAAATATATGTGCTTGTTATTATATTAGGATTAAGAGCACACACTTCCATAATAACTGAGGTCTTTGTTCCTTTATGAAGTCAGTATAAAAGAAACGACCTCAAATGGTCTTACTCAATACATTCTAAGTGTGCTAGTGTAATTATATAGTTAAGATAAACTAATACCTAATTACACTACGACCTTCCAATGGTTTGTTCCTTTCCATCTTGGTCGTGAGCTACTGTTTATAATTTATAAGGTGCTGATAACATGATCTTCTGTGTGTGACACCACACACCATATTATCTACAATATAAATTAATTGAACAACTACATTTATCATAAATGTAGACATTTGACCAATGTGAATCTTTTATTTCTAAATAAATGTTTATACAAAAGTTAGGCTTTTAGTATACACTCTAACAATCTCTCACTTATACTAAAAGACTAAGCTGTCATATCTGCTACCATACATCTGATGCCCAACCCTTCAACATGCCCATCAAAAGCTCTTGCCTTAAGGGCCTTAGTGAAAAGATCTATAGGTCATCATCTGATGCAATCTAGGCGGTAACAACTTCTCCTCGTTTATACGATTTCTCGTATTGGGTGGTACTTGCGCTCTATTGTGTTTACTTGCCTTATAGACTCATGGTTTCTTCGAGTTTGCTACTGCACCACTATTATTACAATAAATTGTAATAATCTTTTGGACAAACCAGAAATCATATCTAAGTCCATCTTGAGGTTATTGAGTCATTCAGCTTTTATGACTACCTCATAGGCTTGCCATATACTTAGCTTCTATGGTGGAGTCCAGAAAAACACCTATGCTTATCACTCTTCCATGACTTTACCTCCTAAAGTAAACACAAAACCCCGAGGTTGACTTATTATTGTCCCTATCCGATTGGAAGTCAAAATCCGTGCAACCCACAGGGACCAAATTAACTGGCTTGTAAGCTAGCATATAATCTCTAGTACCTCTAAGGTACTTCAATATATGCTTTACTGCAGTTCAATGTCCTTGTCCAGGGTTACTTTGATATCTGCTAACTATGCCCTTGGCAAAACAGATTTCTGATTTCGTGCATAGCATACATTAGGCTTCCAACAACCGAAGCATAAAGAACTGCCTTCGTTTCCTTTATCTCCTTTGATGTCTACGGAGACATTTCTTTAGATAAAGTTACTCCATGCTAAAAAGGTAAGAAACCTTTCTTGGAGTTTTGCATGCTTAAAACGAGCAAGGATTTTTTCGATATATGAATCTTGGGATAAGTAAAATATTCTTTTCTTGCAATCCCTTATTACTTTGATCCCAAGAATATATACATTCTCCCAAGTCCTTCATATCAAATCGTTTGGACAACCATACCCTTACTTCTGATAACACTTTGATATTGTTTCCAACTACCAAAAATGTTATCTACGTATAGTACAAGAAGTACTACCACGTTTCCATCACACTTTTTGTATACACAAGACTCATCTGGTTACTAAATAAATCCATAGGTCTGGATTACTTTGATGAACCGGATGTTCCAAGACCTTGAAGCTTTACCTCAGTCCATAGACTGATTGAGCTTGCACACAAGATGATCTTTGCCCTTTGCAATGAACCCTTCTGGTTACTTTATATGGATGCTTTCTTCAAGACTTCCATTAAGGAATGTTGTCTTGACATCCACTTGCCAAATAGATAAAAGAAATCGGATAGACTTAAGCATGACTACCGGTGAAAAGGTTTCATGTTTTTCAACAAGCCTTGCTTTGAAAGTTTCTACCTTCCTGTCTATCCCTCTTTTCCTATTATAGACCTTTTTACACCCAATGATTTTTACACCATCTGGTGGTTCTACAAGCTTCCAGATTTTATTAGAATACATATATTCTAATTCTGTTATTCATTACTCTTTGCCAAGATGCTGCATCTCTATCTTGGAGTGCTTCATCATATGTCCGGGATCAGGCTCATGCATGTTCATTTGGGATCAAGTCCAAAAGACTCTCCCAAAACATGAATCTTTTAGGTTGTTTGACAACCCTCCCACTACGATTAGGCACTGTCTATAATTGTGTATCAATTGTGATACGTGTTGCAGTTTCTTGTGATATTTCATCTTGTATAGTTGGTACTAGATTAGACGTGTCCTTTATTAAGAATAAATTTACTTATGGGCTTGTGGTTCATTATATAGTCCTCTTCTAAAAATCAGTCATTGATGCTAACAATGACCTTCTGATTTTTAAGACTATAAACCCACTTTCGTTTCTCTAGGATAACTCACAAACTAGTGAATTCTTATCCAACTTATCATTGTCTCTCTTCAGCATATGTGCTGGATTACCTGAATCCGAATATGCTACAAAATAGGCTTACGCCTATTCAGCAATTCTATATGAGTAGAGAGTTCTGACTTTGGAAGGTACTATGTTCACTTCCATTTTCAGAGTATATCCTTAAACGAATTTGATAATTTTCTGAATAACTCATCTAATTATTTCCATAAGAGTCCTATACCTTCTTTCCACTACACCATTCTGTTGGAGTGTACCAGGTGCAGTTAGTTGGGATTGAATCCTTACTTTTGATAAGTGACTCCTAAATTGTCCCAAGAGGTACTTGCCACTACAATCTTACCATAGTGACTTGATACTTTTACTTTAACATTTCTCTGCATCAGCCTTGTACTCTTTGAACTAATCAAAACACTTAGTCTTGCGGCACATCAAGTAAATGTATTTGTATCTTGAATAGTTGTCTATAAAATAGATGAAATATTCGATACTACCTCTTGTCTGGATAGTCATAGGATCACACAAATCAGGATGAACCAATTCCAACATATCTTTGGCTCCATACCTCTTAGACTTAAAAGCTTCTTGGTTATTTTTCCTTCCAAGTAAGACTCGCGGGTTGGAAAGATTTCCACTACTAATGAACCCAAAAGTTCATCAGCTCCTAATGAATCCTACTCAAGTTATTATAACCTAGCCTTAGATGCCAAAGTATAATTGGTTCATTTCTGAAAGTTGCTTTCTCTTAAAGTTAGAAGATGTGTTACTAATTTCCATTTATTGCATCGTGGGAGTTATTAGATTTATAAATTGTCAACCAACGTACCAGAATAGATAACTTCCCTCTTTTTATTAATAACAACTTTGTTATTAAAAGAGGCAGAATATCAAGTTCTTTGAATAGTTTAGAAACTGAAAACTAGTTCTTTCTAAACTTGTTACGTAAAGACAATTACTTAAAATCCATATTTTATTCTTATCAAAAGATAAACATCTCCCACTGCAACAGCTGTCACTTTTACAGCAGTGCCCATGTGGACGGTGTTTTTATTTTCATTTAGTTGTCGGGTTTCCTGGAACCTGCAATGAATTGCGGACATGATTAATGGCATCTGTATCTACACTCCAGGTTCTGGTAGATAACACCACTAAACATGTTTCAACTAATGAATTAAATACACGTATATTGTTCTTAGTTCTAAGAAGACAGTCTACCTTAATGTCCAAGTCCTATTTCCAATCATTACAATTGGGACTACTAAGTCTTTTCTATAGTATAACAACTAGGGAATTGACAAATATTTTAAATCCTAAGAATCACAAAAATATTTGGTCAAGATCAACTCCTTAAAATCCCCATGAATTTTGTATGCCACGATAGTGTGGACGTATACAAAATTTGATCCTGTCTGAGAAGCTGGACAAGACGGAGATCCGGTAGAAAGAAACCCACCGTTGGTGAAGAGTAATGCTGCTGATGAAGAGTAACGCCTAGAGAATGCCGATCCGAGAAACCCAAAGCGGATCCATGAAGATGAAACCCCCAAATATCCTCTCGAGTCAAAACACCAATGGCGATGAGGAGATCCAATCGAAGAACATCGGCTTCGGAACTCCCAAAGCTTCCTGCGCACAAGAGACCAACCAACACTACTGTCAGTGACCTAAGACCGGGGTGGGAATCCCTGGCTAGGCCCTCCGACGCTCAAGTCAGTGATCTTTCTCGGTGTGGAAGAAGGAGGAAGAAGATGAACAGTAGTTGAGAAATTAGGGTTATGAATGTGCGCAATGATCTGAACCTACCTGGCCAACGGAGTGGATTCCCCCTTTTATACCACTTCATATAACCTCCGTAGTCATGAAGTGGACCCCGATTTGTTAGAGTTTGTTATGAGATGACGTAAGCTGCGCAGTTGTGGTGAATGACTTTTAAGAAATCTTTCTTATACCCCAGATGTACCTTCTTTATCGTTTAGCACATGCAAAATAATCTAAAAAGACATTTCCCGCCAAAATATATAATACCTGTCATATAGTCACATATTCCAGATATCTTCATTAATTATTTTATTTGAAATATTTACCTCTATCCTACCTCATGAGTCCCTTTAAAGTATTTCTATCGTTTCTTCCCGCCTCTCCTGCTTCTATTATATTATGGATAGCTTAATGTACCAATATTCCTTGTATCGGTCGAAGTTAATCATGACTAGGTTTAGTTAATAATTATTATTCCTCATGAAGCTTCTATAGGCGCCCTTCTATGTTACTTATCTAACTAGCACTAGGCTATCAAGTATTTTTCCAAGGTATTGGTCAATCGACCGGTCTTGGCTTTCCTTCTTAAAGGCATGTTTAGATCGATATTGGTCTGCCTCCTTAAAGACATATCCCGGCCGATATTAGCCTACCTCCTTTGAGGTATATGCTAATTGATATGGATCTTCTCCTTGGAAGCATATTTCGGTAGATACAAACCTACCTCCTTTGGAAGTATATCCCGGCCGATATTAGTCTACCTCCTTTGAGGTATATGCCAATTAATATGAGTCTTCCTCCTGGGAAGCATATTTCGGTAGATACAAACCTACCTCCTTTTGAGGTATATCCCGGCCGATAGTAGCCTACCTCCTTTGAGGTATATGCTAATTGATATGGATCTTCTCCTTGGAAGCATATTTAGGTCGATACAAACCTACCTCCTTTTGAGGTATATTCCGGCCGATAGTAGCCTACCTCCTTTGAGGTATATGCCAATTAATATGGGTCTTCCTCCTGGGAAGCATATTTCAGTCGATACAAACCTAACTCCTTTTGAGGTATATCCCGGCAGATAGTAGCCTACCTCCTTTGAGGTATATGCCAATTAATATGGGTCTTCCTCCTGGGAAGCATATTTCGGTAGATACAAACCTACCTCCTTTTGAGGTATATCCTGGTCGATATTAGCCTACCTCCTTTGAGGTATATACCAATTAATATGGGTCTTCCTCCTTGGAGGCATATTTCGGTCGATACCCCTCTACCTCCTTTGGAGGTATATCCCGGCCGATATTAGTCTACCTCCTTTGAGGTATATGCCAATTAATATGGGTCTTCCTCCTGGAAAGCATATTTCGGTAGATACAAACCTACCTCCTTTTGAGGTATATCCTGGTCGATATTAGCCTACCTCCTTTGAGGTATATACCAATTAATATGGGTCTTCCTCCTTGGAGGCATATTTCGGTCGATACCCCTCTACCTCCTTTGGAGGTATATCCCGGTCGATATTAGTCTACCTCCTTTGAGGTATATGCCAATTAATATGGGTCTTCCTCCTGGAAAGCATATTTCGGTCGATACAAACCTACCTCCTTTTGAGGTATATCCCGGCCGATAGTAGCCTACCTTCTTTGAGGTATATGCCAAATAATATGGGCCTTCCTCCTGGGAAGCATATTTCGATCAATACCCCTCTACCTCCTTTTGAGGTATATCCCGGCCGATAGTAGCCTACCTCCTTTGAGGTATATGCCAATTAATATGGGTCTTCCTCCTTGGAGGCATATTTCGGTCGATACCTATCTACCTCCTTTGGAGGTATATCCCGGCCGATAGTAGCCTACCTCCTTTGAGGTATATGCCAATTAATATGGGTCTTCCTCCTTGGAGGCATATTTCGGTCGATATCTATTTACCTCCTTTGGAGGTATATCCCGGCCGATATTAGCCTACCTTCTCCGTTTTGTTATATCCTTTTACCTCCTTATCGGGGACTTATGAAACCTAACCCATATCACTAGCCTTCCCTTCAAGTCTAGTCGAAGGAGGTATAGACGACTGACTAGACATAAGTCTGATTTTGTCTCTTCGTACCCGTGACTCTGCCCCGGATATTGAAGTGACCTCACAGATTTTGTGTACAACTATCTGATAAAGCTGAGTATAGTGATCCCGTGAACCTCAGTATAGTGATTCCTTGGATCCTTTGATCCTTTAAATAGGGTTACAACCTCTTCTTCGTTAACCACCTATCTTAGTTCTTTTCCTTCCTTGTTAACTTTCACTGCTCTTTTTCTGGCTAAGAGTATGGCTTCGACTCCCCCTCTTTGGGGGCAGCTTTTGTTGGACAAGGCGAGATCTATATATGAGTTTATTCATGTTCTTGCTTCGGCTAACTCTAGGGTTCAAGGAACTGTCTTAAGAGATGAAGTTTTTCAAAGTCTAGAATTTTCATCCAAAGGTGCCAATGCTCTGAAGGACTCAAGAAACTTCAGAGAGATTTTCACTACTCATGGAGGGGCAACCCAATAGCCCATGGATGTTGCGAGAAGGGCACAACACATATTGTTGATGGGCTAAACTGGGTAGTTCTAGTTGTAGAACTCCAGGGCTTGAGGGGGGAAGTGGTTTTTTCATTTAATTTTCCATCATGGTCTGAATAGATCCATCCCCTTCCCCTTGCCCTTGAGTCTTTCTGCTTCATTGTTTTCTTCGTCCGGGGTAAAATATTGCCACTTATGTGCCTTGACAAGCCTGGATGAGGTAAAATGTTTTCATCTCTGCTCCATGGTAAGTTTGAATCCAGTGCCTGGATGAGGTAAAATGTTTTCATCTCTGCTCCATGGTAAGTTTGAATCCAGTGGGACTGAAATTTTCTAAGCGTCTCAAGAGCTTGTGTTTGTAATTTTTGTTATCTGTCTGAGGTTTACTGTTCTGAGGGGAAATGCAATGTTATGTATTTGACCAGATTCTAAATGTAAAAATAACCTTTTGTACTGAATTAAGTGATTCTATTGAATCCTTTTGATTTATAAGAATAAATGTGATGTTGTGCCCATTACCCCTTCGTATATCTTATGTGTCATTTATCATGGTCGAAGCTATCTTAACCGTTGGAATACTTCTATATTATAGCTAAGTGTTATATCAACCAATATTAGCTTTATCTATCATAAACAAAACTGTGTTAGTCAATGTTATATTTATCTGTTGTAACTAACATTATACTGACTAGTATTATCTCGTTGATCATAAACAATGCTATTTAAACTAATATTATACTTGTCTAGCATAACCAAAGTCATGCCGGCCAGTATAAAATTATTTTGATCAATACTAGTCTGCATTTTATAAGGATATTGATTTAAAATCTGTTATTAGCCTAAATCTCTATCCTTAAATGTTTTTGTCCTTAGCCTGGGCTTAGTCAAAATTCAGTCCTTTTCACTTTATTATGTCCAGTTGATTACGTTTCCTTTCGAAACTGCCTAGCAGGTGATTGGTTTTCCTTCGGGTAAGAGTATGTTAGGAGTGTACCATGAGGTGTTACCAACCCCAGCGTGATCCGATCTGTCACATCCAGTATAAATATTTTTTATGATGGTATGACACATACTTTCTCTGGCCGCCATGTCACGTAAGCCTTTGCCTTTTTCCTGTGATCCTCAGCGTCTGCTGAGATAAAAGTATTTTGATCTGACGACGGTTGTGTGCTTTTCAAACCCTAAACCCTTCGTCTCCTTTTCAACTTTGTCCCTTTTTTTCTCTTCCTTAGCATTCTTTTCTTGCTCCAGTCTTCGACCAAACCCCGTGCTCACCATTTCTCGACGATCTTCTTTCTTGTTTTCAGTAAGTAATCTATTGTTTTGCTAGCCTATACTCTTATCCATGGCTGAGGAAGCAATTGCTCCTTGGTATATCCACATGTCTTCTTCCTTTGATAAAATTGCTAGGCTGACCATCCGTCGTTAGTATGAAATTCCCCGAGAGTATGGCATCATAATCCCAAAATCAGATGACCATCCTCATCGTCCCCCTGCTAATTGCGTAACCTTTTTCAAGGATCAGTTGATAGGAGGTTTAAGGTTTCCCATCCTCCTTTCTTGATTGAAATAAGCCAGTATTTTGATATTCCTTTGCAACAATTTGCCCCCAACGCATTTCGTTATCTATGTGGTACTTACATGCTGTTTCGCTTGCGGGATATTCCTCCTACTCCTCAAAATTTCTTCATGTTCTCTTATCCCAAGTGTTCGGAACCTGGTGTTTTCTCATTTCACTCACGGACTAAAATGGTTCTTTTTGAGGACATGCCCTCGTCTCTCAAAGCCTGGAAATCCCGTTTTTTCTTTCTAAAGTTTCCAGGACCCATTCCTTGGTCTCATGCCTAGAAATTCTTCTTGCCCCCCTTGCCCGACGTCAAGGAGTTTCATCTTCATCCCTCTTTTCCTGTTTATTGTGAGAAGTTATTAAGTCACCGACTTTCTATTCCCAAGTGGCTGAGAGTTGATCTTCTATAACTATTTGGCTTAAGTCCCGTCAAACCTGATACTCAAGTTCCTTTAGGTAACACCTTGTTTCTTTCTTCTTACTTTTAACTAACTAAACTACTTTTCTTTTCTATATAGTGGAGAGCTTTTATGACGCTTTGATTGACAAAGAACTACATCTAGAAGAGGATGCAATTTGTGCCAAAGAAGCTGAACTTCTGGCTGCTATTATTCCTCCCCCTTCAATCGAAGAGCCGGCTCCTTTAGCGGAGGCACCCAGTTCTTTGGGGGTTCTTGAAGCTCTTGAGGCTCCTGAAGGTCCTTCTACAGAGATCCTTGCTATTTCTCTACTCACTGATACTTCACCAATGGCTACTGCTGCTTCCTCATCTGCTCCTCTTTCCCTCATTGAACTCACATCTTCTGGTAGCCCCAATAAATCAATAGCTAAACTTGTTACCGGCAAACGCCCGAGGCGTAAACTTACCAGAATTCCTCCATCCAAAAGGAGGCTTGTCCTTCCGGCTGACGAACAGGTTTCAGAAGGTTTTGTTCCTGCTAACCCTCCTTCTGATGAACCTACATTGGCCGAACTCTACCCTTCTCTTAGTTTTCCTACCTCACCCTTCTCTAATGCCAGTGCTTCTGGTGATGTCTCTTTCACTTTTCCCCTATCTATTCCAACTTCTGGATCTTTACCCTCGTCACCTTCTTCTTATTTAGTCTTTGCTCCTCCTTCTATCCCTACTTCCTCCTTCTCTACTGGTTCTTCTACTATTCCAGTCCTTCCCATATTGCTAGGAGGTTCCTTTGCCGACGATTGGGATGAAGTTCGTCCCATTTTTGAAGAACTCAATACTTCTGAGACAATTGATCGTTTCTCCCATAGGGAGAATCAGGTATGTTTACTAATGTTTACTCCCTATTTCTTTAGCGGTTATTCCCTGACCTTTTATTATATTTCTAGCGATGGATGGAAAAACATGGGCTTATCTCAACTAATGCACAATTTATACAACGAGAACAAGAAACTAAGGTCCGAGAATGACAAGCTGAGACAACATGTTGCTGAGTTATCTTCTGCCGCGCTTTCCGATGCTACCCAGAAGCAACTTGAAGCCCAAATTGAAAGTCTTCAAGCACAATTAAAATCGGCTACGGACCTCAACCAAGAATTGACTTCCAAAATTGGCGAACTAATGGCTGATTATGAAGCAGAATTGGCTGAAAAACTTAAAGCCCTGCAGCTAAAGGAAGATGAAATAACTTCCTTGAACACCTCCCTTAATTCAGTTAAAACCGAGGTTTCTATCAAAGAGAATGAACTGAAGACTTTCCAAACGACTTTGGTGGTCTACAAGGCGAACGAAGATACTCGTTACAAGGAACAGGCCATCGCCATGATTGAATCTCCTGAATTCAATAGGTCGATTGTAAAGTCCATCTTATCAGCCTTTATTGCGGGAGCTCAAGGAGCGATTCAACAATTACGAGAGGAGAGCTACTTATCTCGTGACCCTCCTCCTAATTTCCTGAATCGTCGCAGACTCATTGAGAACAAACCCCCTGATCTATACCCTCAGCTGACTTTAGTTTGACTTAAATTCAAATTCTTGTAAAAAAGGGGAACCAAAACTCTGTGATGACAATCTGACAAACTTATGTGACGCTCATTATCCCCTTTTCATTGTAAATTTCACTCTTTCTCATGACAGTGTTTTGTTTAAATATGTCAAATGTTGCTTGGCGGGTCATCATACAACCTCACTTAACAGATTATTATGTTTTAGATTGTTTCCTCATGACCGGACGGTATATATCAAGGTTGATAAGTACCGCCCGATATTTCATAGACTAGTTATGTCTTGCCCGATCCAGCACGGTTCTATCATGATATCCCCAATAGTGGTCGATTTATTTTACTTGATTGATTTACATCTATATCTTCATATGTTATTTTATGTATTAATCAAGTCTCATATGGTTTAATCATAGTGTATATTATTTAACTTATTGTGATAAGCTTTTGATCGACATATTTGGGTGGTCTTTGTCTCGGCCGATCTATCAGAACCACCCGATTTATATCTATGGACCTCATCCGGTAGCCTCTAACCAAGTCTTGTCTGCTAACTAATACCTTGCACTCAACTTTTACCTTATTTTATTACACCAATAACCTAAGCTTATAATTACTGGACTAATTTTTCTTTATATCCGTCAAGCTTTCTTAAGAATTGTTTCTAGGGAAACTTTACACATTTTTCGAGGAAGATTACTTAACTTTACCTCTTTCTCTTGATTTTATCCTTTAATATTATCACTCATTTATGACGATTGGACTTCTAAGTACCTTTTCTTTTCTTCTTTTCTTCTGCTGTTTCTGTTTGGGGGTTTTAACATAGGGCCAAAAGAAAAACAAGGGTTTTACGAAGTTTTCTTCTGCTTTCCCCCATCTCTCTTCATCTTCCTTGATTCCTCTTCCTTTTATTGTCTCTCTATGGCAACTTCCCTTCCTGCATGGTTTCTCTCATGTGCTTCCGACCTTATAGATACAGAAGAAGTGGATTTAAAGGCAACCTATGGTTTTCCTTCTTATATAACCTGCCCCACTCCTCATGATGGTCCGCATTTTCCTCCCTTAGGGTGTATATCTATCTTCCGAGATCAAGTCCTACAAGGTTTTCGATTTCCTCTTCACTCTTTCTTCTGTAATGTTAGTCTCTATTTTAATATTCCACTTAATCAGTTTGTCTCTCAATCCTTTTCTATCCTTATGGGCTTTATCGGGGTATCCAAACTGTTAGATTTTCCCTTGTCTCCCCGTCTTTTTCATCACTTCTTCATTCCTCGTCGAGTAGATGTTGGTATTTTCAAATTCCAATCTCGTCCTAAGGCTATTTTGTTCAACCGAATTCCTCCTCAGGGGGAATGGTATCACAAATTTTTCTATATGCGTCTCCCTTCTCCTCCTCCATTTCCTATCCAATGGATACATGATTTACCTCCACTTCCTAACACCCATAATCTTCTTAATGATCCCTTCGTGGCTTCTGCCTTACCTAAACTGAGAGGAGCGAAATTCAGCTTGCCGCATCTAATTGTGGAGGGTTTAATGTTTCCTTTTGGGATAGGCAATATTGATACCCCTTTGGATGGATCTTTTGGTATGTATAAACATTTCAGTCCGCATTTATTGATTAATATATCTCTTTTATAACGGTGTTTAATTCCTATATTTCAGCTGATGCTCTTCTTCCAGCCTTTATGTACAAGAATCTTGCTATGACTAAGTCCTTTGTCAATAATCTTGGAGAAGAATGGTTGCGCGCCCGCCGATCCAATCCTAATTCCTCCACCTTGGGTTTGCTATCTGAAGAAGAACAACGGGCAGAGGCTGTCGCAGCCATGGAAGAGGAAGAAGAAGAGCCTTTTGTTGCCTTCGTTAAAAAGCCAAAGCTTACTGAGGATTCTCCCTTTAGTGATTTCTTTGGTACTTTTGTGCAAGCTCCTCTTGTCCCGGCGCCCATTTCTCTCGAGAGAGGTAAGACACCGATAACTCCTACCCATATTATCTCTAATCCTTCTCTTAGGATGATGAGACCCAGTCTACTTATCCCTTCTTCTTCTATTATTTTAGCTCCCTCTGCTTCTACTTCTGAGATAGCCGTTATCCCTTCTGTGTCCTCTGCACTTCTTGCATTGGCCTTGCCTCCCTTGGCTTCTGGGCCTCAAGCAAAACGGACACCTTGCCGGAGATCTTCTCTGAGTGTCATTCCCTCAGCTATTAGTGTTTCCATAACTGAATCAGCCTCTCCTGCATTGTCACCCTCTATTCCATCTGGTTCTTCCTCTACTTCTCTTATTTCTACTATTTCTTTTCCTTCCATTGCATCTTCTTCTTCTCTGCCTCCTTCTTCTTCCATTCCCCGACCTTTATTTAAACAAGTTGTGGGTCTACCTTATCAATTGGGACAATCCTCCGACCCATCTAGCTATGGTTCTTTGCAACTACAAGACCTATTAGCCGAATCTTGGCTACAAGATCAAGAACAACTAAGAGGCCTTAGTCTTCCACATCGAGCCGATCGCCATAATCGTCAGGCAGTAGCTATAAGTATGAACTAGTTATATGTTGTCAACTTCGTATCCTCATCTTTAACTATATTATCCTTTTGTTTAGTTCCTTGCCTCAAGTTTGCATATCGACCAGCTACTTATGGCTAAGGAGCAAGAGAACAACAAATTAAAAGCTCAACTGGAGACATTGAAGGCTACTTTACCTTCTTCTAATAGCGATCTGGCTCAGTTGCAAGAGAAAGTGACCTTACAAAATCAACAATTGGGGACCTTGAAACAGGAATTGGAGGAGTCCCAGCAATTATTGAAAGATAAAGAGCTTGCAAGGAAAACTTTGGAATTACAGGTGGTTCGACTACATTCTGGTCTCCGACTAGAGATTGCCTTAAAGGAGAAAGCTCTTTCTGATGCTTCTCATAAAAGTGTTCTTTTAGAGAAAGTAGAGAAGCTTCATAATGCTTATCTTTCTGACCAAGCTCAAGACCTAGCCTCTCATGATTTCACTATCCTACAGGAACAAGAGCAAAGGAAAGCTCAAGATGTTGAGTTGTCACTGCTCCAGAAGAAATTGGAACAGCTTAAATCAGAGAGGAATGCTTTAAAGGATCAAAATACAAAACTGCAAGATGATTTTCAAAGCTATAAGGAGTAAGAGAAGAATCGATGGGAAGAGTGGCGTTTGGCTTATTTAAAGTCTTCAGCGTTTACCCAAAAATTTGTTCGTAGGATAGTGGGTGCTTTAAATCATTCTGTATCGGGAGTTCTTCAACAATTAAGAGAGGGTGGCTATCTACCTAAGGAACCCCCCCCCCCTTTCTTTCATAAGTCGTCGTAGGCTTAACGAAGAACTACCCACAGATTTAAAAGGTCCTTTTCTAGATATCTAAAAAGATTGTTCATAAAAGACTGGTAATGGAAAAAACTAGTAATGAAAAGAAGTGTAACTAAAACTTGATAATTAAGTGATTGCAATGTATAGGAAATTTTTAATACTTACCTGTTTCTATATTGTGCTGGTTTGAGAATGCTTCTTTTGAAATGCTTCCGAGTATAAGCTTTATTCGAGCACTCCTTGCCCATCTATTGAAGTTAAGCATTGTCTTGATGAATCCTTCTGCAGATAACATCTAGTGTGCTTCATATTTCAAAAGAATGAATAATCCCGAGTGATTTTAGATAAGGAACTGTATAAAAACTCCTGAGCTCCAAGCTGAGTATAATACTCCGGGCAATTTTTAAATAAAGATTTCCATATGAATGGGCTTCCAGATGAATAACATGTCACATGCATAGAATCCCCCATGAATCCTGGCTTCTGATCCAGTGTAAAATATCAACGGATTTTGTGAATAAATTCATATAACTTTGTATTTGCCATGCCAATGTAATTCCGGTTGATTAGTCTTTGAAGTTTCCGGTTCCTCCCATGAAGACTCATCTGAGTTACTTCATGGGATTTCCCGATCGACTATGTTCTATGATGGTTTAAAGTCTTCAGTTCCTCCCATGAAGACCCGTCCGAGTTACTTCATGAGATTTCCCGATCGACTATGTTCTGTGATGGTTTAAAGTCTTCAGTTCCTCCCAAAAAGACCCGTCCGAGTTACTTCATGAGATTTCCTGATCGACTATGTTCTGTGATGGTTTAAAGTCTCCGGTTCCTCCCATGAAGACCTGTCCGAGTTACTTCATGAGATTTCCCGTTCGACCATGTTCTGTGATGGTTTAAAGTCTCTGGTTCCTCCCATGAAGACCCGTCCGAGTTACTTCATGAGATTTCCCGATCGACCATGTTCTGTGATGGTTTAAAGTCTCCGTTTCCTCTCATGAAAACCCGTCCGAGTTACTTCATGAGATTTCCCGATCGACTATGTTCTATGATGGTTTAAAGTCTCTGGTTCCTCCCATGAAAACCCGTCCGAGTTACTTCATGAGATTTCCCGATTGACCAGGTTCTGTGATGGTTTAAAGTCTCTGGTTCCTCCCATGAAAACCCGTCCGAGTCACTTCATGAGATTTCCCGATCGACCATGTTCTGTGATGGTTTAAAGTCTCCGGTTCCTCCCATGAAGACCCGTCCGAGTTACTTCATTAGATTTCCCGATCGACCATGTTCTGTGATGGTTTAAAGTCTCCGGTTCCTCCCATGAAGACCCGTCCGAGTTACTTCATGAGATTTCCCGATCGACTATGTTCTGTGATGGTTTAAAGTCTCTGGTTCCTCCCATGAAGACCCGTCCGAGTTACTTCATGAGATTTCCTGATCGATTATGTTCTGTGATGGTTTAAAGTCTCTGGTTCCTCCCATGAAAATCCGTCCGAGTTACTTCATGAGATTCCCCGATCGACTATGTTCTATTGTAAAATTATGATTGCACTGACCTTATGATGATTAAAATTTCTGGATTTCTCAGAAGAGGGGGCCAAATAGGTCTTTAAGATTCCCCACTGTTGATTGCTCGAGTATAGATTATAAAAGTTCTGCCAATACTTGTCAATTTGTATGAGCCACATTTATTCTCGTGGCGGTATTCGCCTTGCATTACATTTATTAAAAGAAACGAAGTACATGAACTGTAAGAATACTTGTCTTCCTTTCATTGGAAACTTACTTCAGATAATTATGGTTTGTTTCTTCTAACATAAGTAGCATGATCTTTGTTAAATCCGGTAAGGTTGTAAATGATTTGCACTCCAGGGACGTTCCAGCATTCTTCCTTCAGCATCTTGGAGATAATAGGAACCTGATGCAAGCTTTTCCACCACTTTGTAGGGTCCTCCCCATTGTGGTGCCAACTTACTGATATCTCCGACAGGTTTAACACGCTTCCATACTAAATCTCCTATTTGGAAAAATCTGGGGATGACCCTTTTGTTGTAATTTTGTCTCATTCTTTGTCGGTATGATACGAGACGAGCAGCAGCTTTATCTCCAATTTCCTCTATCAAGTCCAGCTCCATGAGTCGTCGACCCTCATTGTCTGCATCATATAATTGTCTTTTATCAGATTCTATTCCCACCTCAATGGGAATTATTGCTTCTCCCCCATAGACTAATTGAAAGGGAGTGATTCCTGTAGCTTCTTGAGGTGTAGTACGATATGCCCAAAGAACGCTGGGTAATTCATCTACCCAGCTACCTCCGACATGATCCAGTTTGGTTTTTAAACCTCTTATAATTTCTCTATTGGTTACTTCCACTTGACCATTACTTTGCGGATAAGCCACAGAGGTAAAGGCTTGAGTAATACCATAACTTTTGCACCAAGCTAGAATTCTATCCCCTTGAAATTGCCTTCCATTATCAGAGACTAATTTATGAGGAATGCCAAATCTGCATATGATATTTTTCCACAGAAATTTAATAACTGCATCTTTAGTAATCCGGGCAAGTGGTTCTGCTTCTACCCATTTGGAAAAATAGTCTACTGCCACCAATAAAAACCTTCTTTGTGCAGTCACCATAGGAAATGGGCCTACTATGTCCATGCCCCATTGATCAAAGGGGCATGAGACTATAGAGGTTTTCAACAACTGTGTGAGATGATGCGAAATATTTTGATGTTTTTGGCAAGACATACAAGTTCTTACCAACTTGTTGGCATCCTCGTGTAGAGTAGGCCAAAAATATCCTGCTAATAAGATTTTACGGGCCAAGGATCTCCCTCCTATATGACTACCACATGAACCTTGATGGACTTCTTGTAAAATAAATTGTATATCTTCTGCAAAGGTCTAGAAAAAGCTCTTTTATATAACTGCTCTCCTACCATAGTGTACTGAGCAGCTCTCTTCTTAAATACCCTTGCTTGTTCTGTATTACTTGGAAGAATACCTTGCTGTAAATACAATATGATTTGAGCCCTCCAATCACCTTGAATTTTTGCTTTAGCTTGTCTTTTGATATAGGATATTAACAGAGTTTGTTCTACGGGTCGATCTAAACTCCATGGTACTATAGCAGAGGCCAACTTAGCCAATTCATCCGCTACCTGATTCTCATATCGAGGAACCTTTTGTATATTTACTTCTTGAAACTGAGACTTCAACTTATCAAATGCTTCAGCATATAACCTGAGCCTGTCATTATTAATTTCAAAATTACCTGATAATTGTTGGGCTGCCAATTGAGAATCAGAATAGATGAGGACTTGAGCTGCCCCTATATGCCGAGCGGCCTGCAACCCTGCTATCAAGGCTTCATATTCTGCTTCATTGTTAGTAGCTCTATAATTCAATATAATAGAGAGTTGAAGTCTGTCTTCCCTTGGAGATATAAGAAGAACATCAATTCCACTGCCTTGTCTAGTTGAGGAGTCATCTACATAAACTTTCCAAATGTTTTCTTCCTCAGGGCCTTGAACTTCTATAATGAAATCTGCTAGAGCTTATGCCTTGATGGCTGAGCGGGGTTGATACTGTATGTTATATTCACCAAGTTCAGTGGTTCATTTGATCAGCCGACCTGATGCCTCTGGGTTGAGTAACACTCGTCCAAGAGTACTGTTGGTTAATACAATAATTTCATGTGCTAAGAAATATGGGCGCAACCTCCGAGCAGTCAATACTAGTGCATAAGCTAATTTCTCTAGTGTAGTATATCTACACTCAGCTCCTTTTAATAAATGGCTAGAAAAATATACAGGTTGTTGTTCTTTTCTCTCTTGCCTGACTAGCACAGAGCCTACGGGGTTTTCATTAGCCGACAAATAAACCCAAAGAGTTTCTCCTACTATAGGCTTAGCTAATACAGGGAGAGTAGACAAATAATCTTTTAACTCTTGGAAAGCCTTATCACATTCCTCATTCCACTGAAATTTATTAGCTTTTCTGAGTATTTTAAAGAAATTGAAACTACGATCGGCCGACCTGGAAATGAACCTAGACAGGGCTGTAATCCGGCCAGTCAATCTTTGAGCTTCTCTCATGTTGCGCGGTGGCTTCATGTTCTGAAGTGCCTTGACTTTGCTCGAGTTGGCTTCTATTCCCCGCTCGGACACCATGTATCCTAGGAATTTTCCTCCTTTCACGCCGAATAAACATTTGCTCGAATTTAACTTGAGCCCGTATTGTCTCAATGTCTTGCAGGTCTCCTCTACGTCCCTGCATAGATCAGCAGCTTGAAGAGACTTGATTAAGATATCATCAACATATACTTCCATATTTCTACCAATCTGCTTCTGGAAGACCTTATTCATAAGCCTTTGATAAGTGGCTCCTGTATTTTTTAGTCCGAAGGGCATAACATTATAACAATAAGTATCTTCAGATGTTATAAAACTGACCTTTTCTTGATCTTCTTTAACTAAGGGAACCTGATGATAGCCTTGATAAGCGTCTAGCATAGAGATGTATTCGCATCCAGCAATGGAGTCTACCAATTGATCAATCCTGGGAAATGGATAATAATCTTTTGGGCAAGCCTTGTTGAGATCTCGGAAATCAATGCACACCCGCCATTTGTTTCTGGGTTTAGAGACTAACACCACATTAGCTAACCAGCTGGGAAATTGTACTTCCCTGATGTAACCAGCCTCCATAAGTTTGGTTATCTCTTCTTTGATGATTTGGTTCTGTTCCACGCTAAAATTCCTCTTTCTTTGCATGACCGGGCGGGCATCTGGGAAGACATGTAAGGAATGCTCCATGACTGTAGGAGAAACGCCCGAGACTTCTTTAGACGTCCAGGCAAATACATCATTATTCTTCTTCAGACACTGTATCAGTTCAGCTTTCAGTGTGGGATCAAGATCAGCCGCAATATATATAGTAGCTTCAGGCCGACCTATCTGGATCTGAACTTCTTCTTTTTCTTCATAAACCAGAACAGGCTGCTTCTCCTAAATAGCATTAACTTCCATTCTTTGAATCTTTCAGGCAGTATTAGCTTCGGCTCGAACTATTTCTACATAACATTTTCGGGTTGTCTTCTGATCACCTCGCACCTCCCCAACTTGGTTATCAACAGGGAATTTAATTTTCTGACAGAAAGTAGAAACAACCGCCCTAAACTCGTTCAAAGCAGGTCGACCCAGTATCACATTATAAGAAGATGGGGCGTCTACCACCATGAAATAAGATCTTCTTGTTCTCATCAGAGGCTCCTCTCCTAGAGATATGGCCAACTTTATTTGTCCCAGTGGTTTCACTTCATTGCCTGTGAATCCATATAGAGGAGTGACCATCTGTTGAAGTTCACTTGGGTCAATCTGTAATTGATCAAAAGCCTTCTTGAATATAATATTAACAGAACTGTCCGTGTCTATGAAGGTACGAGAAATAGTGTAGTTGGCTATTACTGATTTAATGATTAGGGCATCATCATGGGGTATCTCTACCCCCTCAAGATCTCTAGGCCCAAAACGTATCTCAGGACCGGCCACTCGCTCCATGCTACATCCCACGGCATGAATTTCTAATCTTCGGGCATGTGCTTTCCTGGCCCTATTAGAATCCCCATCAGTGGGTCCGCCCGCAATCATATTGATATTGCCCCGAGCAGCATTACTCCTGTTTTCTTCCTGTTGAGTCGTCATGGCTTCAGAAGGAGCTTTTTCCGACACTTGGCTTGTACCGGCCGGGGTCGGCAATGTGTCCTGCCGAGGCTCGACTGGGCGATATTCCAGTTTAAGCGGGCTTTGCTGCCTGGGGTACTGCTGTCGATAATAATTTTACCTCTGATAATGCTCCCTATTAGCTCGTTTATTTCTTAAAACAAAACAGTCTTCAGCATGATGACTGCTAGTTTTATGATAAGTGCACCATCTCCTTAGTGCCTCTGATTGTATCTCCACGTGTTGTACGGCTTGTGGACGATATTCTGGTTGACGGTGAGGTGGATGAGTTGCTCTAGGTCCCCTTGGTGGAGGAATAGGGGTCGGAGCTTTCTCCTTTACCTGGATGGGAGAAGAGGTAACACCCTCCTTCCTACGAGCAGCTTGAGCTTCTTCCACATTAATGAATTCAGTAGCACGCTCAATCAAGGAATCAAAATTAACAGGAGGATTTCTCACTAAATCTTTAAAGAAATCATTATCATTTAAACCTTGAGAAAAAGCACTCAATAAGATTTCTGTGGTGGCATTAGGTACATCAATAGCTACCTGATTGAACCTTTTGATGTAGGCTCGGATAGACTCCTTAGATGCCTTCTTAATTGAAAATAGACTCCAAGGAGTCTTATGATATCTCTTGTTGCTAGAAAAATGATGCAGGAAAACTTTCTTGAAGTCTTTGAATTTTCAAATAGACTTCTCTGGCAGTCTCTTAAACCAGCGTTGCGCAGCTCCTCCAAGAGTAGTAAGAAACATCCGACACTTCACCCCATCAGAGAATTATTGCAATAATGCTACATTCTCAAATTTCAATAAATGATCCTCTGGATCTGTCGTTCCAGTGTATTCTCCGATCTGAAGATTTTGATACCGCTTAGGAAGCGGATCATCTAGTACACTTTGAGAAAATGGGGAGATGACTTTCTCTGGTGAGCTATCACTAGTTATCATCTTGATCTTACGCTTTTCTCTGTCTGGTGCTTCACCGGAGGATTCTTGAAACATAGGCCCCTACCCCCATGCTCCATGGGAGTGCGAAGGAAGGCTCGTGGACGTCTTGTTGGAGTAACAACAGCTGGGGGAAAATACGCATGTTCCTCCTCTTCCGGTTCCTTTCCTTTTCGACGCTCAGTAGTTGAAATTGCCGGATTATGAGCCGTTGGTAGAGTAGCTCCAGTGTGAGCTTGAAGTTGTTGTTGTTGTTGTTGTAAGGCTTTTTGTACGTGAGAATTGATGAGGAAATCCAGATCCTCTCGACTAATGGTGAGTAGGTTTGATTTTCCGACCTCTTCCATCTTGTAGTCTCAGATTCAGGTGAAGTTCCCACAGACGGCGCCAAATTTGATCCTGTCTGAGAAGCTGGACAAGATGGAGATCCGGTAGAAAGAAACCCACCGCTGGTGAAGAGTAATGCTACTAATGAAGAGTAACGCCTAGAGAATGCTGATCCGAGAAACCCAAAGCGGATCCAAGAAGATGAAGCCCCCCAAATATCCTCTCGAGTCAAAACACCAATGGCGATGAGGAGATCCAATCGAAGAACACCGGCTTTGGAACTCCCAAAGCTTCCTGCGCATAAGAAACCAACCAACACTACCGTCAGTGACCTAAGACCGGGGTGGGAATCCCTGGCTAGGCCCTCCGACGCTCAAGTCAGTGATCTTTCTCGGTGTGGAAGAAGGAGGAAGAAAATGAACAGTAGTTGAGAAATTAGGGTTATGAATGTGCGCAATGATCTGAACCTACCTGGCCAACGGAGAGGATTCCCTCTTTTATACCACTTCATATAACTTCTCTAGTCATGCAGTGGACCCCGGTTTGTTAGAGTTTGTTATGAGATGACATAAGATGCACAGTTGTGGTGAATGACTTTTAAGGAATCTTTCTTATACCCCAGATGTATCTTCTTTATCGTTTAGCACCTGCAAAATAATCTAAAAACACATTTCCCGCCAAAATTTATAATACCTATCATATAGTCACATATTACAGATATCTTCATTAATTATCTTATTTGAAATATTTACCTCTATTCTACCACATGAGTCCCTTTAAAGTGTTTCTATCGTTTCTTCCCGCCTCTCCTGCTTCTATTATATCATGGATAGCTCAATGTACCAATGTTCCTTGTATCGGTCGAAGTTAATCATGACTAAGTTTAGTTAATGATTATTATTCCTCATGAAGCTTCTATAGGCGCCCTTCTATGTTACTTATCTAACTAGCACTAGGCTATCAAGTATTTTTCCAAGGTATTGGTCACCCGACCGGTCTTGACTTTCCTTCTTAAAGGCATGTTTAGATCGATATTGGTCTGCCTCCTTAAAGACATATCCCGGCCGATATTAGCCTATCTCTTTTTAGGTATATGCTAATTGATATGGATCTTCTCCTTGGAAGCATATTTCGGTCGATACAAACCTACCTCCTTTGAAAGTATATCCCGGCCGATATTAGCCTACCTCCTTTGAGGTATATGCCAATTAATATGGGTCTTCCTCCTGGGAAGCATATTTCGGTCGATACAAACCTACCTCCTTTTGAGGTATATCCCGGCCGATAGTAGTCTACCTCCTTTGAGGTATATGCTAATTGATATGGATCTTCTCCTTGAAAGCATATTTTGGTCGATACAAATCTACCTCCTTTTGAGGTATATCCCGGTCGATAGTAGCCTACCTCCTTTGAGGTATATGCCAATTAATATGGGTCTTCCTCCTGGAAAGCATATTTCAGTCGATACAAGCCTACCTCCTTTTGAGGTATATCCCGGCCGATAATAGCCTACCTCCTTTGAGGTATATGCCAATTAATATGGGGCTTCCTCCTGGGAAGCATATTTCGGTAGATACAAACCTACCTCCTTTTGAAGTATATCCCGGCCGATATTAGCCTACCTCTTTGATGTATATACCAATTAATATGGGTCTTCCTCCTTGGAAGCATATTTCGGTCGATACCCCTCTACCTCCTTTGGAGGTATATCCCGGCCGATATTAGTCCACCTCCTTTAAGGTATATGCCAATTAATATGGGTCTTCCTCCTGGGAATCATATTTCGGTCGATACAAAACTACCTCCTTTTGAGGTATATCCCGGCCGATAGTAGCCTACCTCCTTTGAGGTATGTGTCAATTAATATGGGTCTTCCTCCTTGGAAGCATATTTCGGTCGATACCCCTCTACCTCCTTTTTGTTAGAGTGTATACTAAAAGCCTAGCTTTTGGTATAAACATTTATCTAGAAATAAGAATCACATTGGTCAAATGTCTACATTTATGATAAATGTAGTTGTTCAATTAATTTATATTGTAGATAACATGGTGTGTGGTGTCACACACAGAAGATCATGTTATCAGTACCTTATAAATTATAAACAGTAGCTCACGACCATAATGGAAAAGAACAAACCATTGGAAGGTCGTAGTGTAATTAGGTATTAGTTTATCTTAACTATATAATTACACTAGTACACTTAGAGTGTATTGAGTAGGACCATTAGAGGTCGTTTCTTTTATACTGACTTTATAAAGAAACAAAGACCTCAGTTATTATGGAAGTGTGTGCTCTTAATCCTAATATAATAACAAGCACATATATTTGATATTTATTTCTTTAATTTATCAATAGATGAGATTTAGTTCGATGAATCAATAAGCCCGATAAGTTGGGAAATGATATCACTTATAGTGTGTGTTGTCGATTATAGAAGGAAACTGTGTCCTAGTGATCTAGGTTGAGAATGTCCCCAAGAGGAGCTCATAAGGATTGTCATGTTAAACCCTGCAGGTAGACTTAGTCCGACATGACGATGAAGTTGAGTGGTACTACTCTTGGACCTAGATATTAATTAAGTGAGTTGTCAGTAACTTACTTAATTAGTGGACATTTGTTATCTTAAACACAGGGAGACTAACACACTCATAATAAGAAGGAGCCCAAAAATGTAATTTGGGATTTGTGCGGTAGTTCAATAATAGTTCTTTAGTGGAATGAATTATTATTGATGAAATTAAGTTGTGTGTTCGGGGCGAACACGGGATGCTTAATTTCATCGGGAGACCAAAACCAATTCCTCCTCTCGGTCCCTATCGTAGCCTCTAATATATAGAGATTTATACCCACCGCATACCCACCTTCTTACCCATCCAATGGGGCCGGCCAAGCTAGCTTGGAACCCAAGCTAGGGCCGGCCAAGTCCAAGTGGATGAGCCATGTAGGTGGCCGGCCAAAGCTTGGGTCCCAAGCTTAGGTGGCCGGCCACTAGAATATTAAAAGGATTTTTATTAAAATTATTTCTTATGTGGATATCATGATTTTAAAAGAGAGTTTAAAAATTAAAAATTTCCTTTTATAACTTTCTACAAAAGATTAAGAGAAGAGATTAATCTCTTTCCTTATTTGTAGATTAAAAGGATGGTTTTAATTTTTTGGTAAAAACTTTCCTTATTTGTAAATCATCTACATGTTTAAAAGAGAGTTTAAAATTTAAAATTTTTCCTTATTTGTTGATTAAAGGAGGATTTTAAATTTTAAGAAAACTTTCAATTTTAATCATGTTCATGATTTAAAAGAGAGTTTAAAATTAAATATTCTCTTTTATAAGTTTCTACAAAAGATTAAGAAAAGATTTGATATCTTTCCTTATTTGTAGATTAAAAGAGATTTTAATTTTTTAGAGATAACTTTCTTTTTATCCACATGTTTAAAAGAAATATTTTAATTTATAAAATTTCCTTTTTATTAACCACCATGAAGGGAAAAATTATTTGAGAAATTTTTATAAATTTCCGGAAGCAAATTAGGAAGTTTTAATTCTTGTGTGAATTAAAATTTCCTTGATTTGTGGAATGGTGTGGCCGGCCATTGTATTTGTAAAAAGGAAATTATTTTTAATTAAATAAAATTTTCTTTTTCATGGCAAAATAATTAAGGAAGTTTTTAATTAAATTTCCTTATTTGCCAAGACCAAGGATTATAAAAGAGGGGGTAGAGAAGGCTTCATGGTGAACAACTCTATTCTATTCTTCCTCTCTTTTCCTCCTTGGTGGCCGGCCCTAGCTTCTTTCTCTTCTCTTCTTCTTGTGGCCGGCGGCAATCCCTCTTGGAGCTCTTGATGGTGGCCGGTTCTAGCTAGGAGAAGAAAGAGGGAAAGGAGGTTTTGTTTCTTGCATCCCTTGGAGCTTGGTGGTGGTGGCCGGACCTCTACTTCTCTTGGAGAATTTTGGTGGCCGAAACCTAGAAGGAAGAAGAAGGTGCTTGGTGGTTCTCATCTCGGAAGATCGTTGCCCACACAACGTTCGAGGTTAGAAGAGGAATACGGTAGAAGATCAAGAGGTCTTTCTAGAAGGTATAACTAGTATTTTTTCTTTCCGCATCATACTAGTTATTTTTGGAAATAATACCAAATACAATAGGCTTACGATTCTAGTGTTTCGAATTTGTTTTCGATATAGTGTTCTTTTGTTTTTCTTTTCCTTGTGATTTGATTGTTCTTTTTGGTTAACCTAAAGTTATTTTAGGAAATTAAATATTAGCTTTCCATAAAAGGTTTTGTCTAGTCGGTGGTGGTTGCTCCCATATCCAAGAAGGCCATGTGCCTCGCCACGTCAGTACTGGGAACCAATTATGGAAGTTAATGTTTAATGGAATTAATAACTTAAGGTGATTTGGGTCGAACGTGTTAAGTTCCGCAGGAGATCCAAGTCTAAACCTAAAAGAACATATAGATTAAGTTTTGGATCAAAAGTGTTAAGTTCCGCAGGCGATCCAAAATTTAATTTAAAAGAACACATGGTAGCTAGGAAAAGGTTCAGACCTTTGTACAAAAATTTTGTACAGTGGAATCTCTAGGTTTTCCGAGTAGCAACCAACAATTGGTATCAGAGCTAGGGATTTGCCTCTGTGTATTTGGTATTAGTTTAATTATGCACATGTCATACATAATTTAGGCAGGATAATAGTAGGATGTGCTAACTTTGTGGATGCAGGATCCAACTATTATGGCTTATAGTTATTATGTGTGTGATTGGACCCTTGGACATGTCAAGGGCATTTTATTGTGTGTGCATGATTGTATTATAAAATACAGCAGGAGCTGTATTTAGTTTTATTTGGATTTTATTTTTTGATCTAGATACATGTACATTCCTTCGAGGAATATAGGATCGAAAAATGTAAAAATTCTATATATGTCGCGAATCGAATCTTGCAAGGCGTGGAACTTTTTGAGGACCAGAGGCGCAGCGGAACAAGGAGCAAGATGGATGCGACAACTAGACCCGGTGGCGGTGGCGAAAGATGGCAGCAGCTAGGGTTGGTGACACACGGAGGACAACAATAGATAAAAGCCATAATAGTTGAAAATTAGATTTTCTATTTATTGCTTTTATATTGTACTGTGTGTGCATGTTAGTATACATAGACTAGTATAGTTAAAAATTCCTCGTTTATAAATAACTAAGTGGGAGAGGGATTTTTAAATAAATCTCATGGTCTCCATTACTGGTTTGTAAGTGATGCAAACAAGCTTGCGCGTTGGCTCTGAGTGCCTTCCTCCATAACGGATGAGCTTGTTTGTGGATCACTAGAACAGACTTCCAATTTTGGATGACTATAGGAAGTTAATTAAGAGCGTGTGATCTTCCCCAACGGAAGGGGCATAATCTTATTAATGGACTTAGTGTCAAGTAATGGTATACACTTAGGCATGTCTAATAGTATCCTCCCCATCGGAGTCACTGCTATTATTTGTGTGACCGAAGAAAACCAACTATTAATTTGTCAAAAAAGGTTGACAAGATAATAAAATTAAAATATACAAATGTTTGATTTTGTATACGTCCACACTAACGTGGCATACAAAATTCACGGTGTTTGAGGTAATTTTATTTGTCATAAAGATTTATTGACAAGATAATTAATGGGTAAAACCCTCCTCTTACAAATGTTTAAATTTTGTATACGTCCACACTAACGTGGCATGCAAAATTCATGGTGTTTGAGGTGTTGGTGAATTTAAATAATATTGTTTGAGGAATCAATATTATTTTAAATTCAAAGAGTTTTGACCAAATATTTGATCAAAGACAGATCAACTATTAATTTTATTCATCATAAAGTAAAGTTGACGAGATAATAAAATTAATGAATAAAATCTCCTCTTCGATTTTGTATATACAAAATTCATGGAGATTTTAAGGAGTTGATCTTGACCAAATATTTTTGTGATTCTTAGGATGTTTGTCAATCCCTAGTAGTCATACTATAGAAAAGACTTAGTAGTCCCAATTGTAATGATTGGAAATAGGACTTGGACATTAAGGTAGACTGTCTTCTTAGAACTAAGAACAATTTAGGTGTATTTAATTCATTAGTTGAAACATGTCTAGTGGTGTTATCTACCAGAACCTGGAGTGTAGATACAAGATGTCATTAATCATGTCTGCAATTCAGGGATCCAGGAAACCCGACAACTAAATGAAAGGTAAATCACCGTCCACATGAGCACTACTGTAAAAGTGGTAGTTGTTGCAGTGGGAGATGTTTATCCTTTGATAAGAATAAAATATGGATTTTAAGTAATTGTCTTTGCGTACCAAGTTTAGAAAGAACCTGATTTCAGTTTCTAAACTATTATAGATATTGTGTCTATTTTGATAACAAAGATGTTATCAAGAAAAATAAGGAAATTATCTATTTTGGTATGATGGTTGACAATTTATAATCCAATAACTCCCACGATGCAACAAATGGAAATTAGTAACACATCTTCTAATTTTAAGAGAAAGCAACCTTCAGAAAAGAACCAATTATATCTTTGGCATCTAAAAGCTAGGTTATACTTGAGTAGGATTCATTGGTAGCTGATGAACTTTTGGGTTCATTAGGTAGTGGAAATCTTTCCAACCTGCGAGTCTTACTTAGAAAGAAAATAACCAAGAAGCTTTTAAGGGGTATGGAGTCAAATATATGTTGAAATTGGTTCATTCTGATTTGTGTGATCCTATGACTATCTAGACAAGAGGTAGTATTGAATATTTTGTCTATTTTATAGACAACTATTCAAGATACAAATAAATTTACTTAATGTGCCGCAAGACTAAGTACTTTGATTAGTTCAAAGAGTACAAGGCTGATGCGAAGAAATGTTAAAGTAAAAGTCACTATGGTAAGATCGTAGTGGCAAGTACCTCTTGGGAGAATTTAGGAGTCACTTATCAGAAGTTGGATTTCAATCCCAACTAACTGCATCTGGTACACCCCAACAGAATGATGTAGTAGAAAGAAGGTATAGGACTCTTATGGAATAATTAGATAGGTGATGAGTTATTCAGAAAATTACCAAATTTGTTTTAAGGATATGCTCTGGAAACGGAAGTGAACGTAGTACCTTCCAAAGTCATAACTCTCTACTCATATAGAGTTGCTGAATAGGCGTAAGCCTATTTTGAAGCATATTCGGATTCGGGTAATCCAACACATATGAGAGATAATGATAAGTTGGATAGGAGTTCACTTGTTTGTAAGTTATCCTAGATAAACAAAAGTAGGTTTATAGTCTTAAAAATCAGAAGGTCATTGTTAGCATCAATGACTGTTTTTTAGAAAAGGACTATATAATGAACCACGTGCTCATAAGTAAATTTGTTCTTAAGGAAATAATAAAAGACATGTCTAATCTAGTACCAATTGTATAAGATGAGATACCACAAGGAAAACGCAACACGTATCACAAATGATACACAATTAAAAAATGCCTTGTCGTAGTGGGAGGGTTGTTAAGCAACCTTAAAAGATTCATGTTTTGGGAGAGTTTTGGACTCGATCCACGAAGGACATGAACCTGATTCCCGGATATGTGACGAAGCACTCCAAGATAAATATGCAACATCTTTGCAAAGAGCAATAAATACAGAATTAGAATATATGTATTCTAATAGAGTCTGGGAGCTTGTAAAATCACCAAATGGTGTAAAAGTCATTGGGTGAAAATAAGTCTATATTAGAAAAAGAGGGATAGACAGGAAGGTAGAAACTTTCAAAGCAAGGCTTGTTGGAAAAGGAAACTTTTCCACCAGTAGCCATGCTTAAGTCTATCCGGATTCTTTTATCTATTTGGCAAATGGATGTCAAGACAACTTTTCTTAATGAAAGTTTTGAAGAAAGCATCCATATAAAGCAACCAGAAGGGTTCATTGCAAAGGGCTAAGAGCATCTTGTGTGCAAGCTCAATCAGTCTATGGACTGAGGCAAAGCTTCAAGGTCTTAGAACATCCGGTTTATTAAAGTCTATGGATTTATTTAGTAACCGGATAAGTCTTGTGTATACAAAAGGTGTGATAGAAACGTGGTGGTATTTCTTGTCCTATACGTAGATAACATTTTTGGTAGTTGGAAACAATATCAAAGTGTTGTCAGAAGTAAGGGTATGGTCGTCCAAACAATTCGATATGAAGGAATGTAAATATTCTTGAGATCAAAGTAATAAGGGATCGCAAGAAAAGAATATTTTACTTATCCCAAGCTTCATACATCGAAAAAATCCTTGCTCGTTTTAAGCATACAAAACTCCAAGAAAGGTTTCTTACCTTTTCAGGATAGAGTAACTTTATCTAAAGATGTCTCTGTAGACATCAAAGGAGATAAAGGAAATAAAGGCAGTTCTTTATGCTTCGGCTGACAGAAGCCTAATGTATGCTATGCACGAGATCAGAAATCTGTTTTGCCAAGGGCATAGTTAGCAGATATCAAAGTAACTCTAGACAAGGACAGTGGACTGCAGTAAAGCATATATTGAAGTACCTTAGAGGTACTAGAGATTATATGCTAGCTTACAAGGCAGTTAATTTGGTCCTTGTGGGTTACATGGATTTTGATTTCCAATCGGATAGGGACAATAATAAGTCAACCTCGGGGTTTTGTGTTTACTTTAGGAGGTAAAGTCATAACTATGGAAGAGTGATAAGCATAGGTGTTTTTCTGGACTCCACCATAGAAGTTTAGTATATGGCAAGCCTCTGAGGCATCCATAAAAGCTGAATGACTCAATAACCTCAAGATAGACTTAGATATGATTTCTGGTTTGTCCAAAGATTATTACAATTTATTGTAATAATGTTGGTGCAGTAGCAAACTCAAAGAAACCATAAGTCTATAAGGCAAGTAAACACAATAGAGCGCAAGTACCACCCAATACGAGAAATAGTATAAATGAGGAGAAGTTGTTGCCGCCCAGATTGCATCAGGTGATGACCTATAGATCCTTTCACTAAGGTCCTTAAGGCAAGAGCTTTTGATGGGCATGTTGAAGGGTTGGGAATCAGATGTATGGCAGCAGATATGGCAGCTTAGTCTTTTAGTATAAGTGGGAGATTATTAGAGTGTATACTAAAAGCCTAGCTTTTGGTATAAACATTTATCTAGAAATAAGAATCACATTGGTCAAATGTCTACATTTATGATAAATGTAGTTGTTCAATTAATTTATATTGTAGATAACATGGTGTGTGGTGTCACACACAGAAGATCATGTTATCAGTACCTTATAAATTATAAACAGTAGCTCACGACCATAATGGAAAAGAACAAACCATTGGAAGGTCGTAGTGTAATTAGGTATTAGTTTATCTTAACTATATAATTATACTAGTACACTTAGAGTGTATTGAGTAGGACCATTAGAGGTCGTTTCTTTTATCGACTTTATAAAGAAACAAAGACCTCGTTATTATGGAAGTGTGTGCTCTTAATCCTAATATAATAACAAGCACATATATTTGATATTTATTTCTTTAATTTATCAATGGGTGAGATTTATTTCGATGAATCAATAAGCCCGATAAGTTGGGAAATGATATCACTTATAGTGTGTGTTGTCGATTATAGAAGGAAACTGTGTCCTAGTGATCTAGGTTGAGAATGTCCCCAAGAGGAGCTCATAAGGATTGTCATGTTAAACCCTGCAGGTGGACTTAGTCCGACATGACGATGAAGTTGAGTGGTACTACTCTTAGAGCTAGATATTAATTAAGTGAGTTGTCAGTAACTTACTTAATTAGTGGACATTTGTTATCTTAAACACAGGGAGACTAACACACTCATAATAAGAAGGAGCCCAAAATGTAATTTGGGATTGGTGCAGTAGTTCAATAATAGTTCTTTAGTGGAATGAATTATTATTGATGAAATTAAGTTGTGTGTTCGGGGCGAACACGGGATGCTTAATTTCATCGGGAGACCAAAACCAATTCCTCCTCTCGGTCCCTATCGTAGCCTCTAGTATATAGAGATTTATACCCACCGCATACCCACCTTCTTACCCATCCAATGGGGCCGGCCAAGCTAGCTTGGAACCCAAGCTAGGGCCGGCCAAGTCCAAGTGGATGAGCCATGTAGGTGGCCGGCCAAAGCTTGGGTCCCAAGCTTAGGTGGCCGGCCACTAGAATATTAAAAAGGATTTTATTAAAATTATTTCTTATGTGGATATCATGATTTTAAAAGAGAGTTTAAAAATTAAAAATTTCCTTTTATAACTTTCTACAAAAGATTAAGAGAAGAGATTAATCTCTTTCCTTATTTGTAGATTAAAAGGATGGTTTTAATTTTTGATAAAAACTTTCCTTATTTGTAAATCATCTACATGTTTAAAAGAGAGTTTAAAATTTAAAATTTTTCCTTATTTGTTGATTAAAGGAGGATTTTAAATTTTAAGAAAACTTTCAATTTTAATCATGTTCATGATTTAAAAGAGAGTTTAAAATTAAATATTCTCTTTTATAAGTTTCTACAAAAGATTAAGAAAAGATTTGATATCTTTCCTTATTTGTAGATTAAAAGAGATTTTAATTTTTAGAGATAACTTTCTTTTTATCCACATGTTTAAAAGAAATATTTTAATTTATAAAATTTCCTTTTTATTAACCACCATGAAGGGAAAAATTATTTGAAAATTTTTTATAAATTTCCGAAAGCAAATTAGGAAGTTTTAATTCTTGTGTGAATTAAAATTTCCTTGATTTGTGGAATGGTGTGGCCGGCCATTGTATTTGTAAAAAGGAAATTATTTTTAATTAAATAAAATTTTCTTTTTCATGGCAAAATAATTAAGGAAGTTTTTAATTAAATTTCCTTATTTGCCAAGACCAAGGATTATAAAAGAGGGGTAGAGAAGGCTTCATGGTGAACAACTCTATTCTATTCTTCCTCTCTTTTCCTCCTTGGTGGCCAGCCCTAGCTTCTTTCTCTTCTCTTCTTCTTGTGGCCGGCGGCAATCCCTCTTGGAGCTCTTGATGGTGGCCGGTTCTAGCTAGGAGAAGAAAGAGAGAAAGGAGGTTTTGTTTCTTGCATCCCTTGGAGCTTGGTGGTGGTGGCCGGACCTCTACTTCTCTTGGAGAATTTTGGTGGCCGAAACCTAGAAGGAAGAAGAAGGTGCTTGGTGGTTCTCATCTCGAAAGATCGTTGCCCACACAACGTTCGAGGTTAGAAGAGGAATACGGTAGAAGATCAAGAGGTCTTTCTAGAAGGTATAACTAGTATTTTTTCTTTCCGCATCATACTAGTTATTTTTGGAAATAATACCAAATACAAGAGGCTTACGATTCTAGTGTTTCGAATTTGTTTTCGATATAGTGTTCTTTTGTTTTTCTTTTCCTTGTGATTTGATTGTTCTTTTTGGTTAACCTAAAGTTATTTTAGGAAATTAAATATTAGCTTTCCATAAAAGGTTTTGTCTAGTCGGTGGTGGTTGCTCCCATATCCAAGAAGGTCATGTGCCTCGCCACGTCAGTACTGGGAACCAATTATAGAAATTAATGTTTAATGGAATTAATAACTTAAGGTGATTTGGGTCGAACGTGTTAGGTTCCGCAGGAGATCCAAGTCTAAACCTAAAAGAACATATAGATTAAGTTTTGGATCAAAAGTGTTAAGTTCCGCAGGCGATCCAAAATTTAATTTAAAAGAACACATGGTAGCTAGGAAAAGGTTCAGACCTTTGTACAAAAATTTTGTACAGTGGAATCTCTAGGTTTTCCGAGTAGCAACCAACACTTTTGAGGTATATCCCGGCCGATATTAGCCTACCTCCTTTGAGGTATATACCAATTAATATGGGTCTTCCTCCTTGGAGGCATATTTCGGTCGATACCCGTCTACCTCCTTTGGAGGTATATCCCGGTCGATATTAGTCTACCTCCTTTGAGGTATATGCCAATTAATATGGGTCTTCCTCCTGGGAAGCATATTTCGGTCAATACAAACCTACCTCCTTTTGAGGTATATCCCGGCTGATAGTAACCTGCCTCCTTTGAGGTATATGCCAATTAATATGGGTCTTCCTCCTTGGAGGCATGTTTCGGTCGATACCTATCTACCTCCTTTGGAGGTATATCCCGGCCGATAGTAGCCTACCTCCTTTGAGGTATATGCCAATTAATATGGGTCTTCCTCCTTGGAGGCATATTTCGGTCGATACCTATCTACCTCCTTTGGAGGTATATCCCGGTCGATATTAGTCTACCTTCTCCATTTGGTTATATCATTTTCCCTCCTTATCGGGGACTTATGAAACCTAACCCATATCAAAATCAAAGAGGAGATTTTATCCATTAATTGTATTATCTCGTCAACTTTACTTTATGACGAATAAAATTAATAGTTGATCTGTCTTTGATCAAATATTTGGTCAAAACTTTTGAATTTAAAATAACATTGATTCCTCAAACAATATTATTTAAATTCACTAACACCTTAAACACCGTGAATTTTGTATGCCACGATAGTGTGGACGTATACAAAATTAAACATTTGTAAGAGGAGGGGTTTACCCATTAATTATATTGTCAATAAATCTTTATGACAAATAAAATTACCTCAAACACCGTAAATTTTATATGCCACGATAGTGTGGACGTATACAAAATCAAACATTTGTAAGAGGAGTTTTTAATTTTATTATCTTGTCAACCTATTTATTTGACAAATTAATAGTTGGTTTTCTTTGGTCACACAAATAATAGCAGTGACTTCGATGGGGAGGATACTATTAGACGTGCCTAAGTGTATACCATTACTTGACACTAAGTCTATTAATAAGATTGTGTCCCTTCCGATGGAGAAGATCACACGCTCTTAATTAACTTCTTATAGTCATCCAAAATGGAAGTTTAATCTAGTGATCCGCAAACAAGCTCATCTGATATGGAGGAAGGCACTCAGAGCCAACGCGCAAGCTTGTTGCATCACTTATAAACCAGTAATAGAGACCGTGGAATTTATTTAAAATAAATCCCTCTCCCACTTAGTTATTTAAAGTGAGGAATTTTGACTATGCTAGCCTACTTAACATGCATACTGACAAGCACACACAACACAGCATAAAAAGCAATAAATAAAAAAACTAATTTTCAACTATTATGGCTTTTATCTATTGCTATCCTCCGTGTGTCGCCAATCCTAGCTGCTGCCATCTTTGGCCATCGCCACCGGGTCTAGTTGTCGCATCCATCTTGCTCCTTGTTCCGCTACGCTTCTGGTCCTCAAAAGGTTCCACGCCTTGCAAGATTCGATCCGCGACATAAATAGAATTTTACATTTTTCGATCCTATATTCCTCGAAGGAATGTACATGTAAACTAGATCGAACATAAAATAAAATTTACATCCATCGATCCTATATTCCATAAAAGGAATGTACATGTAACTAGATCAAAAAATAAAATCCTAATAAAACTAAATACAGCTCCTGCTGTATTTTATAATACAATTATACACATACAATAAAATGCCCTTGACATGTCTAAGGGTCCAATCACACACACAGTATCTATAAGCCATAATAGTTGGATCCTGCATCCACAAAGTTAGCACATCCTACTATTATCCTGCCTAAATTATGTATGACATGTGCATAATTAATCTAATACCAAATACACAGAGACAAAACCCTAGCTCTGATACCAATTGATGGTTGCTACTCGGAAAGCCTAACGGTTCCACTATACAAAAATTTTGTACAAAGGTCTGAACTTTTTCCTAGCTACCATGTGTTCTTTTAAATTAAACTTGGATCGCCTGCGGAACTTAACACGGTTTATCCCAAGTTTAACTTATATGTTCTTTTAGGTTTAGATTTGGATCTCCTGAGGAACTTAACACGTTCGATCCAAATTACCTAGGTCACAAAGTTGATTAAATATTAATTTCCAAATTTGGCTTCCAGGACTGCATGGCGAGGCATATGACCTTTTTAGATATGGGAGCAACCACCACTGCCTAGACAAAGCCTCTTAATGAAAGTTAATATTTAATTTCCTTAAATAACTCTAGGTTAACCAAAAAGAACAATCGAAGCACAAGTTCGAAAAGAAAACAAAAGAACACAACATCGAAAAACTAATTCGAAACCTAGAATCACATGCCTCTTGTATTTGGTACTTTTACAAAGAAATAAAACTAGTATGATGCGAAAAATAATTGCTAATTATACCTTTCTTTGTGAACTTTCAATGACCTCTTGATCTTCTACCGTATTCCTCTTCTAACCTCAAACATTGTGTGGGCAATGATCTTCCGAGATGAGAACCACCAAGGCACCTTCTTCTTCCTTCCTTCAAGTTTCGGCCAAGCAAAAACTTCCAAAGGATGAAGAACTTTTTCCACCAACCAAGCTCCAAGGGATGCAAGAAACAAGCCTCCTTTCTCTCCTTTTCTCCAAGCTAGATCCGGCCACTTCTATGTCTCCAAGAGGTGATGAAGTCTCGGCTATAAGAAGGAGAAGAGAGAAGGGGAAGGGAAAACTCTAGGGGCCGGCCACACCTAGGAAGAAAAGAGAGGAAGAAAAATAAGAGAGTCGTTCACCATGAAGGCACCTCTACCCCCTCTTTTATAATCCTTGGTCTTGGCAAATAAGAAAATTTTAATAAAAACTTCCTTAATTCCTTTGCCATGAAAAAGAAAAAATTATTTAATTAAAAATAATTTTCTTTTCTTAATATCAATGGTCGACCACCTACAATCCCCAAATCAAGGAAAGTTTTAATTAAAACAAGAATTAAAACTTCCTAATTTATTTCCGGAAATTTATAAAAATTTCTCCAATAATTTTTATCCCTTCATGATTGGTTAATAAAAAGGAAATTTTATAAATTAAAATCTTTCTTTTAAACATGTGGATAATTTCTAAAAAGGAAAGTTATCTCCAAAAATTAAAATCTCCTTTCAATCTACAAATAAGGAAAGATATTAAATCTTTTCTTAATCTTTTGTAGAAACTAATAAAAGAGAATTTTCAATTTTTTAGACTTTCTTTTAAATCATGAACATGATTAAAAGAAAAGTTTTTACCAAAATTAAAATCAACCTTTTAATCTACAAATAAGGAAAGAGATTTAGCTCTTCTCTTAATCTTTTGTAGAATCTTATAAAAGGAAAGATTTAAATTTTTAAACTCTCTTTTAAAACATGTTATCCACATAAGAAAATTTTAAAATTAAAATTCCTTTTTTTTTAATAGGGTCGGCCACCTAAGCTTGAGTTCAAGCTAGGGCCGGCCACCCATGGACCAAGGCTTGGCCGGCCCTAGCTTGGTTCTCAAGCTAGCTTGGCCGGCCCCTACAACATGGGTATGAAGGTGGGTATAGTACTCTATAACTAAGAGGCTACGATAGGGACCGAGAGGAAGAATTGGTTTTGGTCTCCCGATAAAATTAAGCATCCCGTGTTCGCCCCGAACACACAACTTAATTTTATCAATAATAATTCATTCCACTAGAGAACTATTATTGAACTACCACACCAATCTCAAATTACATTTTTGGGATCCTTCTTATTATGAGTGTGTTAGTCTCCCTGTGTTTAAGATGTCGAATGTCCACTAATTAAGTGAGTTACTAACAACTCATTTAATTAATATCTTAGTCCAAGAGTAGTACCACTTAACCTTATCGTCATGTCGGACTAAGTCCACCTACAAGGTTTAACATGACAATCCTAATGAGCTCCTCTTGGGGACATTATCAACCTAGATCACTAGGACACAGTTTCCTTCTATAATCAACAACACACACTATAAGTGATATCATTTCCCAACTTATGGGGCTTATTGATTTATCGAACTAAATCTCACCCATTGATAAATTAAAGAAATAAATATCAAATATATGTGCTTGTTATTATATTAGGATTAAGAGCACACACTTCCATAATAACTGAGGTCTTTGTTCCTTTATGAAGTCAGTATAAAAGAAACGACCTCAAATGATCCTACTCAATACACTCTAAGTGTACTAGTGTAATTATATAGTTAAGATAAACTAATATCTAATTACACTACGACTTTCCAATGGTTTGTTCCTTTCCATCTTGGTCGTGAGCTACTGTTTATAATTTATAAGGTGCTGATAACATGATCTTCTGTGTGTGACACCACACACCATGTTATCAACAATATAAATTAATTGAACAACTACATTTATCATAAATGTAGACATTTGACCAATATGATTCTTTTATTTCTAAATAAATGTTTATACAAAAGCTAGGCTTTTAGTATACACTCTAACACACAAGAGAATAAGAGTTATTGTCTTCCCTACTTCTCCTCTTCTTCTCCTTTTCTTGTATCCGGCCACAATGAAGAACCACAAGAGGTGGTCGGCCCTAGCATGAAGAGAAGCAAGGGCCAGCCCTTAGGAGAAAACTAGAGAGAAGAGAGAAAAGAATAGCCTTAACATGAGGCCTCCCCTCCCCTCCTTTTATATTATTTGCCCCCAAGGCAAATAAGGAAAAAATTTTTACAAAAATTAAAATTTTCCTCATGTTTTTCCTTTTCCTTTTCTGTTTTTTTCTTTTCTTTCCTCTTGATTGAATCAATCACCAATCATAGATTGGTTTTAATTTGATTGGATGATGATTTAATCCTATTGGTCGGCCCCTTGCTTGGGCACCAAGCAAGGGTGGTCGGCCCCTATAAGGAAGGAAAAGATATCTTTTGTAAAAATTTTATAAACTCTTATAAAATTTTACAAGCTCTCTTTTAATTTCCTAAAGTGAATGTTAAAAAGGAAAGTTTTAAAAATTAAAACCATGTTTTAAAATTTAAAACTTCTCTTCTAAAAATTTCCTTTCTTAACATGTTTACAAAAATTTAAATTTTAAAACTTCTCTTCCTTTTTCTAAAACCATGAGGATGGTTAAAAAAGGAAAGTTTTAAAACTTTTAAATTTTCTTTTAAAACACGTGGCCTAATTCAAATAAGGAAAGTTTTTAAATTTTAGATCTCTCTTTTAAAACTTGTAGTTTTCTACAAAGAGAAGATTTTAAAAATTCAAAACACCCCTCCTTTTTTGAATTAATGTGGTCGGCCCCCTCTTGCTTGGGCACCAAGCAAGGGGCCGGCCCCTTAAGAGGATAATGTGGCCGGCCCTTGCTTGGTCACCAAGCATTGGGTCGGCCCCCTTCTTGGACACCAAGATGGGCTTATATTTGGATGGACTTAAGGCTTTAATGAGGCTACGACAGGGACCTAGAGGAGAAATTGGTTTTGGCCTTCCGATGAGCTTGAGTATCCCGTGTTCGCCCTGAACACACAACTCAAGTTCATCGATAATAACTCATTCTACTGGAGAGTTATTATCGTACTACCGCACCAATCCCAAATTACATTATGGGCTCCTTCTTATCATGAGTGTGTTAGTCTCCCTGTGTTTAAGATAATGAATGTCCACTAATTAAATGAGTTATTGACGACTCACTTAATTAATATCTTAGTCCAAGAGTAGTATCACTCAACTTCATTGTCATGTCGGACTAAGTCCACCTGCAGGATTTAACATGACAATCCTTATGAGCTCCTCTTGGGGACATTCTCAACCTAGATAACTAGGACACAGATTCCTTCTATAATCAATAACACACACTATAAGTAATATCATTTCCCAACTTATCGGGCATATTGATTTATCGAGCTAAACCTCACCCTTTGATAAGTCAAAGAAATAAATATTAAATATATGTGCTTGTTATTATATTAGGATTAAGAGCACACACTTCCATAATAACTAAGATCTAGTTCTTTTATAAAGTCAGTACAAAAAGAACTTACCTAAAATCGTCCTACTCAATACACTTAGAGTGTACTAGTGTAATTTATTAGTCAAGATAAACTAATACCTAATTACACTACGACTATTCCAATGGTTTGTTCCTTTTCATCTTAGTCATGAGCAACTGTTTATAATTTATAAAGAACCGACAACATGATCTTCTGTGTGTGACACCACACACCATGTTGTCTACTATATAAATTAATTGAACAAATTACATTTAACAAATAAATGTAGATATTGACCACTGTGATTCTTTATTTCTAAATAAATGTTTATACAAAAACTAGGCTTTTAGTATACACTCTAACAATCTCCCACTTATACTAAAAGACTATGCTGCCATATATCCTGCCATACATCTGATTCTCAAACCTTCAACATGTCCATCAAAAGCTCTTGCCTTAGAGACCTTAGTGAAAGGATCTTCTAGATTATCACTTGATGCAATCTAGGCGGCAACAACTTCTCCTCGTTTATATGATTTCTCGTATTGGGTGGTACTTGCGCTCTATTGTGTTTACTTGCCTTATGGACTTATGGTTTCTTTGAGTTTGCTACTGCACCACTATTATTGCAATAAATTGTAATAATTTTTGGGCAAACCAGAAAACATGTCTAAGTCCATCATGAAGTATCTAAGCCATACAGCTTCTATAACTGCCTCAGAGGCTGCCACTTACTCAGCTTCTATGGTGGAGTCCGAAAAAGCACCTTTTCTTATCACTCTTTCATAGTTATGACTTCACCTCCTAAAGTAAACACAAAACTCCGAGGTTGACTTACTATTGTCCCTATCCGATTGGAAGTCAAAATCCGTGCAACCCACATCGACCAAATTATCTGCCTTGTAAGCTAGCATATAATCTCTAGTGCCTCTAAGGTACTTCAATATATGCTTTACGGTAGTCCAATGTCCTTGTCCAAGGTTACTTTGATATCTGCTAACTATGCCCTCGGCAAAATAGATTTCTGATCTCGTGCATAACATACATTAGGCTTCTGACAGCCGAAGCATAAGGAACTGCCTTCATTTCCTCTATTTCCTTTGATGTCTTCAGAGACATCTCTTTAGATAAAGCTACTCCATGCTGAAAAGGTAAGAAACCTTTCTTGGAGTTTTGCATGCTTAAAATGAGCAAGGATTGTTTCGATATATGAAGCTTGGGATAAGTAAATTATTCTTTTCTTGTGATCCCTTATTACTTTGATTCCAAGAATGTATGCATTCTCCCAAGTCCTTCATATCGAATTGTTTGGACAATCATACCCTTACTTCTGACAACACTTTGATATTGTTTCCAACTACCAAAAATGTTATCTACGTATAGTATAAGAAATACCACCACGTTTCCATCACACTTCTTGTATACAAGACTCATTCGGTTATTAAATAAATCTATAGGTCTGGATTACTTTATTAAACCGGATGTTCCAAGACCTTGAAGCTTTACTTCAATCCATAGACTGATTGAGCTTACACACAAGATGCTCTTTGCTCTTTACAATGAACCCTTCTGGTTGCTATATATGGATGTTTTCTTCAAGACTTCCATTAAGGAAAGCTGTCTTGACATCCACTTGCTAAATCTCATAGTTCATATGAGAAGTAATAGATAAAAGAATCCGGATAGACTTAAGCATGGCTACCGGTGAAAAAGTTTCCTTTTTCAACAAGCCTTGCTTTGAAAGTTTCCACCTTCCTGTCTATCCCTCTTTTCCTATTCTAAACTTATTTTCACCCAATGGCTTTTACACCATTTGGTAATTTTATAAGCTCACATACACTATTAAAATACATATATTCTAATTCTGTATTTATTGTTCTTTGCAAAGATGTTGCATCTTTATCTTGGAGTGCATCGTCATATGTCCAGGGATCAGGTTCATGTCCACCAGGGATCAAGTCTAAAGACTCTCCCAAAACATGAATCTTTTAGGTTGCCTAACAACCCTCCCACTACGACGAGGCACTTTCTGCAATTGTGGATCATTTGTGATACCTGTTGCAGTTTCTTGTAATATTTTATCTTGTACAGTTGGTACTAGATTAGACGTGTCTTTTAATTTTCTTAAGAACAATTTTTACTCATGGGCTTGTGGTTCATAGTATAGTCCTTTTCTAAAATCGGGCATTAGTGCCAACAATGACCTTCCGATTTTAAGGACTATAAACCTCTTTTCATTTTTCTAGGATAACTCACAAACAAGTGAACTCGTGTCCAACTTATTAGTGTCTCTCATGTGTTAGACCACCCAAATCCAAATATGCTTCAGACTAGGCTTACGCCCATTCTGTAATTCTATGGGAGTAGAGAGTTCTGACTTAGAAGGTACTATGTTCACTTCCGTTTCTAGTGTATATCCTTAAAACGAATTTGGTAATTTTTAGAATAACTCATCATCGATCTAATTATTCCATAACAGCCTTATACCTTCTTTCTACTACACCATTTTATTGGGGTGTACCAGGTGCAGTTAGTTGGGATTAAATCCCAACTTCTGATAAGTGACTCCTAAACTCTCCTAAGAGGTACTCGTTACTACGATTTCACCGTAGTGTCTAGATACTTTTACTTTGACGTTACTCCACATCAGCCTATTACTCTTTGAACTAATCAAAGCACATAGACTTGTGGCACCTCAAGTAAATGTATCCTTATCTCGAATAGTCGTCTATAAAAGAGATGAAATATTCGAAACAACCTCTTGCCTGGATAGTCAAAGGTCTACACAAATTAGAATGAACCAATTCCAACATATCTTTGGCTCCATACCCCTTAGACTTAAAAGCTTCTTGGTTATTTTTCCTTCCAAGTAAGATTCGCAGGTTGGAAAGATTTCCACTACCAATGAACCCAAGAGTTCATTGGTTATTATCCTTTGAATCCTACTCAAGTTAATATAACCTAGCCTTAGATGCCAAAAATATGATCGGTTCATTTCCGAAGGTTGCCTTCTCTTATTAAAGTTAGAAAATGTGTTATTAATTTTCATTTATTGCATCAAGGGAGTTATTGGATTATAAATTGTCAACCAACGTACCAGAACAGATAACTTCCCTATTTTTCTTGATAACAAGTTTGTTATCAAAATAGATAGAATATCTATTCTTTAATAGTTTAGAAACCGAAATCAGGTTCTTTCTAAACTTAGTACGTAAAGACAATTTCTGAAAATTCATATTTTATTCCTATCAGAGGATAAACATCTTCAACTGCAACAGCTACTATTTTTATAGTAGTGCCCATGTAGACGGTGTTTTCCTTTTCATATAGCTGTCGGGTTTCTTGGAACCCTGCAATGAATTGCAGACATGATTAGTGACATCTGTATCTACACTCCAGGTACTGGTAGATAACACCACTAAACATGTTTCAACAACTAATGAATTAAATACACCTATATTGTTCTCAGTTCTTAGAGGACAATCTATCTTAATGTCCAAGTCCTATTCCAATCATTATAATTGGGACTACTAAGTCTTTTCTATAGTATAACAACTAGGGGATTAACTAACATTTGAAATCCTAAGAATCACAAAAATATTTGGTCAAGACCAACTCCTTAAAATCCTCGTGAATTTTGTATGCCATGATAGTGTGGATGTATACAAAATCAAAGAGGAGATTTTATCCATTAATTTTATTATCTCGTCAACCTTACTTTATGACGAATAAAATTAATAGTTGGTCTGTCTTTGATCAAATATTTGGTCAAAACTTTGAATTTAAAATAACATTGATTCCTCAAACAATATTATTTAAATTCACCAACACCTCAAACACCGGGAATTATGCATGCCACGTTAATATGGACGTATACAAATTCAACATTCGTAAGAGGAGGGTCTTACCCATTAATTATCTTGTTAACCTTGAATTACCTCAAACACCATGAATTTTGTATGCCACGTTAGTGTGGACGTATACAAATTCAATTGTTTGTAAGAGGAGGTATTACCCATTTTATATTGTCAACATAGCTTTATAACAAATAAAATTACCTCAAACACCGTGAATTTTGTATACCATGTTAGTGTGGACGTATACCAATTCAAACATTTGTAAGAGGGGGTTTTACCTAACTTTATGACAAATTAATAGTTGGTATTGCTTTGGTCCCGCAAAACAATAGCAGTGACTCCGTTGGGGAAGATACTATTGAATGCGCCTAAGTGTATATCATTACTTGATACTTAGTCCATTAAATAAGATTATGCCCCTTCAGTTGGAGAAGATCACACGCTCCTAAATAATTTCCTATAATCATCCATAAAGGAAGTTTGATCTAGTGATCCGCAACAAACCCATCCGTTGTGGAGGGAGACACTCAGAGCCAACACGCAAGCTTGTTGCATCACTTACAAACCAGTAATGGAGACCGTGGAATTTATTTAAAACCCTCTCCCACTTAGTTATTTAAGGTGAGGAATTTTAACTTATGCTAGCATATAACACATGCGCACATACAAAGTAAATAAAAGCAATAAATTTGGAAATTAATTTTCCAACTATTATGACATTTTCATCACTGTCTTCCGTGTGCTCCAACCCTAGCTGCTGCCATCTTTAGCCACCGCCATTGGATCGAGTTGTCGCATCTATCTTACTTCTTATTCCGCTGCGCTTCTAGTCCTCCAATAGCACCACTCCTCACAAAGATACGATCTGCGACAAAAATAGAATTTTACATATATCGATCCTATATTCCATAAAGGAATGTACATGTATTCTAGATCGAACAAAAAAATAAAATTCTAAAACTAATACAGCTCCTGCTATATTTAATACATACAATCATGCACACACAAAATAATGCCCTAGACATGTCCTAGGGTCCAATCACACACAACATCTATAAGCCATAATAGTTAGAGCCTGTAACCAAAAAGTTAGCACATCCTACAATTATCCTGCCTAAATTATGTATGACATGTGCATAACCTATTTGAATTCTAAACACACAGAGGCAAACCCTAGCTCTGATACCAATTGTTGGTTAGTCGTAGGAAAATCGTACCGGTTCCACTGTACAAAAATTTTGTACAAGTGTCGAACCTTTCCTTAAATAACCTATTGTATTCTTTAGAAGTTAAATTAGGAATCGCAAACGGAACTTAACATCATTGATTCCAAATTTAACTTATCTATTCTTGATGGTTTAGATTTGGATCGCAAGCGGAACTTAACACTATTGATCCAAATCCACCAATGTTATTAATTCCATTAAATATTAATTTGCAAAATTGACTTCCAGGACTGCATGGCGAGGCACATGGCCTTCTTGGATATGGGAGCAACCACCGCCGCCTAGACAAAGCCTTTTAAGGAAAGCTAATATTTAATTTCCTTAAATAACTCTAGGTTTAACCAAAAAGAACAATCGAATCACAAATTCGAAAAAACAAGAAAACACAAACTCGAAAAATAAATTCGAAAAACTAGATCTAATGCCTCTTGTGTTTGGAATTCTTATAAAGAGAAATAACTAGCATGATGCGGAAAATAATTGCTAATTATACATTCTCTTTGTATGCTAATGACCTCGAGATCTTCTGTCGTATTCCTCGCCTCGCCTTGGACGTCGTGTGGGCGACGATCCTCCAAGATGAACACCACCCAAAGAACTTTCTTCTTCATCCTTCTAGTATTCGGCCACCACCACCAATTTAGGAACCAAAGAGAGCAAGGGAAAAGAGATAGGGAGAGGGCCGGCCACAATGAAGAACTCCACAAGAGAATAAGAGTTGTTGTCTTCCCTACTTATCCTCCTCTTCTCCTTTTCTTGTATCCGGCCACAATGAAGAACCACAAGAGGTGGCCGGCCCTAGCATGAAGAGAAGCAAGGGCCAGCCCTTAGGAGAAAACTAGAGAGAAGAGAGAAAAGAATAGCCTTAACATGAGGCCTCCCCTCCCCTTCTTTTATATTATTTGCCCAAGACAAATAAGGAAAAACTTTTTACAAAAATTAAAATCTTCCTCATGTTTTTCCTTTTCCCTTTTTATTTTTCCTTTCCTTTCCTCTAGATTAAATCAATCACCAATCATAGATTGGTTTTAATTTGATTGGATGATGATTTAATCCTATTGGCCGGCCCCTTGCTTGGGCACCAAGCAAGGGTGGCCGGCCCCTATAAGGAAGGAAAAGATATCTTTTGTAAAAATTTTATAAACTCTTATAAAATTTTACAAGCTCTCTTTTAATTTCCTAAAGTGGATGTTAAAAAGGAAAGTTTTAAAAATTAAAACCATGTTTTAAAATTTAAAACTTCTCTTCTAAAAATTTCCTTTTTTAACATGTTTACAAAAATTTAAATTTTAAAACTTCTCTTCTTTTTTCTAAAACCATGAGGATGGTTAAAAAAGGAAAGTTTTAAAACTTTTAAATTTTCTTTTAAAACATGTGGCCTAATTCAAATAAGGAAAGTTTTTAAATTTTAAATCTCTCTTTTAAAACTTGTAGTTTTCTACAAAGAGAAGATTTTAAAAATTCAAAGCACCCCTCCTTTTTTGAATTAATGTGGTCGGCCCCCTCTTGCTTGGGCACCAAGCAAGGGGCCGGCCCCTTAAGAGGATAATGTGGCCGACCCTTGCTTGGTCACCAAGCATTGGGTCGGCCCCCTTCTTGGACACCAAGATGGGCTTATATTTGGATGGACTTGAGGCTTTAATGAGGCTACGACAGGGACCTAGAGGAGAAATTAGTTTTGGCCTTCCGATGAGCTTGAGTATCCCGTGTTCGTCCTGAACACACAACTCAAGTTCATCGATAATAACTCATTCCACTAGAGAGTTATTATCGCACTACCGCACCAATCCCAAATTACATTATGAGCTCCTTCTTATCATGAGTGTGTTAGTCTCCCTGTATTTAAGATAATGAATGTCCACTAATTAAATGAGTTACTGACGATTCACTTAATTAATATCTTAGTCCAAGAGTAGTACCACTCAACTTCATTGTCATATCTGACTAAGTCCACCTGCAGGGTTTAACATGACAATCCTTATGAGCTCCTCTTGGGAACATTCTTAACCTAGATAACTAGGATACAGATTCCTTCTATAATCAACAACACACACTATAAGTAATATCATTTCCCAACTTATCGGACATATTGATTTATCGAGCTAAACCTCAGCCTTTGATAAGTCAAAGAAATAAATATTAAATATATGTGCTTGTTATTATATTAAGATTAAGAGCACACACATTTCCATAATAACTAAGGTCTAGTTCTTTTATAAAGTCAGTACAAAAAGAACTTACCTAAAATCGTCCTACTCAATACACTTAGAGTGTACTAGTGTAATTTATTAGTCAAGATAAACTAATACCTAATTACACTACGACTATTCCAATGGTTTGTTCCTTTCCATCTTAGTCGTGAGCAACTGTTTATAATTTATGAAGAACCGACAATATGATCTTCTGTGTATGACACCACACACCATGTTGTCTACTATATAAATTAATTGAACAAATTACATTTAACAAATAAATATAGATATTGACCACTGTGATTCTTTATTTCTAAATAAATGTTTATACAAAAGCTAGGCTTTTAGTATATACTCTAACACTAACCGAAAGATAGGCAAGTGAGAAGTCCTAACTAGAGGTTAGGCAAGTGGAAGTCCTGGTGAATGAAGTCGGGCCCTAGTGAGTGAAGCTAGGTGGTGGAAGTCTTGGTGAGTGAAGCCGGGTACTGAAAGTCCTAGTGAGTAAAGCTAGGTAACCCTAGGAAGGTAACCCTAGGTAATGTCGACTGGACCAGCGAATCCTGAAATATGTTGACACTATTTTACTTTATTATTTTATTTATTGTACTAACCTAGTGTGCAGGAGTTGACAGGTCTGAGGAAGTCCAGATAGGTCAATGGGCCAACCGGATATCTAGTGCAAAGTCCAATTGGGTCTACGAACCAGACAATTGGCAATGTGTTAAGTTAAGGTAAGTCACTAGAGGAGAATAACCTTGTGAGGACGTGTCCTTGTTGAGGGATAGTAGGTGTCGGTCCAGTTTAGGTCTATTTAGTGTTGGAACCCCAAGGTGTTTTGATGTGATCAAACAAGCTAAGTTAGGTCCTGCGTTTGTTTAACCCTTGTGTCTAAGTGTGCAGGAGCTTAGGAACACAGAAAGTCGAGCGGAAGACGCGGCTAGCGAGAAGGACGGCACGGGAGAGAGCCAACGGGCTCGGTGCGTCTGAGGGACGAGGTGTCCGCGGAAGAGTACACCGGTGGACGAGAAGAGCGTGCGCGGCGCTCGAGGGACGAGAAACCGGGAAGGAAGGCTGCTCGAGGAGAAGGCCGGAACATAGGTTCGGGTGAGCCCTATTCCGGAAGGCCGAGATCACCCAAGCTAGCGGAGCCGGAGCGAACAGACCCGGACCGAGACTAGGACTTAACGGAGAAGTGATCCCGGACAAAAAGTCAACCGTAGTTGACTTTTTGCTCCGGGGCGCCCGGAACCATTCCGGGCGCCCGGAGCTGTCCGGGGCACCCAGAATGCTTCCGGGCGCCCGGAGCATGATTTTGACCAGGATCAAGATTTTCGCAATCTGACCGTTAGGGGATAAAGTTTATCCCCCCGGGGGCGCCCGGAACCCTTCCAGGCGCCCGGACCAAGACTATAAATATAGCCTTGGTCCAGAAGCAATAATTAATCAAGAACAACTACTTGTAATCCAGTGCTTTCATTTGTGTTATTTCTTTCTGTACTTTCAACGCTGTAAGAGGCTACTCCGCCCAGAGGAGAATCAATTAGTGCGCCTTCTTTGCCTTGGATTAGCAATCCTCTGATTGCAAACCAAGTAATTCCTCTGTGTCTATTTTCTGTTTTAATTAGTCTCTGCCTTTTTAATTACAAGTTCTTTTAAGTTAGTTGAATATCCGAGAAGGGTTTTTGGTTTTATTTTGTAGGGCAATTCACCCCTCCCCTCTTGCCGGCCTCCAAAGGGACCTACAAGTGGTATCAGAGCCAGGCGCTTCAGGAGGACTAATCGCCGATCGAAGCAACAAGATGGCCGGACCAAGCATCGTTCCACCAAAATTCGAGGGGAACTTCGCAGACTGGAAGCGTCGTATGGAGGTATTCCTAAAAACAGATTTTGAAATTCGATTTATTATGAAATACGGTTTTGTAGCTCCAATAGATAAAGATGGAAAAGAAAAAGAAGAGAGCGATTGGACAAAGAAGGAGCAGAATGAGTCGGTAGCAAACAGCCGTGCGGAACATCACCTGTTGAGCGTGTTACCGCCTCAAGAGGTCAACCGCATCGGAAACTATTTATCTGCTAAAGAACTTTGGGAGAAGTTCTTGGAACTCCACGAAGGTACGTCCGAAGCAAAGCTCGCTAGAAGGGACATCCTCCGCAACAAACTGATGAACATCCGTCTGGAGAAAGGTGAGAAAGTAGCTGGTTTACACGTAAAGGTAAAAGAACTAGTTACTGATCTCGAGAACCTCGGTGAAACGGTAACAAACCGGGACACTATACGCTACGCGCTCAACGCATTTCCAAGAACTCCGGAATGGACATCAATCGTCGACGCCTACTACATCTCAAAAGACCTGAAGGTAAGTACTTTAGAAGAGTTGTTTTCTACCCTTGAATTACACGAAACTAGATGTGCAGAGATATCAAAGGACACAACCAAGACTATGGCGCTGAACGCAACCAATAAGGATGAACCCGAGTCAGACTCCGATGACGATCAAGAAGCGTACATGGTAAGAAACTTTAAAAAGTTTTTTAGATCTAATAAATTTAAAATGCAGAATAACAAGAATCAAAAAGGTAGAAGAAAGGTACGGTGCTACCAGTGTCAGAAGGAGGGACACCTAAGGGAAGACTGCCCAGAACTCAAAAAGGCCAAAAGGAAGTCTCCCAAGAAACACAACCTAAAAGCAACTTGGGATGATACTTCTTCATCCGAATCAGAAGCTCAAGAATATGCCGGAATAGCACTAATGGCAAGCTACGATAGACAAAGTATATCAGAACCTAGCATCGATAAAGGGGGAGCGACCTCGGATGAAAATAGTGAAGTAGGGGGAGATTCAGGTTTCAAGTCCGACATGGTAAGTGAGGTATGCCTCTTACCCCGTGATCAGCTTTACTCTGGTATCAAAGCTATGACTAAATCCATGTATAAATTAGAAAATAAAAATGCCAAATTAGAAAATGAAATTTTAGAAACAAAGAGAATTTTGGCAAAATCATGTCTTATAGAGGATTTTGAAAAATTGAAAATTGAAAATGAAAAACTAAAAGAAGAAATAGAAAGATTGAAAAAATCTAATGGTTCAAATATTCCTACTTTTAGAAATTTAAATTGGTATTATAGATTTCATCAAAGTCAAATTAGAAATATATCAAAAATCTATATACCTAGGAAATACTTGGTTAATCCTGTAGGTAGGAACCTTTACTGGATTCCAAAAACCTGTTTAACTTTAAATTAAAGTCAGACTTAGCACTTTCAGCAAGGAAATTAAACAACTAATTTCTTTATGAGGCTTTGTCTAAGGAAGTAGTTGTTGCTCCAATAACCACGAAGGCCTAGTGCCTCGCCACGACCTGGAAGCCAACTATCGAAATGAAAAGTTTAATTGACTAACTGAAAAAGCATTAATTTAAATTACTTAATGCTTTAAAAGAGTTATTCAATTTGTGTTAGAAAATATTTAAAAAACTTTCTAACTTAACTTAGAAATTTTTCATTATCTTAGAAATTTTCATGAAAATTGACTTAGAATTTTTTTTAAAAGTTAACTTAGATTTTTTTTAATTACCTTATCATTTTTTTAAAAAAAATTGACTTAGAATTGTTTCTTATGAATATTCACTTAGAATTTAAAAAAAAAAATTAGAAAATTTTTTTTTGGGAATGCTGAGATAAGTTTTAAACTTAAATTTTTAACACTTATGACTGCTCTTATCTGAAAAATATTTTTTTTCAAACGAAAAATTCTGAAGAGTGTCTTTACTAAACATTTTACACTTAAAAGTCTTGTTTGAATTTACCTTAGACTTGTTTATAACCCCAATTTTTATGTGATCAAAGGGGGAGAAATATGTTAAGTCTAGGGGGAGGTACTATAATTTTTCAATTAAAAAATATTTGGACTTATTTTAATATAAATTGTTTTTATTGCATATGGTTACCCTAACTTAACTTGGGTTGCTCACATCAAAAAGGGGGAGATTGTTGGAACCCCAAGGTGTTTTGATGTGATCAAACAAGCTAAGTTAGGTCTTGCATTTGTTTAACCCTTGTGTCTAAGTGTGCAGGAGCTTAGGAACACAGGAAGTCGAGCGGAAGACGCGGCTAGCGAGAAGGACGGCACGGGAGAGAGCCGACGGGCTCGGTGCGTCTGAGGGACGAGATGTCCGCGGAAGAGTACACCGGTGGACGAGAAGAGCGTGCGCGGCGCTCGAGGGACGAGAAACCGGGAAGGAAGGCTGCTCGAGGAGAAGGTCGGAACATGGATTCGGGTGAGCCCTATTCCGGAAGGCCGAGATCACCCAAGCTAGCGGAGCCGGAGCGAACAGACCCGGACCGAGACTAGGACTTAACGGAGAAGTGATCCCAGACAAAAAGTCAATCGTAGTTGACTTTTTGCTCCAGGGCGCCCGGAGCTATCCGGGGCGCCCGGAATGTTTCCGGGCGCCCGGAGCATGATTTTGACCAGGATCAAGATTTTCGCAATCTGACCGTTAGGGGATAAAGTTTATCCCCCCGGGGGCGCCCGGAACCCTTCCAGGCGCCCGGACCAAGACTATAAATATAGCCTTGGTCCAGAAGCAATAATTAATCAAGAACAACTACTTGTAATCCAGTGCTTTCATTTGTGTTATTTCTTTCTGTGCTTTCAACGCTGTAAGAGGCTACTCCGCCCAGAGGAGAATCAATTAGTGCGCATTCTTTGCCTTGGATTAGCAATCCTCTGATTGCAAACCAAGTAATTTCTCTGTGTCTATTTTCTATTTTAATTAGTCTCTGTCTTTTTAATTACAAGTTCTTTTAAGTTAGTTGAATATCCGAGAAGGGTTTTTGGTTTTATTTTGTAGGGCAATTCACCCCTCCCCTCTTGCCGGCCTCCAAAGGGACCTACATTTAGGATTCTTAAACTGAGACCTTGACTAGTTCCTGGTCCTGAGTAGGGATGGCAACGGGGCGGGGCGGGGGCGGGTTTGCCATTGCCATCCCCGCCCCGTTCTCATTTTTTCGGGTTCGGGGATTCTCCGAACCTGAATCCACGGGTTCGGGGATTCCCCATCCTCACCCCATTTCTAAATTTAATTTATATTATTATTATTATTATTCTTATTTAATAATTATTAATGATAATATTAATATTAATATCAATATCAATAATATTATTATAGGAAGAAAAAGAAAAAAACTGGGTTCGATTTTCCGAACATGTTGTTGGAGATGCCCTTTTGGAAAAAATATATATTATTTATAAGTTTTCTTGTAGAGTGTATATAATTGTGTATATATTTGTACAACAAAAATGGAGGAGAAATACAAGAGAGGCTTACATTTCAACATAAGTATATAACCATTAATTCAATGGAATTGTGTTTTATGAGATGCGCAGCATTCGCAATCCTCTAATGTTTAATAGGCAACGGATCGTGAAATTTCACAGAAACATTTTTAGCTACACTACATGAGATTCGGGGCGGGTTCGGGGATGGGGATAGTATTCCCATACCCGCCCCAAACCCGTCCCATCCCCGAAAAATCGGGGATCCCCATCCCCATTTCGGGTTTTTCCCGCGGGGCCCCAAACCCGCGGGGAAAATTGCCATCCCTAGTCCTGAGAAGGCAAGAACTAATTACTACTCTTTATTATTAATTATTATTGTACTAATATTTGTTTTGTAGTTTATTTGGACTAACGTTATTTTGCAAGACAAAAAGAGTATATTTACCTTCGAATGAATAGTGTCCGAAGGCGCCTTCAAGTAGTGAAGGCGCCTTCATACTATTCATAGAAGGCGCCTATCCGCAGGGTGAAATTTTAACCTCATCGTGGATAAGTGTCGGGTTATTCGGGATCAAGTTTAACCCATTGGAAGTGTCTTCAATGGCTATAGAAGACGCCTTCCATGCCTTATATAAGGTAGTCTTGAGAAGGCATTGAAAGCACACTGATATACGAGCTACCGTGCATCCTTTTGAGCTTTCGACTGCCCCAGGCTTCTGCTATGACTCTGCTGCAAAGCTACTACGCCCGATAACTGCTCCGAGAACTTCCAATCATGACCAGTAGATAGACACCGACACACGAGTAATCCTACTTCTATTTCTAAAAGTGTCAATAACATTTCATTTGTGTGCTTGATTATTGCAAAAGGACAAGTAGTGTGTTGCGCTTGTTCAAACGTATTTTGTACTCGATTTCTTCTTCCGGAGGTACCGAAAGAGACCTTTAGTGGATTACCCATCGATAGATCCAGGGGACCTGGGTCTTGGAGGAGGATTCGCTGAAGGCTCCGAACCAAGTAAACTACTTGTGTCTTTCTCGTGTCTTTTTAATCTCAATTTCATACATACTTTCCACTATGCATACTTGTGATTTTAAAACGAGTTTTTGAAAATCACGTGATTCACCCTCCTCTCACGTGCAATCGATCCAACACTAACTACCTTTTAAATAAGGTGCCCCGAAAGAAAATAGATAAGAGCCCTTAAGAGTTGTGGATTGGAAGATAACCATCCTACAAATATTTACAAATTAGGGGTGTCTTGCCAAAATATTGGTGCCTGATTCGAAAAGGATTAAGATAAGACCAAAGACTGTTGATTGTATATTTATTGGATATGCACATAACGGCATTGCATATCGATTTTTTATGTATGAGTCACAAATATCATATATACACAAGAACTCGATAATAGAATCGAGAAATACCTCATTCTTCGAGCACGTGTTTCCGTATAAGATCTGAGAGAAAGCTAGCTCCTCGAAATGAGTATATGAAACACAAGGCGAAGAAGATGATGATGAACTAGTCGAAGATGAGCTTAGATGGAGCAAAAGAGCTCAGGTAGAAAATTTTTACAGATCATATTTTATCACTTTCATGTTGGAAAGTAAGCCTCGAAGTTACTCAGAAGCCGTAAGCTCTTCTGATGGATCTCACTAGAGAGAGGTAATTACATCTGAGATAGAATCTATTTTACAAAATCACACTTGTAAACTTGTGGATCTTCATCCGAGAAGTAAACCACTAGGTTGCAAGTGGATTTTCAAAAAGAAAATAAAGTCAGATGACATAATTGATAAGTATAAGGCTAGATTAGTAATCAAAAGATACCGACAACGAGAAACCCTTGATTACTTTTATACGTATTCTTCGGTGTCAAGAATAACTTCCATTAGAATATTATTGGCTATTGCAACTCTATAGAATCTCGAAATACATCAGATGGATGTAAAGACAATATTTCTAAATCGAGATTTAGAAGAGGAAACTTATGCGGAGCAACCAGAGGGATTTTCTGTGTCAAGATAGAAAAACAAGGTTTGTAGATTGGTGAAGTCATTATATGACTTGAAACAAGCAACAAAATAGTGTCATAAGAAATTTGATAATGTCATGAAGGAGTGTAGATTCAAGATTAATGAATGTGATAAATGTGTCTACATGAAAGCCACAGAGAATGACTACGTCATCTTGTACCTATATATAGATGAGATATTTATCATTGAGAATAATGACAAGATAATCAAAACTACTAAAGATATGTTGAACTCAAGATTTGACATGAAAGACATGGGCCTAGATGATGTGATTCTAGGAATCAAAATTCTTAGAATAACAGAAGGACTTATTCTTAATTAGTCTCATTACGTGGACAAGATTCTTGAGAAATTTACCAAGGGTGATACTGTGTTAGCACGAATGCCGATAGATACAAGTCAACATCTATCAAAAAATCAAGGTAAAAGTATCCGCTAATTAAAGGATTAAATCGAGAGTTAGTTGCAAGCTCATCACGAGGAATGAATATGATGTAATTGTTAGGGGTTAGTGCAGAGGACACCCAACCTATGCTGATTGGAGATCCCAAGAACTAGGTTCAACGGGACAACCAATTTACATTGACTAGACACATTGTGGGGGATAACCCAATAAAATAGTAACCGAATCAGGATAAGCTGATGGACTTTTAATGATCAAGAAGAGTAGATGACTACTCTCGATAGATCACCTATGTGAGAAAGAAGTGAGATCGCTTTGAAGAGAATTGGGGACACAATTCTTAGAGCTTCTCATAGAATCAGATGTGTTCATCGCCAAGAACGAACACACTCATAAGAACAGAATTGTATCAGGGAGAGTCTTGGGTGAGATATATCAATGCTTACACAGACGACAGAACAATTCAAGGGCATTGTGTCTATTGTCAGCTAGTAAATAAACATATCTTCATAAGAAAAGATTCAAAAAGTAAAACCTACCTGTCCTATACTGTACTCCATAGTTGAATGCTATCACATACCCTATCTCTATTCATGTCGGGGATTATTGGATATATGTGAATGGAGAAGAAGTGGAAGAGGAAAGCAGCTTTATTGTGAATGGGACTTTAGTACTACATTGGGAGTTTCAAGGTATATTAGTTGGTTTATATTGATTTACATGCATTGATGATGTGAACAAATGTATGGGGAGAGGTTCTCTCTCACGCATGGGTATGCAAGGGGGTGCAAATCTAGGGCACAGATTGCACTGAACCATGTTGACTCGTGTGCTAGCACGACCTGCACACGTTGAATGATGGACCGGTCGGATAAAATTTGTCCAAGTGGAATAACCATCATTTTGCCACCTGGATTCTTTTGGTTTTCTGCTCAAGAAGGTAACGAAAGCATTAACCATGGTTAATGGCGATTTCGTAACCTTCCAAATAGTAATAGTCTGTCATTGATGGTCATCGGCTATTATTAATCCCTGGAGATTGAATAACCATTACTCGACATTCAATGCAAGTGAGGGATGGTGCTCCTATTTAAAGGGAGACCATGGTCTTGAGCAAAATAGAACACACAAAAAGTTAAAGCTCTCCACCTACATTCCTCCTCCTCTGTAGTGCATCTCTTGCTTGACGGAGTACCTGTGATAACAGTCGAGTACCTCTCAGTTAGCTGTGACCACCAGTGCTTGGTGTGCATCACGATTAACTGTTGTATCCTAGGAAACAGATGACCCAAGAAAACCTTGAAGCACAGCTGGAAATGGGGTGAATCTGTTTCAAGGAAACTGCAACCATCGCAGGCATCGGTCCATTAGCCCGCTCGGCAGCTTCACCCGCTCGGTAGCTCCACCCGCTCCTTCACCTGTTCATCCTGATCAGTTGCTCTGTCGCCAGCTATCATTAATCCCTGGATATTGAATGATCATTACTCGATATTCAATGCAAGTGAGGGATGGTGCTCCTATATAAAGGGAGACCATAGTCTTGAGCAAAACAGAACACACAAAAAGTTGAAGCTCTCTACCTACGTTCCTCCTCCTCTGTCGTGCATCTCTTGCTCAACGGAGTACCCGTGATAATAGTCAGGTACCTCTCAGTTAGCCGTGACTACCAGTGTTTGGTGTGCATCATGATTAACCGTTGTATCCTAAGAACAAACGACCCAAGAAAACCTTGAAGCACAGTTGGAGATGGGGCGAATCTATTTCAAGGAAACTGCAATCATTGTAGGCCTCAGTCCACTAGTCCTATCGGCAACTTCATCTGCTCGGTCGCTCCACTCGCTTGCTTCACCCGCTCGTCCTGATCAGCTGCTCTGTCGCCAGCTATCATTGATCCCTGGGTATTGAATGACCATTACTTGACATTCAATGCAGGTGAGGGATGGTGCTCTTGTATAAAGGGAGACCATGGTCTTAAGCAAAACAGAACACACAAAAAGCTGAAGCTCTCCATCTACGTTCCCCCTCCTCTGTCGTGCATCTCTTGCTCGTTGGAGTACCCGTGATAGTAGTTGAGTACCTCTCAGTTCACCGTGACTACCAGTGCTTAGTGCGCATCATGGTTAACTATTGTATCCTGGGAAATAGACGACCTGAGAAAATCTCGAAGCATAGTTGGAGGTGGGGTGAATCTATTTCAAGAAAATTGCGACCATCGCAGGCCTCGGTCCACTCGTCCTCTACACCCACTCGGTTGCTCTACTCGCTCGGGTCACTCTGTCACTCGGGTTGCCCTGCCTTCTACTGTAATGCTGCTCACACCGCTCAGTTGATCTGCGGCTCGACCGAACTACTTGGTCGACCACTCATCTTGATCAGCTGCTCTATCGCTCGGGCTACTCTGCCTTTAGGCAACCCTGCCTTTCCCTGCTCGACCACTATACCTGGTCGACTATGTAGGATCGAGATGCACTAGAGGGGGTGAATAGCGCTCATGACTTTTTCACACTTTTAAAAACAATCGAGTAAAATGCAGTGGAATATAAGTCAAGTAAAACAATTACTAACAAAGTTTATTTTTACTTGATTCGAAATCTGTGACGACTCCTACTCTAAGGTTTACACTCGTTGAGTGTTTACTCTTGCCAATTCACTATCAATCCAGAGAATTACAAGTGTAATAATTAATTACAATAATTGAAATTATATCGACAACTTAGAATTCTGAAAGTAGAACTTTTGGTCGTCTGAGCGGCGTTACAGCTTTGTCAAATCGTCTTTGGAGCAGCGCGCAAGAGAAGGATCTCAAATTCAAGTTGTATAAAGCATCTGCTCGAGATCTCCTTTTATGGGTTGTTGAAGGCGCCTTTAACTCCATTGAAGGCTTCTCCAGCTCGGATTTCTATCCCCAAATTCCCGGTATCGATAAGCTCCGCTTTTTGCAAACTTCATACGTTCGAAGCCGCCTTCAAGCGCATGGAAGGTGCCTTCCATCCCAGCTCGAAAGCGCCTTTGCGCCTCTCTGTGTGGGCTTTCAGCCAAGTCTCCCAAGGTGCATCCAACAGCCCCGGAGGTACCTTGAACACTGTTCATCCGAGACTTTTATGTGTTTTTCGCTCCTTGCAAAATACGTTAGTCTAAAATATCAAACATATCATGTCAAACAAAGTTAGCATAATAAAATATGAATAATAAATTATTTAATAGTTTCTGGACTGTCTGACTCTGACTTTCGAATTTTTCAAAAATCCTAGGTTGAACCGACGCCTATTGTTCCCTCAACGGGAAACACACCCTCACCTACTCCTCTCAGGAGAGTTTATCTTTTGCTAGATCGGTCCTCCAGACCAACTAGACTCTTTCTTAGCGTCCGAGACTTCAGGACTTCATGCTAAACGTCTGCTCCACGATCCATCTAGTCTTCCACCCAGTGTCCCTGACCCTCAGGATTTTCACCTAGAGTCATCGACTCTAGGATTTTGTCTAAAATACTTGACCCGCTAAGACTTCACCCGGTCCCCCGGACCAGGACTTCGTTGTCTAATCGCAGTTACGACTTTCCACCTGTCTAGAATCCACTAGGACTTTTGCCTAAGATAACTTAGGACTTTTTTGCAAGTTTAGTCACACTTGTTAGATAACAAGACAAATTAACTTTGAACCATTTTCCATTATCAAAACACAGGTTTGATCGTCTGGTGCTCCCTGCACCAACAGGCTACTTTGCCCGATCGGTCACTTAGACTGATCTGCTGCTCAACCACACTACTCACAGCTACTTTGCCCAATCGGTCACTCAGACTGATCTGTTGCTCGACCGCACTACTCGCAGTTACTCTGCTCTGCTCGGTAGAGTACTCGCCCGTTCAGCTTGATCTGCGACTCTGTCCGCTCAGATAATTTTCTCGCTTGGTCGACCTGTCAACTCTTGACTCGACTGCACTGCCACTCGGCCGCCTGATCAGCCGCTCTGCTGCTTTGCTCGCTCAGCTACTCTGCAGTCAGTACTTAGCAAAAATCAGCCCCTGTTGACAGCCTGCGATTATCTGCTCAAGTCATCTTAACAAATAAGTTGAATTAATTTAATGTATTTAAATTCAGTTAATTCTCCAATATCTCCCGTAACAAATTATCCAACATATTATTACAATGGATCAATTAGTGATGCAACGAAATTAAATCCTGAACAGCGTAAGAATTCCAATTCATATTCAAACTGGGAGGATTAAAAGAATGCTAATTAAGAATTTAAGAAATGAGCTGTTGTTCCACCAAAGTTAGATATTGTTGTTGCAGATCATTGAAAAAACTTTCGCAAAGAAAACTTTATATTTCACTTCATATTTTAGCATTACGGAAGTAAAAAAAAAAAACTTTACAATACTTCACATAATTGTGTAATTAAGTAGCTTCCGCAAAGAAAAAGACCATGCATGTAGATCACAAAAATTTATATTTCTAATCCATTTTCCTTGATACTTGAAGGACTGTGACACAAATGCAGTATATCATTTTAGGTCAAAATAAGCTAGGAAAATGCATTATCCTATCTGAAAATGTGAAGATAATTAATTGGAGATGTGGCTCCTAGCTCGGTTGATCGTGTGAAGACTTTGCTTCGTTCTATAATATAAAGAATGTCAATATCAGATTAGGAAAGGGGTCTCCGATGTTGATCCTCCGACGCTCAAGTCAATCATCGGAATAGTAGAAAAGATGACAAGGAACTGTAGCAACAACAGGAGCTCTAGCACAAATAATGCATGCCTCCACTGGTGCATAAACCCCTCTTTATATAGTGCTCTAGTAGTAGGTGTGCATACTTCTCAAGGCACGTGCACGTTTTCTCAATTGTCCTGTAAAAAGACACGTCAGAAAAGTGTCCTTGATACTATTATTTAGCAGGGCGTGCAAATCCCTGACATGACAGTAGAAGCTTCCGTTGTATGATTTACATATTGACCATGTCCTGTTGTCAGCGGCACTGACTCACAGAAGGATATGCTGAGCTACGTAAGGGTTCGTACTGTTTGGTCGAGCGAGGGAGCCACTTGGTTAGGATTTCCCGCTTGATCGCTCAAGGTTGTTCTTCTCCATGATCGCTCAACTCAATAGGTCATTCCTATCCCGGCCGGATAGGCGGTCCAGTCAGACTAGCCTTCATTTAGCCACAGCTGTCGGCATTTGATGTCCTCTTTATAGTCATCTTGGTCGAACAAGCGATCTGTTCAAATGAACTTCCGGGTCAATCAGACCCTTCATGTCCACTCGGCCCATTGCCACATGCTCGACCAACTTTGGTGAGCCGGCGCTTTCCTATCTTTGACCGTTTTAATTTTAACCTCCACGTCGACTGATATTCCCGTCTTTAACTCATATTTGATGAGCTCCCTTTACTGCCGTATCAAGACACAAGTATATTATATTGATTAGGAGGAAGCCTATGTAGTGCTAAAGTATAAGTATATAGGCAAAACAAGATACGTTTAATTTAGCTTAGCTATTTATAGTTGAAAGCTTCTTTACTTTTGACAAACAGAACCATGCACGGTGACAGCTTAAGAAAAAGAGTCTCAAAACTTGGTCAACACTAACTTTTCAAGCACGTTTAGTAAGAAGTACAAGGAGGAGACCATGATCGTTATGAATCTACAGAGGATCTGATAGTGCTAAAACGTGTGGCAATGGATTGAGGATGATTTATAACGAATTATATATATAACACTGAGTAAAAGCCCTAACATGCTCTTTTTGAAAATAAAAAATAAAAAAATAAAAAAACTTTTTCAGGAAAGAAAAATCTCGTAAAAACATAATTTTCTAAAAAAGAAATAAATACAAGATATCATTTTTTTAAGAACCCACCTCAATTAAGTTTTCAGTAATTAATTGATTGACAGTAGTCATCAAGCACATCTATGAAAATTAAATTTAAGCGAGCTCTATATATCTGTCGTTGAAATATTGTTAGTTTCATAGGATCTCTCTTAATTAGCATTATTTTGAACTATACAACCTTAGACAGCAACCCTAAAATCCACATGCAAATGGTCAATTTGCAATAGGAGCCCACCATTTAGACTTCGGAAGGTCTTTTAATTTGCAAGTCTATGTTGGATTTAGATGATGGTTTTTGTAGCTTACTTGATGCTCGATTCCACTAGTCTTCTATCAAGTACTCGACACCATTTGAGTTGTCGAAGGGAGATCATCCCATCCCTAGCTAGCTAGTTAATATAAAGAGATTTAGAGCTAATCGAGACTACAAACAAAGTATAAAGATAGGTTGTTTATGTTGGATTGTATGTTATATAGAATAACATGTAGTTCAAGTGATTGATTGTTAGATTAATTATTATCTCTATTATACTGGGTGGAGATTATTATCTTTTTGTGTTTATTTTTTGGCATAGATATCGATAATGAAACTAGATCTATGTCGTATTTTCTTTTATCTAATTAATCTTGTTTAGAATTCATGCAGTTTAGGAAACAAGATTCCCAAGAGTTGGAGTTGTCAATAAGAGACCTTGTCCTCGATGGCTCGATCGAGTACTTCTCGCAAAGGGCTGAGAGCTTTTGCCTAAAAGGGAAATTATTACTAAATTTGGGCGCCAATTCTTTCATAGTACTGTTCACAGAGATTACGTTATTCTGATTTCACAGAAGCCGAGTGAAGGGCCTCCATCATCCACAGCTTCTTCACTTTCGCTATATACGCCTCGCTCTTTTCCTCTAGCTCATCCTTTTCTGCACTACCCTTATCGTCGCCAATGACAGAGCTCCTACTTTCTTCCTCTTCTCCATCTTCCGCTGCGGCAAAAGCGTCCTCCTCCTCCTCCTCCTCCGTTCCAGCTGGTAGTATTCTGAACCATTCTGCTGCGGCAGCAGCTGTCTCCGTCAGGCTGCAACCGGAACCGGCATCGGCAATTCTCTGTTTTATGACGAAGAGCAGGATGACGTTGCAGAGGAGCAAGGCCTTCCTGTCGACGGAAGGGAAGAAGACGCAGCTGGAGAGAAGGGAGAGGAAGACGAGGGAAACGGGGAGGAGGAATTGGAGGCACGGCAACATTCCCTTGGAGAGCTCCTGCTCCTGCTTCGCCGAATCCATGGTGCAGTGTGGGAGATGATGGTGGAAATTAACATGAGCTCGATCGGTTTATAATTAATTAGATGTGGCTGTGACAGTGTTTGTGCGTGGGAATGTAACAGATAAAAAAGTTTCACTCGGTGACAACGGAATGTTAGCTTTCGATTCAGCTAACTTAATAAAGTAAATAAAATGAGATTAATAAATTATATTTATTAATTAAAAATATAATTGAAATTGACGTCCATCATCACAGATATTGATTCTGCCTTGCTGGGACTTAATACTCAATGTCGTGTGACTGTGTGAATTCGAGATGTCTGGAGTGAATCTGGTTTCCGAGTCTACAGAAATTTATTTTATTTTATTTTTTGTTTACTGTTTTAGGATATATTATATATATATTTAAGGTTTAAAATTTTATGATTTAGGAGTTGATTATAATGGATTTGAATAAATAAGATTTTTCTTATGGGTTCCGAGTTTTCTCTAATTATAGTATTCAAAATTAAAAATTTTAAATATTCACGGAATATATTATATTAATTAGGGTTTAAGATTTAAGAATTTAGGAGTTGTGTTATAATAGATTTAAGCTAATAAGATTTTACTTCTAGGGTTCATATTTCTTTTTTAATTTATAATGTTTAAAATTAAAAAATTTAAATGCTCACAAGGTATAAAATTTCTTCAAGGAAATATTGATTTTAAAAAAAATTAAATCCAGGTGCTTGGATTGGATCCAGGCACCTGGACACAATCTAATGTAGATCCTTCCTTTTATTTATATATATTGACGCCCAAAGTTGAATCTAGACATTTGGATTCAATCCACACGTCTAGATTCAAGCAAAATATTTTTTTTTATTATTTTTTTTAAGATATATTATATATATTTAGGGTTTAAAATTTTAATATTTAGGAGTTAGGTTATAATGAATTTGAGTATGTATATGTTTATTAAATGCATAAATTTTAAATTTAGATGAAAAAAAATGTGAGAGTTGTGGGTTAGGTTTCTGATTTTGAGACAAATGTTTAATTAGCAAAAAGACTTGATTTTATTGTAATAAATTATTTTAATTAAAGAAAGATTGAAGTTATCTTAAAATGAGATTAATAAATTATTTTAATTAATTAAAAAATTAAATTGATGTGATATTAGATTTAACAAAAATAATAATAATGAGATTATTGAATTATTTTAATTAATAAAAAAATTAAATTGATGTGATATTAGATTTAACAAAAAATAATAATAATGAGATTATTAAATTATTTTAATTAATTAAAAAATAAATAATTAAAATTAATTTATGAGAGCTTATTTAATTAGATCTGATTGAGTGATATTCGAATAAATTATAAAAGTTATAATTTATCAAAATTATAATAAAAATAAAGATTTGATTAAAATTGAATTAAAATAGCTCCCCTTTAACACAATTTTGATTAGAATTACGGTGATAAACAAGCCAAGTTGAGTAAAATTTTTAAGTATTTAAATTTATTTGATAAGGTGATTGAGTTAAGCCAAATTAAGTTTGAAATAAATCAAGCCTTTAAAATAAATGTATAAATTTGATTTGATTTATTTTTTATGAGTTTGAACATAGTTTAAGCTTGATTTAAGCTTGATTGGTTTAAATATTATTAAACTCTCAATTAAAAAAATGTGGAACCGACATATCAACGACTCCACTACAACAACCCCATATCATATTGAGGGAGGTTCAACGGGAACACATGTGGCAAGTGCATGGCAAAGTGTTTACAAGTGATGAAATTCCTTAGATTCGACCCCAACCTTATTTGGATAGAATACCATATGTTTACCATCTGAGCCAAATTCTGGGGGCATCAAGCTCTCAATTGAACCTTATTTGATTGTTTAAAATTTTTTATTTTTTTAATTAGTTATTGAGTTTGATAATTTATTTTTTTGTTTATTTTAAAAGTTATTTTGTTTAGTTAGTATGTTGATAAAAATTTTATTAATGAATATGATTTATGAACGTTGTTCACAAACATTAATTATTCATGAATATTGTTCATGAACGTTGTTCACAAACATTAACGAGTCGAACGTATATGTGTTCAAGCTTCTTTGTTTAGTTTAACAAATTGTTCAAACTTATTTATTTGATAACTTTTATCAAGTCGAGAATGAAAATATCTCCACAATGATATGAAATTGTTCACTTTAGTATCTTTCTCTTATAATTCTATGATCATTTCATGTGTTTTCAATAGATTATGACTCTTATGTACAGTCTCTAATATGATATTGTCCATTTTGAACCTAAACTCTCATAGTTTTACTTTGAGACTCTATCCAAAAAAAATCTTATACCAATGGAAATATCTTTCTATTATAAATCCATGATTATTTTCATATATTTTTAATGTGAATTTTTTTTACAACCATTACAATCCAACACAAACTTAAATACTCACGAATCTTCAATTCATTTACGATCCTAATTAGAATTGCATCAAAGTTGCTTAAAGGTGAAGTTATTTTGACTCAAACTGGATCACTTCTACTCTAGAATAGTAGAGTTATTTTGATTGAATTTTGATCTATATCTTAGTGTAGTTTTAATTTAATTTCAGTAGTAACATCACCTTAGTGTTATTTTAAGAGTGTATATACACAAAAATGCGACAAGGGTCATGATTGTAACGAATCCACATAGAGCCGTACCGAACACTCCCGCGCACCGATTGGTGGGTTTGTTACCAGAGATCCGCGCGCGGGCGAAGCACATGCAATGGCACGATGCGGCAAAGCATGAAAGAGATGCAGCAGGGGAGGGAGAGCAAGTGGAAGAGGACGGAAAGGGAGAGCTCCTGCTTCGCATCCATGGCGCAGTAGTCTCTTTCTGTTTGGGGAAAAGAACAGGAGATGATGATGCCACGTGGAGCGATTAACAGAGACATGAACTCTCGGTTTAATTATACGATTTGTGCTGTCGATGGGAAGGAAAGCGTAAGAACTTTGCTCACGGGCAAGGTAAATCGATGTCGAGTCAGCGGAAGATGGGAGTCTGGAAGTGGTGGAATTGAACAGAGACAGGGAATTCGTAATGGAACCTTAGCTTTTTCCCCGGAGTCTAGTCACTCGTGACTGGAAGCTGATTGGGATGAGCAAAATAAACTGAAGTAATAACCAGAACTTAAAAGTTTGATTCATTCTGGATAACTAATTTTTGAATTTTAAAATTCTTAATTCAATTAAATCTAGTAAACTGATATTTTCAATCACTAGACCGAGTCAAAGCGGCATCAATGTGGTGTAGCATTCAGGGAAGGATATCAATTGTGGTAATGAATTTTAAAAATAAGTATCCCTGTAATGTTTGTTTTCAAAAAATCAACATTATTACGGTGTAAATTTTTATTATATTTTAAAAATCAATATCATTTTAATGTTGTATAAATCTTAAAATCAGTATCATCGTTAGTCTCGTCTGAAAGTTAAGAAGATGATTAACTGAGAACATGCTCTAATGTTGATTAGGAAAAGACTTTGCGCTGTCTGATAAAACCAAGAGAATTAGCGTCGGGTCAGGAAAGGGATCCGGTGTTAGTCTTTCAACGCTCAAGTCAGTGATCCGTATATGAGGAGGAGGAGAACAGTAACAAGACTGTAACAATGAGCATATTCAAATATGAAGCATCACATACCTCTCCCTATAGATGGAGACTCCTTTTTATATTGTGTTTGTGCACGCATTTCAAAATATATATAGATTTTCCAAACTTCTTCAAAAACGATAAGTCAAAAAACATCTCTAACGTACATTTCTTTAAGCGAGCACGTAAATCTCTAATATGACAGGCTAGAACTTTCTAAAATACGATTTGCCTGCAAGACATTATTTGTTGTTGGCGGCACAAACTTCCAAAAGAGTACGATAAGACATATACACGGGTCCTGTTATAGATAGACTGGGGCCACTCGGCCAGAACATCATCAGCTCAGTCGTACTGAATAGAGCTATCGACCTATTCTTCACTCGGCCTTACTGTTGTCGTAGAGGCGTATTGCGTCCGATCGGCCAGGGCGATGGACTAGATAATTTTGTATTTAGCTCTTAACCTCGACTGCAAGTGCGAAGGATGACCGCTCGGACGATCTGGTCGACTCTTCACGTCCTATCAACTCTCAAGACCCACTCGGCCAATTTTACCTGATCTACACTCCACGATCTCATAATCTATCCAATCTTATAATTTTGATCATTTAATTTTAACCTCCACGTTAATCTACTGTAACTATTTTATTTTTGGCTCATCTTCGTCCTCCTAGTACAATTGTATTGTTAATTTTTAAAAATAAGTATCACACGTAATATTAATTTTTACAATACAAGTCACAATGATGTCGTCACAATATTACAAGATTGTTATTCTTTGAGCAGAGGGATATAAAATTAAAAATAAATGCGCCTTTGATCCATTGCCAGTAAAAACAACCACTTGTTTGGTTCCTAAAGGAAACGAATTAACTTTGTTAAAGTAAAAATCAGCCACTTGCTCGGTTCCTTAAAGGAAAAGAATGACTTCCTCGGGTGAAAGAACCTGATGTATCTATATTTCAGTTTTTTTTAAAAAAAATAAATCTCAAATAGTTGAAAATTAGGAGAATATTAATCAGTAAAGTATTCCTACGGCTACGCAGAGAAACCAAATAAGATTGGAGAGGGCTCGACTTCAATTTAATCATTCAATTCATTCGATGTTTAACCTAAAATTGGTTGCGTCTATATATCCTTTTTTTTATATATTTCTTATCCGCATTTCTACAAGCCTGGTTCCATGAATTCTGTTTAGCACAACAGAATCAACATTAATCAGGACCAAGATTTTAGCAAACAGAACATAATGACGATGGTAAATGGAATCAAACATGACGACATAGTACTCACCTAGTTTCAACTTATAACAACATGTGGGTCAGCCAAATTGAAATCTAGATTTCCCATATATAGTCATGTGTTTCTGGAATATAGTGTTATGATTTTCCTTCTTTCTCTTTCGTCCATGCATGGTTTTGTCGTTGCTTCTTTGTTCGTTTGCTTGTGGTCGGTGGAAAAAAGAGAGTGGTAAACCATAACAGCTACATTCCATGGACCAATGACAGCTTTGCATTGGATTGGCAACATCTATTGCGAGCAGATGAAAGTAATATTATATTCCATTGGCCGATCATTGGCAGAGCCGTAAATTTTATAAGATCAGAGAGACAATCGCTCTCAGATCCAGCTCAATGAAGAATTCCATGAATTTTAAATAGCCGTTAAATTTATTCTCATGATTTTGAGATATACATCAACACATGATTCTTTTTTACACGTAATTTTTTCTTCAGTATTGATTTTCTTTGCACGTGATTTTTTCTATAACGTTCTTTCTATCAAAGCATAGATCTACAGAATATGATGTAATTAAAATCTTCTTCTTCAACCATCTTCTTCATCTTGCAATACGTGACACTAATTGTAACTTAATTATGCAACCAGAATTATTTGTATGACCTAATTACATCGATTCTCGTAATGGTTATCTCACTCGACGCAGACTGGCGGTTGACCTTTGCTCGCGTAACCTAATTGCGTAGCACCGAGTTGTCGTACGCTACCTCAGTCGCTTGTGACAACTGCGACCTACATGGTGGTCACTACTTATCGCCTTGCTACTGCTTGCGGCCACTGTATTGATCTCAGTATTATAGAATATATTAAATGGGCTATCAATATTATTGACTGAGCAAGAAAAAATTCGACAATTGAATTATACAGATTTAATAAATATTTTTATTTTTAAAACATCTAGACGAATAGTGTTTATATAATTATTTTAAATATTTATTAATTTTTTATTGATGTAATATATTTATTTTTAATTTATTTATATATTTAGTATATATGTTATTTGTAAATTGAACTTTATTATTAGTAATAGTAATAAAAAGATCATTTATTAATATGCGCTTCAGATCCATCGAACACCGATATGGCTCTGATCATTGATTTTGTCCTTTAATGGAAAGCCCCCTTCCATCTGTTTTCCTTTTAAAATGACAAAATTAACCCTCTAGTCTACTGTACCGGTGTATGAATAGATGAAACAATTACAATTTTATAATTATTATATTATAATATAATATAATATAAATAATATTAAACAGAATTTAAGTATAGCAACTATCATTTAGTAGTTATTATAATATAAATGTTAAATAAATAGACCAAATTCGTATTATAACTGTTATGAGATTATAATAGATATGATTTTATAATTAATGTAGTATAGATTTATTTTGTTCATATAATTGGTTGATAGTATCAGAAAATTATAAATAATTCTACGAATATCAAAAAATTTATAAATTTTTCGTACACATTATCCATGTTATATATTATCAAGAAAAAAATAATTTTCTATGACAATAACTATTATTTTTAAAGATTGATATAAAATAAAAAATCATTAAAACTTCAATGTTCACTTTACTTTGTATTCAACTAATAAATGATGATTCCCATAAAAAAATAGAGTTCATCAAGTTTTCTAAAATGATTTTAAAATAATTTTCAAAATAAATTTTTAACCATATTTTTGGGCTAAATACACATAACTTGTATGTTAAGTACTTTCCCAATGATTGAACTTCAATATAATTCATTGTTTTGATGAACTTAAAACTCAAATAAATACGCTAAATCAACATATTGAGTTTTGTTCATCTTCCTAACATCTCACTAGTATTTAATGGGCCTCAATAAACATGCAAGTCATCCTTATGGTCTTGTGAGATGCAAAATAAGTTTTCCCTAGATTAAGGGATCATACATTTTTAACTAGACATTTAAACTTTAGATCATCTAACCAAGGATGTCAAATGATGCCATTGTCCTTAATTACAAGGAATTAAAATTTATGCATGATTAATGACTATAACATACATCAAATAAGTATTTCTAAAAGAAAACTATCATAGCTAAATGATGTGTGTATGACATGATATATAATATTTTTCATATAGATATGAATATAAAATATGATGTCATGACATGTGATAGGACACATAATTATGATAATTTTAACATAAAGAAAATACCTATATTTTCTATCTAAGTATCACTAACTAATTGTTAAATTTAAAAATAAGTCTAAATTTGCCATTATTTCTCTAAAAATTGTCAAAATCTCAACTTTGCATTTCCTTAACTTTTATCTTAATTGTACCAATTTAATCAATTCCATTTCTTCAAATTTTACTGGTACACTTTTACTCTTCAAGAGTAAAGATTAAACCCTTCACTTTCAAGGTGTCACAATACCTTGAAAATGTCTTAAAGTGCCAATTTTATCAAGATTAGGTTAACTACTCTTCCAATTTAAGTTGACACTCTCTAAATCTATCTAAGGTGTAGAAAACATATTCTTAGAAACCCAAAACCTATTAGTGCTCCTTGGTATTCTAGGTATTCACTGGGGATAACTTTCCTTGATACATTTCTAATGACTTTCATAGGCTTCTTAGAAGCCTTGGTCACACTAGTCTCCTCAAGGTCAATTCTAGGGACAACCTCCCTCGTAACCTTGGCTTGACTCCTAAACCTAAGGTTAGTTCCATAACCATATGGAACTCTATGATACGAGGATATATTCTTCTTGGTTTTTGGTTTGTATTCTAAATCTCTTTTGTCATTGAATGACTCTTATTTTCCGAAACCTAGGCTTTACTTCTTAGACCCTAAGACTTCATTTGTAATTTTCTTAAACGTCTTCTCTAATTTATCAAGTCTTGACCTCAAGACTTGATTTTTTATCCTTGAATATTCAAATTTGGATTTTTTTTTATTATTTCCTTGGATATTCTTCCTTTTAGGCTCACATCTAATTTCCTTAGATTTTTTTGCCTAAATCATTTTCTACCTTCTTATCTTAAGGTGAGGTAATTTTAACATGAAATAATTTATAATTTTCCTTAGGAGTTTCATGCTTTCTATTTTTATAATAAATATCATTAAAATGATAGAAATTACTTCTAGCATGTCTTTTATCATGATTTAAATAAGTACCATTAACTAATGGTACCTTAGGTTTACCCTTGGAAGTTGTTAGTGTAATTGTTCCTGGTTAAAGTTGACCAGTTTGGCTCAAGCTTGAGTTTTGATATTTGACAATATATAAAAATTACAGGTGCAATTGTCCATTAGGGAGAATGTTAGTGCAAGGCTCCTCTGGTTAAAGGTTGATCGGTTTGAAGTGAGAGAGCAGTTAAGTAGGTCAAGATTGACCGATTACTTGACTGGAAAAGTCATAATTAGAGGTTAGGCAAAGGCAAGACCAACGCGATGGTTGTCAAAAGAAGAAAAACTAGGTGGGTCAATATTGACTGGATATTTGGTGTGAAAAATCCTAGTGAGTGAAGCCAACACTACAACAAAAACATTAAAAGACAATGGTTAAAAATCGTTGTCATAGGCCCTTTAAAACCATTGTAATTGGCAGTGTTGTTAAAAGTGGGGGCTATGAAAATGGTTTTAAACCGTTGTCTTTGAATGAAAAGACAACATTTTTGCAACAGTTTTAAACTGTTGTCTTTGAATGAAAAGACGATGGTTTAAAATCATTGTTATTTAGAGCATTTTTACTGCTAGTTACAACTGTTTTGGGGGCTACAACAACGGTTTTTAATCGTTGTCTTTGAGGGTGATAGACAACAATAATGGTTTTAAACCGTTGTCTTTTAAATTATTATCTTTTAATACCATTATATCATATTCCAATTTAAATATATAATAATGAATCATAATCAAGAAAGAATATTCCCCACATCAATATCATTCAAAATGTTAGTTATACAAGAATTACAATAACAAAAGAAGAAACATATCTCATGTTCAAATAAAATTTATCTCAATACAAATAAACAAATAAACTATATTTACAATATATAAACAATAGCCAAAAGACTAGAAACTTTTAATGGTGGTTCATGCCATGTAGGATTGCACTTAATTATTATCAACCCAAGTCCCATCACAATATAATCTTCAACTTATAGGATTTCATTGGACTCCTCTTTCTCACTTGCTTATTTTTTCATACCAACCTTTTCCAATATGAAGTTGGTGCCGAAGACTTGATAAGGTGCTTGGATGAGAATGAGAAGGGAGACGAGGAGGCAAGCCAAGCCAACCTTGAGGGAAAAGGTCACCCTGTCTGTGCCCTCTCTGGCAAACTCCCACACTTCCATCATCAATTTCCTCATTGGTATCGTGCCTTTCCCATTATGAGCCTTGGTAGACTTCTTCATGCTTTCTGATTGTGGTGTTGTGTTTGGCGGCAAGCAAATGTTGATCTGAATACTGCTACCTTTCTTTCCGTTCATTATAGTTCTACATATAAGAAAACAACATCGATAGCACAGGTATACAAGAAAATTTAAAAAACAAAAGTCTATCTATATATCTTACCTAAAGAATAGGGTGATTGTTGATGTATATGAAGCTATCTCTTTGTTGGTGCTGAAATGAGTGAATGGAGAGATCGACATCGGAGAGCATTTAAAGAGAATTGGTAGATGAGATCATGTTAGTGCAAGTGCATGAAACAATGGGGTAGTGGCTAAATTTTAGCTTAATGTGGAGAATGATACCTGTTAATAATAGAAAGAAAGATGCATTTAGTAAACATGCATAGACATAATTTGATGATGTGGTCATGGATGCTTGAGAACAAAATAATGTATTACAGATAGAGAATTAGAATCATGAATGCGTGGTTTTCCATTGACAAAACATTAATTAATTAGCTAGCTACTTTTGGCTCAGCATGGTTCCATCACCGTGCCTCCTCAAAGCATGTGGAATAACAAGACAAACAGTATTTATATCTAGAACAAGTAAATTTGAAAACTTGAATATGATTCTATTGAAAAACACTGAAATTTTCAGCGTCCACCATTTATTTTACATGGAATAAGTGCATCTTGTGCCCAAGCTATTATATTATAGGTTTTCAATAACCTTAAACAATTCATCCATAACACCTAATACAATATTTAAATGAACATGAGATTAACAACATGCGCATAAGAATTTTTGCTTCAAATAAAAGTGCAATTCATACGGGAACATAAACCAACATGTTCCATATAAGTCTATTTTAACTGTTATGTTCAATTAATGTATTTAATTAATTATGAAAAAAATAAATAAAGAAATATAGATTGTTGAGTGAATATTACTTGTAATTGTCAAATCTCGGACAACATTTGATGTTACTTGGAACGGTGGTGGCACGCTAGGAAACTTTGCCAATAGAACCTGCAAAATATAAGAAGATAAAAACATCCAAAACAAGGTCATTATCCCCTCAACTAGTTAGGTTTTTTATTCTACTATGAAGCATTACAATACAAACATGTATGAACTTTAAACAATGTAAACTAACCCTCATTTAAGTAATTGTATTTGATAAAAAAGAGAAAGAAAAATAAATCATGCAATTAAATTTGAATATAAAGAACAAACTTTACATTAAGCTAACAGAATTTTTATATTGATTCTAGCAATCTCTTGTCTAAATGAAATATTAATACATTGCATGTGATGTTCATGTTAATAAGAGGTTTGTATATTCATAGATTATTGTACAAAATACAAACAACAAATAGCAGGTGCTTCTAGTAAATTCCTAGATTTTGTACAAAGAGTTATACCTCTTTATGGTGGATGGAAGTGGCAAGACGAGCTTAGCCAATAGCCACAAAGACCAAGATTTCCTACAAAACTGTGCAAAAGTAGAAAAAGAATTTTAATTAAAAAGTCCTAATGATCAACCTCAGAAACGAGAACATGAGAGATTAACATGCTATGCAATGAGCAACAGAAGGTGAATTCTTAATAAGGAACTAATGATCAACCTCATTCATCCTTCTCCTTGTCAATCAAGAAGGACTTAACCTCATAAATAGTATTAAGTATCCTTATATATATTCAATAGTCTCAATTAGAAATAACAATGTTTGATAACCACGGAATGAAAAGAAAATCATGTTGATTTTTTTTTCCTATATATTATCAATAGAATGCTATGTAAATGTCAAATGCATCATTTTCCTCTCTTACCAAATAGCATTCATACATTAGAAACCTAAATTCTTCACGAATTTACTCGGTAGGCATTAAAGCAAACATCATATCGAATTCATATACTAATAATGATTATTTTGATGTCTTCAAATGAACATCCTTTTAGAAAGAATCCACATTTTTAAGATTGACAAAAAGTTGCAGAACAAATACTTTCTATGAAGCTGGATTGATTATAATTTACTTTCTATGATTTTTAGCCCGAACAATTATAGTAACTCGCTGGATCAAATACTTTCTATAGAAGATGGAATTCCACCAATTATAGTAACTAAATAAGAACAAGATGAGTTGAGCTAGAACAAAGTCAACCGTTTGACACAATTAGGTTAGCAAACCTAACAAACTGCCTTATTTGAGACAATCAACAACCACTGAGTAAATCAGAAATATGACAAACTTCTGCACTGCCTTTCCTGTAAAGGACTAAAAGCACTTCTTTAATCAAAGATCACTGCACTTAGAGCAAGATAAATTGGAACTAAATTAGATCAGGTTAGACAAAAGTTAAGTACATTATGATAGTTCAGATTTTTACCATTAGAGAAGATAATGAAAAGTTGATAATTTTTACGATTTCTTCGGGTCCAAATAGAAACTACAACAAGGGAAAAAATGGAAAGGAAAAGAGATAATTTTGAGTTGCAGATGCAATTCCCTTATTCATCATCCTCTTCATCCTATTCATCGTTCAACAATGTTTTATTTATAGAGACATAATGTGGAAAATAGCTTCTTTTTTATTATTATTAGATTTCAGACCTCTTCTTCTTCATCATCATTCACCTCGGATTTTGACTTGTCGGATTCCTCGCCTTCTTCTTCTGCTTTATCTGCGGCAGCAGCACAACTTCCTCCTCCTCCACCAGACTATGAACCAGATAAAGGTGAATGATTAAGTGATTCGATACTGGAGTTGTTCCACAAAAAGCAGTGAGTTTGTGATCAGTACCTAGCCTTTGTTGTAGGCAACCATGGTTTTGGTGTAATCGACTTTGAGCTTTGCTGCCTTGGCTACGTATGGAGCTTTCTCTTGCAAAGGAGAGATTGTTAAAGGTTGTTCGATTGAATTAGCAAATCATGTGTTGCTATTGATTACTTACTTCTTCCGTCAATGATTTCCACTTGTCTCCTCCAGCTTTAGCAACCTATTCGGATCAAATTGATGTATTTATTATGGTGGTAAAAAATCGAAGAGAGAAAAAAATCAGTTATGGAGTAGAAAGTTCTGTAGGGGAAAGGACGAGAAAAACTAACCGCTGCAACTGACTTGTTATTATGGTTATTTTCCTTAAACATCTTCCGAAATTCTTCCTTGCCGAGCTAATCGAGTGAGCAACGACATACAAAAAAGGGTAAAGTAAATCGATAAATGGGATGTGGAGGCGAAATCGTAAATCATGAGCTAAGTCAGAGCTTGAAGTTAGCAGAGCTAAGTCAGTATATTCACCACCATACATCTCTAACATCAAGTCACATTTTTAGTGCAACTGACGGTTAGTGTAGTTGGTTTTGCATTCATTGTGCTATTTCAAATCTGTTATCTTTACCAGTCTTACCTAAAAATATACGATTTGTGTAAATAGATTATAGTGATTGTGAGTATTGGAAAACAAAAATATAGCTAATATCTTCTCCATTATTATTTAGTAGAAGTGTGTTTCTACCATTAGATACTTAACTTACACTGAAAGATTCCTAAACTAATTTCTACAGCATCAAGCTCTAGATGAGGCAGACTTATCTGAAGAGGCATCATATTTACTATTGAAGTTATTGATACAGGCTTGAGATGAGCTTGGTTATGCTTCAGCTTTTGCTTTCTGTATTTCAGAAATAAATTATTTAATGTTGTTTCAGAACTGCAATACATGCTTATTAAGGTTATAATTGCTCAAGCTTAGATCACGAGTTCTTTTCAAGCCTAAAGAAAATTTTATCTATAAAAATAGCTTTAGCCATACTATTTCCTAAATATGTGTCTAGGTTTTCCATGGCAGTCATAGTTCGATAAAGCTGACCCTCTCTAAGATCAGCTAAATGGACAGTTTTGAGAGTATACACTTTACCGTTTCTAGCAGATCGATTACAATTTTGACTAGATCTAAGTAAATCCCTAAATGCGTGCAGTAGCACGACAATGCGGAAGGAACAAAAGGGAAAAAGAGGCTCACATGATTGGAGCGCTTCATGGCGGCAACCTCGGAGCGCTTGGAGAGGTTGGCAGTGAAGTGGAATCGGCGCTTAGGACACACGCAAAAATCACAAAAATCATGAGAAATCGTAAACTTTACCTTGAGATTAGGGTTCTACGGTGTAGGAGAGGAGGAGCGATCAATCAATGGGATGCGGAGGCGAAAGCGAAGAGGATCAGAAGAGAAGGCGAGGAGGGGTTTCGTAGATGGGTTCGCCAGTGTGAAGAGATAAAGAAAGAAAAACACGGCGGCAAAAAATTTCGGGGAGAGGGAATGAAAAAAACGCGGCGGCAAAATATGGTGAAGGGGAAAAAACAACGAAGGAAAAAAAATAATGACATTCAACAACACTTAATAGACAACGATTTTCAAAAATCGTTGTCGTAATCCCTAAAAAAACACACATAGACAACAATTTTCAAAAGCTGTTGTCGTAGCCTTTAAAAATCATTGTCGTAGCCCCAAAATAGACAACGATTTTTAAAAATCGTTGTCGTAGGCCAAAGTAGCTACTAAAAGACAACGGTTTTTGTTAAAACCGTTGTTAAAAGATAAAAAAAATGATTTAGTATAAAACCATTATCGTTTGAGTGTTGTTGAATGAGGATTTTCTTGTAGTGCAGATAATTGAAAAGTCCCGGTGAGTGAAGTGAGGCAATAATAAAGTCCTAGTAAATAAAGTAGATAATTGGGAAGTCCTAATAAGTGAAGCTAGGCAGTGAGAAAATCTTGGTGAGTGAAGCCAAATAGTTGGAAAGTCCTGGTGAGCGAAATCGGGTAGTGAGAAAGTGCTGGTGAGTGAATCTAAATAGTTGAAAAGTTTTGGTGAGTGAAGTCGGGTAGTGAGAAAGTCCTGGTGAGTGAATTCAAATAGTTGGAAAGTCTTAACGAGTGAAGCGAAATAGATGGAAAGTCTTAATAAGTGAAGGCAAGTAGATAGAAAGTCCTAGTGAGTGAAGTCAGACAGATATGAAAATCTTGGTGAGTGAAGCCAAGCAGTTGAAAAGTCTCGATGAGTGAAGTCGGACAGTGGAAAGTCCAATGAGTGAAGCGAGATAGTGAGGAAACCCTAGTGAGTGAAGCCAGGTGGAAAAATCTTCGTAAGTGAAGCTGGGTAGTGAAAAGTCTTGGTGAGTGAAGCTATACATTAGAAAATCCAGGTAGATTAAAGGTTGACTGGACACTTAGTGTTTGGAAGTCTAAGTGGGTCATGGAGGACCGGACACTTAACATGAGGAGAAAAGTCTAAGTGGGTCAAAGGATTGATTGAACACTTGGTGAAGAAGTTGTTAGAATTTGAGGGATGTCTTAAATCAATCGCCTTAAGTTTTTTCTATTTATTTGATAAGTATAGATTCACTATTTGAGTACATATTATATGTTTGATTGTCTTAAACTCATTTACTGAATGTCCATAATATAATTCATAGCATGAGAGAATTTGTGATTGGATCGCAACTAGTGATTATCTCCACATATGCAATTATGAATATATTAAAAATTTTCTAGTCGTCGAATTGATGCATTCAGACATCATCAATTCTGTAAGACTAGCACGGGTTATACTCCTTGGTTCGGCTAAGTAGTTGTTTTCTCACTGGCTGGAGATAATGGGATGTCGAGAGTTAAACGTGGATGCTGGTTATGGTAACTAGTTCATTGGAGTGACTCGCTGTAAGACTTCATATGGTTCTCTACATACATATAGATATGTTTGTGAAGTTTTTACTACAACACGAGTGCAAGTGTCCTTCGACTTGAGGTATACAAGTCATCTTGGTCATGGAGACTTATACTTTGACATCTTAAGCAAGCATCTCATTGAGGTGTGGACCCAGGATAATTGGGTATAAGTTGAAGTGTCCGAAGGTGTTTGAATAGCCCACAAACGATTCACCACTCCTTGTGAGGAGACGTATATCTTATGGTCACTCGTTAAGATTATTACTCAAAGTCTTTGGTCAAAGCATCACATGTTAAGAGTGCGAGACTCTTGTACACATGTATGAGAATTTGAATATGCAAAATGAAGAAGTATTACTTGGGCTAAGTGTGACATATTCAGCCTAGTGTGGACAAAATACATAGACTATGTCCTAAACTAAGTGGGTATAAAACGAGTGAAAGAAACGAGACACGACTCACTATGGCTGCTGAAGGGTTTAGAATTAATTCTATGATCAACTATGAATTTCTGAGTAATTAGGGATCATGATGTACTACTAGATGTCCCTCATGATCGTTCTATAATTAAGTAGTTAATTATGGATAACCAAGATAAATCGGGAACCTATTGGATCACACACACTAATGAGTCTCTAAAAAACATAAAACAAGTTAAAGAATATGATTCTTAAATCAAGAGATAAATGTTTGGTTGGACTATACATAAGATAAATATGAAAATATTTGTCACAATGGAAGCGTGGATGAGTCACATCTCTTATGGAAGAGTTGCACCATATTTGATTTACTCATGAATTAGTCATGAACCAACTTGGTTTAGTTGTAAACCAAATCAAGGGATTAATGGACTAATTTTTGGTTAAAGGATAATAGGTTAGATTTGGGTTTTCTAATCCAACTCATTAATGAGGATTATGTTGGTGCGGTTAGCACTAACGGTCTAACTCAAGTTTTAATGAATGACAAAATATCTTAAGTTAGTTTCGTTGTTATTTAAACACTCTGATCGAGTGTGCAGGAGAAGTCTAGACTGGTCGACAGACTGACCTGATGTCTGGCATGAAACCCAGTTAGGTCGACGGGCCGATTAGAAGCTGACACGAAGTCCAAACGGGTCGACGGGCTGACCGGACGTTTAGCACGAAGTCCAGCTAGGTCAACGGGCTGACCGGATAGTTAACACGAAGCCCAGACGGGTCGAAGGGTTGATTGGACGTCTGACAGGTAAGTGGAGGTAAGTAACTGGAGGGGAGTGACTGTGAGGACGCGTTCCCAGGAAGGGAACTTAGGCGCCGATCTGACTTAGAACTATTTCAGAACTCTAAGTCGAGATCTTGACTAGATTCTGATCTCGGAGAGACGGAATCTAATTAATATTCTGTTTAATTTTAAACTGTGCTAATACTCTGTGTTGCAGGATATATCTTATATTTTCCTCTGGACTAACGTTTTCTTGCAGGAAAGCATCTGCTGAAAACTAAGGGTCCTAGCACCCGGGATGGTTCTAGGCACCCGGAGGTCCAGGCACCCGGGAGGGATCCGGGCGTCCGGAGGTGAAAAATTATCCTTAACGTCATTTCACCGTGTGAAGCTCCCTGGTTGGCTTGGCTACGTCATAATTAGGGCACCCTGGAGGTTCCAGACGCCCCGAACCTCCTATATAAGGAGAGTCAAAGCTGAAGCTCCAACAACAACTCAGAGTTTACTCTTTTGTGATCCTGCGACGCTGCGAAAAGATCTCCGACAAAGTTTTTTCTTTCCTGTCTTATTTTCATAATTGTCGGTTTTTCTTTTACTACATAATTCTTGTACTTAGTTTGTAAAAAGTTTTAGAATTATTAGTGATTGCCCATCGAAAACACCCTTGTGTGCGGACCTTAGAGTAGGAGTCGCCAAAGGCTCCGAACCAAGTAAATCCTTGTGTCGGTTTTTCTTTTACTCTACGATTTTTTTTTTGAAATTGTTATTCACCCCCCCTCTAGCGAAACTCTACGATCCAACACGTGGTATCAGAGCAGATACCGCTCTGATTTGGTGCAACCACCAATCAGACAGGGGGTGAAACCTTTTTTCTTTTTTTTTTTCGGTTTTCAGATTTTCAAAATTTTCCAAACTGGTACTATTACCTTTTTGGAAACTTTTTTCGTCGCAATCAATCTAAATTGGTGCAACACCAATTCAGTTCTTAAATTACTTCTATCTTATCCCGCACTACTTGTAACAACCACCATTCTTACTACTACTACTCTTTAAGGATGACCGTTACTTAACTACTAACTCTACTTAACCGGTGTGATTAAAAACCACATGGAAACCCTATTGAAAAATTTCGGCAGAATCTCCCTTGTACCGGTGACCATATTCAACAATACATGCAGTATATATACTCAGCCACAAGCGGCTGGAACACATAACAATCAACCACGCAGTATAAAAATTCTAACTCAGCAACAATAAAGGAAAACTAATCTATACTCACAACTGAATAGCAAACACAGTATCAAGTGTCCTTATAAACAGTTATCAAATTTCCTTATTTTATTCGCAGGGATCCCTAGGACTTCCATAGTGCAGACATCACACACCCCTCTTGCATCTCCTTATCGCCTTCCTTCATATTAGCTTTCCTTTTTCTTTATCTGCAGTAGGAGAAAGTGCAGTCTATAAGCATAAAGCTTAGTGAGCGCTATCTAACTCACAAAAACTCGATATGCATGTATACAAATAAAAACATGCTAAAACTGAATGCTAATATGTAAAGCTACTCATGCTCATAAATAGCAAAGAAATCAACTAACAGAAAAGATAACATGTATAACTACTCATGCTCATAAACTAATAAAGAAAGCAAACTGACTGGAATGCTAACATATAAAGCAAAACATGCTTATCAACTAGCAAATAAATAACATGTAAGAAACTAAACATGTAAAAGCTGCTAGCATAAAAGAAAGCTAAACTTGCTGATCTTTAAAACAAAGTGAAACTTACTTCATTTACTCTAATCTTATTCTTTTATTTCACTTGTTTAAAATTTATACTCTAATACTTGAAAATAATAATCAACTTCTCTTGGGCCCAGGCATAGTACCATCTTATGCGCGTTCCCTAATAGGTTGGGGTAGCGAGCCGCCAATCCTAAAAGAGCAGACCTTGGTCTACCAGGGCCAAGACCTTGGAATTGGACAGCTGAATTTGTTTAACGACAACCTTGGAAGTCGGGTACTAGCCTCTTCTTAAAAAGTAAAATACTTATTATCTTAAATTACTTCTTCTTTAAATGCCTTGGCATTTTAATAGCATCTTATGTGCCAAAATCCATAAAGTCTTGACTTTGGGATTTACTTAAGGCCTTGACCTTTTCTTTCTTTTCTTTTTCTTTCTTTTTACTTGTTAATGCTTCTAAAAGAATTTGATAGAACTCTTATTTTCCCACTAGAATACATGGTTGTTCATGCTTATTAAAATAGCAAATAAAACCAAAGAAACTGCTCATGTGTATCTAGTAATAAAGAAAACTGATCATGCTCAACTCATAGCAATTAAAAACTGCACATGCTCAATAATAGCAAATGAAAACTAGAAAATCTGCATATAAGACTAATACAAATCTGCGCTGTGAATGTTACAAAATTCTGCACTACAATGCTTATTAATATTTCCAATAAAGGAATGCTTCTACAAAACGAAAATGGTTAAACAGATTCTAAATCTGATATGCTTAAACAACTCTAAACTTGAAAAGCTTAACCAAAGAAAAAACATGAATCTGCATATCTAAACTTCATGCTCCAATTTGACATAAGTAAATTCTGGAATTTGAACTACATTACTCAAACAATGACTTAAAACTACAACCCAAGATTTGCAAGGCTACACAACCAATTTAAACTGACTGTAAACCTAAAACAATACTAATATAAAACTTATTCACAGCTACACTTTTATAAGAAAATCGTAACCTTTAAGCCTGTTACAACTTGGTCAAAACTGGATTGCTAAGATACCGGCTGTTCTTATTCCTTTCCTACTGAATTAGAATTAACTTTAGAAGGAAGAACCACATGACTTTATATCTGCTACTAGGAGAACTAAAAGTGAGGTTAATGATTCTATTAAATCTGTTCCAAACTAAATTAAAGAAAAGTTTAAGCATGGCATCTATAGCACATGGTATTATTAACCCAAGCAGAGCATGAAACAAACTAATTCATTATTACCTACTTATGTTAACTACTCCCAAAACCTTTATAGAGCATGGCTACAAACCATAACCAAACTAGATGCTAAAGAAAAGATAAATCTATACTATCTCATGTTCCTTTCCTAGTAGTAAAAATCTCAAGAAATCTGTAAAACTCCACATGAACTAAACATGCCCATTATGATCCCAACAGGAAGATCTACATCAAAAAGGAATCCGAATTCCTAACTACAAAGCCTGAAGAAACCAAACCACATGCTAAACAAACAAATCAATCTCCTTTCTTTGAGATTCTCGGCAGCAACTTCAACCGGAAGCAAAACTTCGAAAACAAAGAAATTAACAAGAAATAAACCTCGGAGCTATCCTACTGCAGGTGAGTAGCAACTCACCTTCGTTTTCTTGGACTTACAACCGAGAAAGAGAGGTTCTAGGGTTTCGGTAGCTCGACCTTCGGCTCCTCCTCGTGCCCACAACCTCTCCTCGACGAGAGGATCTCAACGGTGTGAAGAGCTCTTGGAGAAAAGTGCTCGTCGGCCGCCGGAGACGAAGCCCTAGCCGCGGCTTCGTTTCTGCCCGAGAGGAATCGCCGACGCCGCGTGAGAAGAGGTGAGAAAGAAATTAGGTTTCGGGAAACCTAAATCCTCTCCTTATAACTAGAGTTATTTTTGGTTCCAACTATAGCTTATATATTTGCCGCTGCCTATTTAATTAGCAACGATCGCTAGCCCAGTTGGTCCGTTGGGCATTGCTCGAAGCCAGAGGTATGTGCTTCGATTCTCAACCGCGCCCCTTTTTCTCCAATTTATTTCAAACGTTCCAGCTATTGCATATATATATTTCGCTCCATATAAGGTTAACAAAAATCGTGTAGCTCAGCTGGTTGGGCTGGTTTCGGCTGAGGTTCGGCTCGGGTCGAGGTTGTGGGTTCAAAACTTGGCTTCAACATATTTCTTCTCTTTTTTTTTAAAACTTCTTTCTCTTGGTAAAAATACCAAACGAACTCCAAAAATTATGTAAAAATACTCTAAAAATTTCTAAAAATCTCTAGAATATTTTAAAGGTATTTCCAAATATTTTTATAGACTTTTAGAACTTGAAATAGAGAAAATTGGATCGTTACAATCCCCCATACCTTATAAAAAGTTCGTCCTCGAACTTAGAATATGTAACGCCCACCCTTCTTACTTACTACTCTCTAAGGGCGACCGTTACCTAACTCCTACTCTACTTACTAGTGTCACTTATGCTATTATTAGCGACACTTAGATTTATCACGGTTCAGAGAAATTCCTACCGAAAAATTTCGGCAGAGTCTCCCCTGTACCGGTGACCAAATCTATAATACACAAGATATATACACAGCCACATGCGGTTGGATCACAATTTATTCACAACCACGCAGTAATAAATCATATCATAATCAAAAACTAATCTAGCAACATGAACTAAACTCAAGCTCCCAGAATGAAGCATAATAAGCTACAATGCACATCAAACTCAATCATAAACTCATAATTTCATAACAGAAATATGGAAAATAAACTAGACATAAACTCTAAATAAATAAGTCTTGCTAGTCCCCTCTGGACCTCTCCATAGTTCAGTCACCACACACATCCATCATCACCACCACCCTGTCGCCTCCCTTCATATCTTAGCTTTTCCTTTATCTGCAGTAGGAGGAAAGAAAACAAGATCTATAAGCGAAAACGCTTAGTAAGTACTAATCTATCTCACAAAACTCGAAATGCATAAGTGCTGAAACTGAAATAATAAAGCTATCTGCATGTGCTCATGGTATACAGAAAATGAACAGAATACAAATCATACTCAGTATCAAGCAGGATAACAAGAAACTAACAATGTAGACTTAGAATCAAAGAAAACTAACCATTCTTATTTATTCTAAGCTTGGAACTTATTTCATTTCTTGTATCCTTGTGTTAGAAATTAATCTTTTAATTTCTATCTTTTACTTTCTTCTTCTTTCTTTCTTCCTTCTTACTTAACTTTTCTTTTCTTTCTTACTTCTTACTTAACTTTTCTTTTCTTAGGTTTTCTTTTCTTGGGCCCAGGCTTAGTACCATCTCATGCGCGTTCCCTAATAGGTTGGGGTTGCGAGCCACCAATCCTAAAAGAGCAGACCTCGGTCTACCAGGGCCAAGACCTCGGAAATGGTCACCTGGATTTGTTTAACGACAAGCTCTTGGATGTCGGGTACTAGCCTCTTGCTTTACTTACTTGTTATCTTTCTTATTCTGATATTAAAAATGCTCTGGCATTTAATTAAGCTTTAGTGTTCTTTTAATCCTAAACTACTTCCAGAAAAATGGTTTCAGGAATTCTAAAACATGGTAGTAGCATGGGAGTAAACTAATTCCAATCATACTGTAAATATAGGCAAAGAATGCTACTTTAGTGATTCCAATCATGCTGTAAATATAGGCAAAGAATGCTACTTTAGTGATTCCAATCATGCTGTAAATAAAGCAAAAAGAAAGCTAATTCTAGACGTTTTAGCATGTTGCAATAAAAGTAAAAGAATGCAACTTTACGCTTCTTATCATGTTGTAAAAACTCTAAATCCATTTGCTGGAATTTATGGCAGCAATTAGGCCTACACGAATACTACATTTAAGGCTGTAGGCATGCTAAAGAGACAACTATAAGCTGAAATTAAGGTTGTCTAGTTTAACCAGGAGTTCGAAATAGAGTTTCTATGTAAGAAATGCTCAAAATCTACTTGGTATAAGGACCTCAATTCTGTAATAGCATAAACTTGAACTAATAGCATAAACAAATATCATAAACGAGGGGCTAATAGCACAAACAGAGAATGCTATATTCTTCAACAGAACACCTCTAAGCATGGAAAACTCTCGGCAGTTTTAAGCACAAGGAAACATCAAATCCGAAATCCTTAAACGAATGAACAAGGAATTTGTTCCCAGAACACTTCTATGCATAGGAAACTCACGGCAGTATTAAATGGCAGCAATCTTCACAGCAAGGTAAAACCACAACCAACTACTCTTAACCACTGAATCCAACTACAATAGAAGCAAAGGGAAGAACAAAAGAGATTCGGAGTTATCCTACATGCTCAATTAAACAAAACCAGTTCTTGGTCTCTCTTTGAAACCCACGGCAAAACACCCAAAGCCAAAAATCTTTATAACATGGTTCGGATTCAAGAAACTCGGGAAACAAGGAAACAAACCGAAAGATCGGAGCAACTCCTACCGCAGGTGAGTAGTACTTACCTAGGGTTTCTTGCACTTACAACCGGAAAGAAGGAAAGGAAGCTTCTAGGGTTCGGGTAGCTACTTTTCCCGGTGATCCCTTCGTGCTCCCAAGTTCTCCTCTGTCGAGACAACCACCCGCGGATGAAAACCAGCCGGAAGGAAGCTTCGCCGGCGCCGGAAATTGAAACCCCATGGGAACGCACCGCGCCGCGCGTGAGAGGAGAGGAGATTCGGGAGAAAAAGAAAAATAACCTAATCCCTCCTAACTTAACCTTTTATAACTAGGTCTAACTTTAAACTTTGGGTTCTCATTATAACTCAACTATATTCGCTTCGTATTTGGTTAACAAAACGAGCATAGCTCAGTTGGTTGGCTGTGTCCGATTAGGTCGGGTTCGGCCGGAGGTCTTGGGTTCGAGTCTCACCTTCAACGATTTTTGTCACAACTTCTTTTCTTTTTGTAACCCTACCAAACGACCTCCAAAAATTACGTAAAAATACTCTAAAAATTCCTAAAAATCTCTAGAATATTTTAAAAGTATTTCCAAATATTTTTTGGACTTTTAGAACTTAAAATAGGAAAAATTGGGTCGTTACAGAATAGCTGGATACTTCTGTCTCATACTGTCCTCCCGCTCCCAAGTGATTTCCTCGTACTTCTGGTTCTGCCAGACAACCTTCACTAGTGGTACTTCTTTGTTTCTTTGTCTCTTGACTGCTCTGTCCACTATCTGTGTAGGTCTGCTCTCATAACTAAGATCCTCTTGGATCTGCACTAACTGAGGCTGAATCACTTGGCTAGGGTCGTGGAGACACTTCTTTAGCATGGAGACATGAAATACATTGTGTATTGCTGACATGTCTTGTGGTAAGTCCAGCCTGTAAGCTACTTTCCCAATCCTTTCTGTGATTAGGTAAGGTCCTACATAACGAGGACTTAATTTGCCCTTCTTGCCAAATCTCATCACTCCCTTCATAGGAGCGACCTTGAGAAAGACTGAATCCCCTACTTGGAATTCAAGTGGCCTACGGCGTATGTCAGCATAACTCTTCTGTCTACTCTGGGCAGTCTCAATTCTCTGTCTGATCTTCTGAATAGCCTGAGTAGTCTCATCCATCAGCTCTGTCTGAATGCCCAGTTCTACTTCCATTTCTTTTCTCTCACCTGCTTCTTGCCAGCAAATGGGTGATCTGCACTTCCTACCATACAGTGCCTCATAAGGTGACATCTTGATGGTGACCTGATAGCTGTTGTTGTAGGCAAATTCAGCTAAGCATAGATACTTGCACCAACTTCCCTTGTAATCTAGTGCGTAAGCTCTGAGCATATCTTCTAGAATCTAATTTACTCGCTCTGTCTGTCCATCAGTCTGAGGATGGAAGGCTGTGCTGAACTTGAGTTTGGGGCCTAGTGCAGTCTGAACACACTCCCAGAAGTGAGAGGTGAAGCGCCCATCTCTATCAGAAACAATAGATTTAGGAACTCCGTGAAGTCTGATCACCTCTTTAACATACAGCTGTGCCAACTGCTCTATAGAGTGGGACACCTTGATGGCTAGAAAATGAGCAGACTTAGTCAATCTGTCCACTATCACCCATATCGCATCATATCCATTTGTGGTTCTTGGGAGACCTGTTATGAAGTCCATGGATATGTCTTCCCACTTCCACTCTGGTATAGGAAGAGACTGTAGAACTCCTCCTGGTCTCTGGTGTTCGCCCTCTGACATGTCAGGCAAGTACTGACATATTTAGCTACATCTCTTTTGAGTCCAGACCACCAGAATCTCTGTTTCACGTCTTGATACATCTTGGTAGAACCAGGATGCATGGAGTAAGGTGTACTATGAGATTCTTCTAAAATTTTCTTTCTCAGCTCTTCATCATTGGGAACACACAGGCGGCTCCCCTGATAAAGAATTCCACTGTCTGATACTCGAAACTCCGACTTTTCTTCTTTCTGTATCCTTGCTTGATCTTCTGGATATCTGGATCTTCACTTTGCTTTCTCTGTATATCCTCAAGCAAGGTAGACTCTAAGGTCAATGTAGAGAGTTGCCCATAAATAATTTCCATTCCAAAATCTGACAACTCCTTCTGCAGTGGTAGGGCTAATGATGACAAAGACATTAGGGATGCACTGGATTTTCTGCTTAGCGCATCTGCCACTTTATTAGCTTTGCCTGGATGGTAGAGGATTTCACAGTCATAATCTTTGACCAACTCTAGCCACCTACGCTGTCTCATGTTTAAGTCCTTCTGAGTGAAGAAGTACTTAAGACTCTGATGGTCTGTGAAAATTCTGCACTGAACGCCATACAAATAATGTCGCCAGAGTTTTAGTGCAAAGACCACAGCTGCCAGCTCAAGATCATGAGTGGGGTAGTTCTTTTCATAATCTTTGAGTTGTCTGGAAGCATAAGCTATCACTTTTCCTTCCTGCATGAGTACAGCTCCTAAGCCCATCTTGGAAGCATCACTGTAGATGTCAAAACTCCTGTCACTTTCTGGAACAGTCAGAATAGGAGCACTGGTCAGTCTCTTCTTGAGCTCTTGGAAACTCTGCTCACATTTATCTGACCATTCAAACTTCTTATTCTTTCTGGTGAGGGTTGTTAGTGGAGAGGCTATCCTGGAAAAGTCCTCCACAAATTTCCTGTAGTACCCAGCTAAACCCAGGAAGCTTCTGATCTCCCTGGCGTTCTTGGGTCTACTCCAGTTGTTGACTGCTTCTATTTTTGCTGGATCCACTTGAATGCCTTCTTTAGAAATTATGTGACCTAGAAATGCCACCTGATCTAACCAGAACTCGCACTTTGAGAACTTAGCGTAAAGTTGCTTTTGCTGAAGAGTCTGCAGTACTATCCTCAAATGCGTGTCATGTTCCTCTGGGGTTCTGGAATAGATTAGAATGTCGTCGATGAACACAATGACAAATTTGTCAAGGTATTCTCTGAACACTCTGTTCATCAGGTCCATGAAAACTGCAGGTGCATTAGTCACACCAAAAGGCATGACTACGAACTCGTAGTGTCCGTATCTGGTCCTGAAAGCCGTTCTGGGTATGTCTCTTTCCTTCACTTTTAGCTGATGGTACCCAGAGCGCAGGTCTATCTTTGAGAATACTGTCGCCCCTCTCAACTGATCAAATAGGTCGTCGATCCTGGAGAGGGGGTACTTGTTCTTGATTGCCACTTGATTTAGAGCTCTATAATCTATGCACATCCGCATAGATCCGTCTTTCTTCTTGACGAACAACACGGGAGCTCCCCATGGTGAATGACTAGGGCGGATGAAACCCTTGTCAAGTAACTCCTGAAATTGTTCTTGTAGTTCTTTCAGCTCTGCTGGAGACATTCGGTACGGAGCTTTTGAAATTGACTCCACTTCTCTGTTGGGAGGTAGTCCAGGTAGCCTTTCTGGAAATACCTTTGGATACTCACAGACCACCTGAACATCTTCCTGCTTGGGTCTTTCTTGTTCTTCTGTACTCCAGTTCTGATTACTTGACTGAGGTCTCTGTTTCCCCACTGTCTTGTCTTCTATCTTGACTGACTTGTGTTACGTTTGTTGTGCGTTATTGCTGTTCAGATAGTGCTTACTAATGCCCTGTTGACCAGCTCTTCACCAATCTGAGCCTGATGAGCTCCACTACTCACATTAAGTGCTATCACTGGCCTCAGCATCCTGAGCATCAGTCTGACTCGTTCCTTCTCCATGCTTACTAGCTCTGGGCAGAGACGAGCTAACCTATTGAATTTCTTTACTGCTTCTTCCACTGACAGGTCACCTTGTCTGAATTCTATAAACTCCTCATAATGCTTATTGGTAATCCGCTGACGGAAGAATTCTTCATAAAACTCTGCTTCAAAGTCAGCCCAGCTCATCTGATTAACTGCTCTCTTACTTTTAACTCTCTCCCACCACATACGAGCACCTCCAGATAGGCAGAAAGAGGCACACTTACCCTTCTCGACTTCTAGTCAGTCAAGAAGCTCCATTGTGCTCTCAAGTGTCTTGAACCAAGCCTGGGCATCCCAGGGCTCAGTCGTGCCTGAGAAGCTTTCTGGTTTCAGCTTCAGCCACTGGATGAGGTATGCTTCTTGTCTTCTAGGTGTTGTGGCGACTTCCAGAGCAACTGATGGGACTTCAGTCACCACTGGGGTCTCCACATTAATGGTTGGGGGAGTGGGAGGAGCTGGCTTCTGATGGTCATTAGATTGGCAATCACTTGCTACTGCTCGCTACTTGTCTCTGAAGTTGAGCAACAACTTCAGAGAGAATAGGCCCAGGGGTTCTGGGCTCTTCGTTCTCCTGAACTCGATCCTCAGTACGAACAGTACGGGGATGTCCTCTTCTTGACATCCAATTATGCAGAGGAAAAAGACTAAATAGCTTCTCTAACCCTTTCTAAGCATACATATATATGAATAAAGAAAAGGGAAACAAAATCTTCCATCTTACTTAAGCACTTAAAAACAAATACTCTATACTGCAATTACTAATAAGGAAAGCAGAATAAAGAAAGAATTTAAATACTTTCTTACTTGGAGACGGCAAGGATGATGCTGATGTGTGCGTGATGCTGGAGAATGGAACACTGCTCTGATACCAACTGTAACAACCACCCTTCTTACTACTACTACTCTCTAAGGATGACCGTTACTTAACTACTAACTCTACTTAACCGGTGTGATTAAAAATCACATGGAAACCCTATTGAAAAATTTCGGCAGAATCTCCCTTGTACCGGTGACCATATTCAACAATACATGCAGTATATATACTCAGCCACAAGCGGCTGGAACACATAACAATCAACCACGCAGTATAAAAATTCTAACTCAGCAACAATAAAGGAAAACTAATCTATACTCACAACTGAATAGCAAACACAGTATCAAGTGTCCTTATAAACAGTTATCAAATTTCCTTAACACATACAGACTTAATTAACTCAAAGAACAAATCATAATTTATTTTATTCGCAGGGATCCCTAGGACTTCCATAGTGCAGACATCACACACCTCTCTTGCATCTCCTTGTCGCCTTCCTTCATATTAGCTTTCCTTTTTCTTTATCTGCAGTAGGAGAAAGTGCAGTCTATAAGCATAAAGCTTAGTGAGCGCTATCTAACTCACAAAAACTCGATATGCTTGTATACAAATAAAAACATGCTAAAACTGAATGCTAATATGTAAAGCTACTCATGCTCATAAATAGCAAAGAAATCAACTAACAGAAAAGATAACATGTATAACTACTCATGCTCATAAACTAATAAAGAAAGCAAACTGACTGGAATGCTAACATATAAAGAAAAACATGCTCATCAACTAGCAAATAAATAACATGTAAGAAACTAAACATGTAAAAGCTGCTAGCATAAAAGAAAGCTAAACTTGCTGATCTTTAAAACAAAGTGAAACTTACTTCATTTACTCTAATCTTATTCTTTTATTTCACTTGTTTAAAATTTATACTCTAATACTTGAAAATAATAATCAACTTCTCTTGGGCCCAGACATAGTACCATCTTATGCGCGTTCCCTAATAGGTTGGGGTAGCGAGCCGCCAATCCTAAAAGAGCAGACCTTGGTCTACCAGGGCCAAGACCTTGGAATTGGACACCTGGATTTGTTTAACGACAACCTTGGAAGTCGGGTACTAGCCTCTTCTTAAAAAGTAAAATACTTATTATCTTAAATTACTTCTTCTTTAAATGCCTTGGCATTTTAATAGCATCTTATGTGCCAAAATCCATAAAGTCTTGACTTTGGGATTTACTTAAGGCCTTGGCCTTTTCTTTCTTTTCTTTTTCTTTCTTTTTACTTGTTAATGCTTCTAAAAGAATTTGATAGAACTCTTATTTTCCCACTAGAATACATGGTTGTTCATGCTTATTAAAATAGCAAATAAAACCAAAGAAACTGCTCATGTGTATCTAGTAATAAAGAAAACTGATCATGCTCAACTCATAGCAATTAAAAACTGCACATGCTCAATAATAGCAAATGAAAACTAGAAAATCTGCATATAAGACTAATACAAATCTGCGCTGTGAATGTTACAAAATTCTGCACTACAATGCTTATTAATATTTCCAATAAAGGAATGCTTCTACAAAACGAAAATGGTTAAACAGATTCTAAATCTGATATGCTTAAACAACTCTAAACTTGAAAAGCTTAACCAAAGAAAAAAACATGAATCTGCATATCTAAACTTCATGCTCCAATTTGACATAAGTAAATTCTGGAATTTGAACTACATTACTCAAACAATGACTTAAAACTACAACCCAAGATTTGCAAGGCTACACAACCAATTTAAACTGACTGTAAACCTAAAACAATACTAATATAAAACTTATTCACAGCTACACTTTTATAAGAAAATCGTAACCTTTAAGCCTGTTACAACTTGGTCAAAACTGGATTGCTAAGATACCGGCTGTTCTTATTCCTTTCCTACTGAATTAGAATTAACTTTAGAAGGAAGAACCACATGACTTTATATCTGCTACTAGGAGAACTAAAAGTGAGGTTAATGATTCTATTAAATCTGTTCCAAACTAAATTAAAGAAAAGTTTAAGCATGACATCTATAGCACATGGTATTATTAACCCAAGCAGAGCATGAAACAAACTAATTCATTATTACCTACTTATGTTAACTACTCCCAAAACCTTTATAGAGCATGGCTACAAACCATAACCAAACTAGATGCTAAAGAAAAGATAAATCTATACTATCTCATGTTCCTTTCCTAGTAGTAAAAATCTCAAGAAATCTGTAAAACTCCACATGAACTAAACATGCCCATTATGATCCCAACAGGAAGATCTACATCAAAAAGTAATCCGAATTCCTAACTACAAAGCCTGAAGAAACCAAACCACATGCTAAACAAACAAATCAATCTCCTTTCTTTGAGATTCTCGGCAGCAACTTCAACCGGAAGCAAAACTTCGAAAACAAAGAAATTAACAAGAAATAAACCTCGGAGCTATCCTACTGCAGGTGAGTAGCAACTCACCTTCGTTTTCTTGGACTTACAACCGAGAAAGAGAGGTTCTAGGGTTTCGGTAGCTCGACCTTCGGCTCCTCCTCGTGCCCACAACCTCTCCTCGACGAGAGGATCTCAACGGTGTGAAGAGCTCTTGGAGAAAAGTGCTCGCCGGCTGCCGGAGACGAAGCCCTAGCCGCAGCTTCGTTTCTGCCCGAGAGGAATCGCCGACGCCGCGTGAGAAGAGGTGAGAAAGAAATTAGGTTTCGGGAAACCTAAATCCTCTCCTTATAACTAGAGTTATTTTTTGTTCCAACTATAGCTTATATATTTGCCGCTGCCTATTTAATTAGCAACGATCGCTAGCCCAGTTGGTCCGTTGGGCATTGCTCGAAGCCAGAGGTCTGTGCTTCGATTCTCAGCCGCGCCCCTTTTTCTCCAATTTATTTCAAACGTTCCAGCTACTGCATATATATATTTCGCTCCATATAAGGTTAACAAAAATTGTGTAGCTCAGCTGGTTGGGCTGGTTTCGGCTGAGGTTCGGCTCGGGTCGAGGTTGTGGGTTCAAAACCTGGCTTCAACATATTTCTTCTCTTTTTTTTTAAAAACTTCTTTCTCTTGGTAAAAATACTAAACAAACTCCAAAAATTACGTAAAAATACTCTAAAAATTTCTAAAAATCTCTAGAATATTTTAAAGGTATTTCCAAATATTTTTATGGACTTTTAGAACTTGAAATAGAGAAAATTGGGTCGTTACAATACTAATCCAAGACCTAGTCTTGGGACGTTCTTCTGTCTATTTTTTCTTGTGTGCAGGATGTCTCAAATTGAAGGCTTTAGCACAGTATGTCCTCCCCTGTTCAACGGAGATGACTTTCCGTACTGGAAGAAGCGGATGGAGGTCTAACTGAAGACGAACTTCGACCAATGGCTCAGCGTCACAAAAGGCTACAGTTACTAGTTGACAACTCCGAAATTCCACTGGACCCGGAATAGTGGACTCCGGACATGAAAAGGAAAGCATCAATGGACTACAAGGCACTCAACACACTGCAATGCGGACTGACAAAAGAAGAGTTAAACCGGGTAGGACCGCACCAGAATGCGAAAGAACTTTGGGACAAGTTGATCGAGCTACACGAAGGAACGAGCGACGTTAAGGTAACAAAACGCGATTTGTTATTAAATAAGTTATTTAACATTAAAATGTAGGAAGGAGAATCGGCAAGTCAGCTTCACGCGAGGATCAAGGACATCCTCAACGGACTCCATGCAATAGGACATCAAATGGAGAATCAAGACTTAATAAGGTATGCCTTAAACGCTTTTCCACGCAATAATTTATGGGTATCTATCGTGGATGGCTACAAAATCTCTAAAAATTTATCAAAATTAAAATTAGATGAGCTTTTTTGTGAATTAGAATTGCATATGAGCAAACTAACGCCGGGACTGAGAAAGGTGTAGCTTTATTTGTAGGTTCCTCCAAGGAGAGATCTAAAAACAAGCCTGAACCCGAAGAAGAGTCTGATCAGGAGACTGAAGATGAATAATATCTGGTGAACCTGGTAAGGAAGATGTTCACCAGGAGAAAGAAGAGCTTCAGCAAGAAGGACCTGCAAAAGATTAACTCTCCAAACGAACCGACGAACGTGACCTGCTTCGGATGCAACAAAAAGGGTCACTACAAGAACGAGTGCCCGAAACTGAAGAGCGACAAGACAAAGGCATCCAAAAAGAAGGCTCTCAAAGCGACTTGGGACAATTCCTCCTCGGACAAATCGGAGGCCGAAGATCAGAAGCACCAGAGCCACCTCGCGCTGATGGCCCTCGAAGAAGAATTACAGGAAGAATCGGAAGACGGGTCCGAACCCGAATTGAGTCATGAGTCTGTACTCATTTCCGAAGGTTCCGACGAGGTAAATGTTAATTTAAATAAAAAAATTCTTTAAAATTATTTTGTGCTTGAATAAGAAATTGATGACATTAGAAAATGAAAATAAAATGCTCCTTGAGGAAAATCAAATCCTCAAGGAACAAAGCACAACATCAAATCCAACTCAAGATCTAACACTTGAGGAGGAGAATTTATCACTAAAAATAGAAATTAACAAATTAAAAGAAATGTTATAAAAATTTAAAACTAGATCTAAGAATTTAGATCTAATATTAAATAATCAAAAAGTAATTTACAACAAAATCGGACTTGGCTACAAGTCAAGTTCGAATAAAACATTTAAATCGTTAATAACCCAACACAAACAATCAAGTGAAGCTTGGGTTCCGAAAGCGTACTTAACCACGCAAGTAGGACTTAACCAATACCACATACCCAAAGAAAAAAATACATTATATAAAACCAAATAAATCAAAACAAAAATCAAAAATATAAACTAGACCAACAAATTCAAAATCTAAATATTTTAAGTCATGCCAAGACTTAGAATATCATCAAGTAAATTATAACTACAAAAAGAACAGACATAAACTAAAAAAATTAAAAATAAAAATTAAAGGCCAATAATCCAGGGGGAGGCTCCAGAATAGCTGGCACCTCCGAAACTAACCTACCCGACAGGGTAACCCAAACTAAGCTACCCGACAAGGTAATTAGGACTAATTAGAAAGGGACCAAGTTTAACTTGACCTATGGTACTAGTGAAGTTTTAGATCATAGTACGTTAGGGAAGCTTAGTCTATGCATGTCTAGGAAGATATGGCTTCGACCTGGTGCATTTGGCTAAGTGGAACTGACTAAAGTTACCCTTTATGGATCATAACCAGTTAAACCAAGCTTTTTTGTATTAAGTTCAGTGGATAGGACTATTTGAAAAACCTCTAAGGCATGGTTACTCTAATGATGTCCAAGTGACTCACCATAGCCCAGATGTTTATCCAAAGAATGTCTATTTATTGAGCCCAAAACTAAACCTGAATTTAATACAAAGTTAAACCAAACCCTAAAACTGAACCTAATTCATCTCACAAAATTATAGGATTCCCTTATTGAAAACGTAGATCGGGTGAGATGACTAAGGACTAATTAAATTAAATTAAAATTAAACCAAATTAAATTAAAATTCTTTTTAAAACTTTTAAAAAATTATTTTAAAAATTCTTTTAAAAAATTATTTTAAAAACTTTAAAAATTTATTTTAAAAATTATTTTAAAAACTTTTAAAAATTATTTTAAAAACTTTTAAAAATTATTTTAAAAACTTTTCAAAATTATTTTAAAAACTTTAAAAATTATTTTAAAAAATTTTAAAAACTTTAAAAATTATTTAAAAAATTATTTTAAAAAAATTAAAAACTTTAAAAATTCTTTTAAAAACTTTTAAAATTATTTTAAAAAAAAAATCTTTTAAAACCTTTAAAAATTATTTTAAAAATTCTTTTAAAAACTTTAAATTATTTTAAAAATTCTTTCTAACTTAAAAATTTATTAACTTAAAAATTTATTGACTTAAAAATTTATTGACTTAAAAATTTATTAAAATTCATTTTAAAATTAGCTTAAATTTTTTTTTAAGATTTATTTTAAAACTAACCTAAAAATTTTATTAGCCTGAACTTAGACTAATTCTAGTTCCTACATATTGTAGGAAACTAAGTGGATTTTGGACAGTGGTTGCTCCAAATATATGACTGGAGATCACACCAAATTCACCCAACTTACTTACAAAAGCTTAGGAAACTGCCTTTGGAAACAATGGCAAACTCAAGGTAATTGGTATAGGTAACATTGAGCTAAAATTTGACTTCATTATTACAAATGTCTTACTTATTGAAAATTTCAAGTATAATCTCTTAAGTATCAGTCAATTGTGTGACACTAGGTATAAGGTTAGGTTCTTGTCTACAGAATGCTTAATCAAACACACCTAGATAACCCTACTATAAGTCTAAAAGGGTTTAGAAAAGACAACATCTATGCAATCAACTTAACCACTTCTTCAATCAAGTGTTATTTAACACAAAAAGAAGAAACTTGGTTATGGCAAAGAAGAATATCACACACAAATTTCATAAATATAAGCAAATTAAATGGATTAGTTAGAGGCTTACCAAAATTACCTAACTTAAACTCAACAATATGTAATGCATGTCAACAAGGCAAACAAACAAAATCTACCCATAAATCAATTAATCAATCTTAAACTAATTCAATACTAGAACTTTTACATCTAGACCTGTTTGACTCCCATGGGGTCAAATCAATAAATGGTAATTTATATTGTCTAGTAATAGTAGATGACTACTCTAGGTTCACTTGGGTAAAATTCTTAAAAAATAAGGATGAAATCCTTGAAATTTTTACAAACTTTTGTAAACAAGTTGAAAACGAAAAAGATCTTAAAATTAAGAGAATTAGAAATGATAACGGGGGAGAATTTAAAAATCATAACTTTAATAAATTTTGTCTTGAAAATGGCTATCATCATGAATTTTCGTGCCCTAAAACTCCTCAACAAAATGAGATTGCAGAAAGAAAAAATAGAACTTTACTTGAAGTCTCTAGAACTATGTTAAATGAATATAATCTTCCCAAATACTTTTGGGCAGAAGCTGTTAGTACAGCTTGCTACGTGCAAAACAAAACAACCCTAAATAAAGTACATAATAAAACCTTTTTTGAAGTTTATTATATAAATAACCTAATATAAAATATTTTAAAGTATTTGGGTGCCCAACCTTCATCTTAAACACAAGGGAACATTTAGGAAAATTTACTTCTAAAGTAGAAAATAGAATTTTTGTGGGATATTCACTCAACAGTAGGGGATACAGAATATATAATAAGGTTACATTAAGAATTGAAAAAACCACCAATATAAAATTTGAGGAATCCAAACCAAACTTAGATCAAACCCAACTTCAGCCAATTGAGTTCACTCAAAGCAATAGTAATCAAGAAGAAACCAATCAAGACTTAAATCATGAAGAGAAAGAAAGAACTCAAGAAAATCAACCTCTTAGAACCATAAGAGTCAACCCAAATCATCTAACTGACCAGATAATTGGTGATCCAGACCTAAGAGTTCATACTAGGTCATCCTTTAGAAACCTAAGTCAAACTTTCTTAATTTCAAAAATCGAACCTAAAACCATAGCTGAATCCTTACTTGACCCAGACTGGGTCATAGCTATGCTGGAGGAACTAGCTTAATTTGAGCGAAATAAAGTTTGGGACTTAGTACCACCACCTAAAAATAAAAAAAAATAATAGAAACAAAATGGGTATTTAGAAATAAACTAAGTGAAACTGGGGGAATTACTAGAAATAAAGCTAGGCTAGTCGCTAAGGGGTTTAGTCAAGTTGAAGGGCTTGACTATGATGAAACTTATGCCCCAGTAGCTAGACTAGAGTCCATTAGAATGTTACTCATTTATACAACCCACAAAGGGTTTAGACTATATCAAATGGACGTCAAATCAGCATTTCTAAATGGATTAATAAAAGAAGAGGTCTATGTAGGACAACCACCTGACATTGAAAGTCTAGAATATCCTGACTATGTATTTAAATTAAAGAAAGTTTTATATGGACTTAAGCAAGCACTTAGGGCATGGTATGAAAGACTAACTTCTTACCTAATATTCAAAGGGTTCAACCAAGGTCAAATTGATCCAACCCTATTTGTTAAGTTAATAAACGAAGATATTTTTATAGCCCAAATCTATGTAGATGATATAATTTTTGGTTCAACTAACTCAGAATTTTTAGATGAATTTATAACTCTAATGGAGCAAGAATTTGAAATGAGTCTAGTAGGCAAATTAGCTTACTTTTTAGGATTACAAATCAAACAAACAAATGAAGGTAATTATATTTATCAACAAAAATACACAAAAGAATTACTTAAAAAATTTGGAATGGAAAATACTAAATAAATAAAAACACATATGGCAGTAAACATAATCCTAGATGAAGATGCCAATGGAAAACCAGTTGACTTAAAATACTATAGGAGTGTCATAGGTAGCCTACTGTACTTAACTGTATGTCGACCCGATATCTTATTTGCAAGAATTTGAAATGAGTCTAGTAGGCAAATTAACTGTATCCAACTTAGAATCATTTTGGGAATCAAAATTGAGATCGTGACTAGATTCTGATCTCGATGAGACAGAATCTAATTACTACTCTATAATTGTGCTAACATTTTGTTTTACGGGGTAGTATAATTTATATTTGTCTCGGACTAACATTTTCTTGTAGGAAATTGAGTTGCTGGAAAATGGTGGTCCGAGCACCCGAAAGGGATCTGGGCACCCAGAATGCAAATTCTATCCTGACACAATGTGGAGTGTGCTGATTAGTTGGGCTGACATCATGCTCCAAGCGGCCGGAAGGGATACGGGCGCCCGGAGCTTCCTATATAAGGAGGCCACCACCTGGAGCAAAGCACAACAACTTCTACTACGACTGCTCTCGAGCGCGCTGCTTCCAAGATGCTCTTGCTACGTTGCGAAGCTTCTCCGACAACTAATGATTTAAGTCTTTATTTTATTGTTGTCGGTAATTTCATGTTACAAATTCTTGTACTCATTATGAATTATTAGTGATTGTCCAATGAAAGCACGCAACGAGTGCGAGTCTTGGAGTAGGAGTCAATGAAGGCTCCGAACCAAGTAAAATTAGTTGTGTTAGCATTATCCTTACTTTTGTTATTTCCGCTGCATACTCGATTTGATTTTCGAATTCTCGATGAATGCTATTCACCCCCCCCCCCCTTCTAGCATTTTCATGATCCAACAACTATGTCATAAGTGTGATGTGTCATATCATCATTTATATCATGCATGCGACGTGCCATGTCATCATTTATACCATGTGTATAATGTCATGTAGATAGAATTTTGCATGATGTAGATGAGACCTAAATCCCTTACTCAATATTAAAACCTACACCTTCTGTTAGCATGGTAAGAACCAGAGTTTAAGTTCTTGTTTGAGTTGTTGGCTAAAGTCAAGCTCAACTTGAAATTAAACATGTTCAAACCATAGAAATGCAATCTCATGATTAATGGGTTGATTTTAAACTTGAAGCGTTGATTTGTTGTGCCAAAACCATGATCAATGTAAATAGAGGTGAAGTTGGGTGATGTGCATTTGATGTATACTTGTTAATGTGTTAACAACCCAATGTTTATGCGAAGATCAATTAGTTGCTAGCATAATGTCATAGTTGCATATAAATGATATGCAATCGGTAAATATGCTATCTACCGCTATAGTTAAGAATGACTTGTTGACCAAAGTCAAGGTTATTCTTATCTATGGTGGATATCAACCCACTAAGAGAAAACCTACCATCTCCGAAATTCAAAATAAGGGTATTTAAATTTGATAAATAAGTGGACTTTTATGTAAATTTTTTGCATAAATAAAATCATGTCTCTTATACATTCTCGTTTTTGTATTTCTAGGTTAATCATTTAATTATGACTTCTGTTAATCTGTGTTTGATTTTAGACTCGAACAAACTGATTGGGCTGAACTTCTTGGACTGGTTTTGAAATTTGAGAATTGTTCTCAATGCTAAGAAGCTAGCTTATGTCCTTGATCAGCCTCTTCCCACCAGTCTTGATGCCAATGCAACTCTGGACTAACTGTTGGCCCTTCAGAAACATAAGGATAATTCTGTACTTGCTAGTTGCATCATGTTGGCCGCTATGACTCCTGAATTACAGAAACAGCATGAGCATTTGGATGCTTATGATATTGTCTATCATCTTCGTGAGCTATTTGATTAGCAAGCTAGATCCGAAAGGTTTGAGGTCTCCAAGCTTCTCTTTTGCTCAATGATGTAGGAGGGTTTGTCTGCAGTATAATACGTATTAAAGATGAATGACTACATAGAGTGTTTAGCATCACTCGATTTTACGATGAATCATGAGTTAAGTATTGACTTAATTCTACATAGTTTACCGAAAAGTCATTCACAATTTGTGATGAACTATCGGATGAACAATTTGGAATTGACCATTCCTGAGATAATAAATATGCTCAAGACTATAGAGCCTTCTATTAAGGGTGAACAAAAAACTGTGATGTTAGTAGACTCCTCCAAGAAAGGTTCTAAGAGGAAGCCAAAACATCAGACTAAAGGGAAGAACAAAAAGGCCAAGACAGTAGAACTGACACAAAAGGGCCTATGCCATCATTGTGGCAAGATGGAACACTGGTGAAGAAACTGCAAGATCTATCTTGAGTCCGTGAAGAAGAATAAGGCATCTGATGCCCCATCCTCTTCAGGTATTTTCGTTATTGATTGTCATGCTATTTCCTCAGACACTTATATATTTGATACTGGGTGTGACTCACATATATGTAATGATATACAGGGGCTAAGGAATGACAGAAGACTCGTCAAGGGAGAAACAAACCTGCAAGTTTGGAATGGAGCAAAGGTTGCTGCAGTCACCATCGGAATATACTTGTTAAAGCTTTCTAATGGACTTGCTTTAGAACTAGATAATTGTTATTTTATTCCAACATTAATAAAGAACATTGTTTCTATTTCTTGCTTAAATAGAAAAGGTTTCCATTTAACTTTTAGTAATAATTGTTGTTATATAACCTTAAATGACATTCTTTATGGCACTGGAATATTATGCAATGACATCTATGCGTTAGATATATCTAGTGACGTACTCAATATCAAAAAGAGCAATAAACGCGCTCGAATAGATAATCAATTAACCTTTTACTCGTGGCATTGTCGCCTTGGCCATATAAGCAAGAAATACATGTCCAAATTATAAAAGATTGTAGTTCTCGAATCATTTGAATTAGATATATGTGATTCATGTTTAAAAGGTAAGATGACAAAGCTACCTTTTTCTCGAAAGGGTGAACATGCATTAGGAGGTTATAACTACTTCATTACTTTCATTGATGATCACTATCGTTATGAGTATGTGTATCTAATGAAACATAAGTCTGAAGCCTTTGAAAAGTTTAGAGAATTCAGAAGTGAAGTACAGAAACAACTTGGTAAAAAACATTAAGATATTTTGATTCGATCGAGGTGGTGAATATTTAAGTCGAGAGTTTCTAGATTATCTAAGGGACAATGATATATTGTCTCAATGGATTCCGTCTTATACGCCACAACATAATGGTGTATCGGAAGAGTGTAATCGAACCTTGTTAGACATGGTTAGATCAATAATGGATCATGCAGATCTCCCCAAGACCTTTTGGGGTTATGCACTCATGATAGCTGTTTACTTACTAAACAGAGTCCTGACGAAGGCAATCTCAACTACTCCATATGAGGTATAGACTAGTAAGAAACCTCTCGTATCTTATTTGAATATATGAGGATGTCCTGCTTATGTGAAGAAGACTATATCAGACAAGTTGGACGCCAAGTCTGATAAGTGTTTATTTATTGGATACCCTAAGGAAACTAAGGGTTACCAATTCTATCACCCCTTGGAACAAAAAGTATTTGTTTCAAGGCATGCTACCTTCCTATAGAAATAATTTCTCTTACAGAAAGTAAGTGGGAGTATGGTTGAACTTGATGAAGTTCAAGAGACTCTAATAAACACTAATGAGATGCATGCCTAGTCAAGTACCACGACTGATTATAACACAACCTCCTCATAGATCAGGTATGACACCCAATATTCCTGAGAGATATGGATCTCTTGTAAGAGAATCAAATGATGTGTTACTCATTGAGGATGAGGAACATACTAATTACGAAGAGCCTATGAATAGTTCAGAAAAGGACAAGTGGCTTACAACCATAAAGTTGAAAATGGATTCCATGTACGAAAACCAAATTTGGAACTTGGTGGACCCACCTGAAGACATTACACCTATAGGGTGCAAATGGATTTTTAAGAAGAAAACCGACATGGATGGTAATATTATTACCTACAAGGCATGGTTGGTGGCGAAAGGCTATTGTCAAAGGCAAGACATTGACTATGACGAAACTTTCTCACCTGTGGCCATGCTTAAATCCATTCGGATACTCCTGGCTATATTAGCTCGTCATGATTTTGAGATATGGAAGATGGATGTGAAAATAACTTTCCTTAATGGAAATCTACTCGAGGATGTGTATATAACACAACCCGAAGGCTTCACATCTGTCAACAAAAATAAAATATGCAAGCTTCACAATCCACTTATGGATTAAAGCAAGCATCCAAGAGTTGGAATATCTATTTTGATGAGGCAATAAAATAGTTTGATTTCTCACAAAATCTAGACGAACCTTGTGTGTATCAAAAGATTAGTGGGAGTGTAGTCGTATTCTTAATATTATATGTTGATGACATATTGCTTAAGGAAACGATGTACTAGTTCTACAATCAGTTAAAATTCGGTTGTCCAATACGTTCTCCATGAAAGACATGGGAGAAGCAACTTACATCCTCAAGATGAAAATCTATAGAGATAAATCGAGAAGGTTGCTTGGTCTTTCACAGTTGACATATATAGACAGAGTGGTAAAACAGTTTAGCATGTCTGAATGCAACTATGAGGTATAAAATTCAACTTTTGAAGTCTATGTGCCCACGCACAGAAGATGTGAAGATTTGCATAGATAAGATACCTTATGCATCCGCAATAGGATCTATTATGTGTTGGTGCAATTGACCTCTAGGGTTTCGATGTTTGACAATATGACCAAGGGTTGACTCAAACAGGACTTGATGTTTGGAGAGAGAAGTCTAGTCAGCGCTAGATGACTAGCAAAGGTAAGTCCTAACCAACCGTTAGGAAAAGTGGAAGTCCCAGTAAGTGAAGTCGGGCCCTAGTGAGTGAAGGTAGGTGGTGGAAGTCCCGGTGAGTGAAGTCAGACCCTAGTGAGTGAAGCTAGGTGGTGGAAGTTCCGATGAGTGAAGTCGGGCCCTAGTGAGTGAAGCTAGGTGGAGGAAGTCCTGGTGAGTGAAGCCAGGCCCTACTAAGTGAAGCTAGGTGGAGGAAGTCCTGATGAGTGAAGCCAGGCAATAGAAGTCCTAGTAAGTGAAGCTAGGCAATCCTAGGGAAGTAACCCTAGGTTATACTTGAATTAACACTAGTTTTTGTGCTAACTTAGTGTTGCAGGGAAGTTCAGCTAGGTCGACGGGTTGATCGGATAGCTGGCACGAAGTTCGGATGGGTCGAAGGGCTGACCGAACATCTGGCAGGTAAGTTAAGATAAGTCACTGGAGGGGAGTGATTGTGAGGACGCATTCCCAGAAAGGGAACATTAGGCGTCGATCCAACTTAAATCCATTTCAGAAATATAAGTTGAGATCGTAACTAGATTCCGGTCTCGAAAAGACGAAATCTAATTACTACATTACTCTTATAACTTAATTGTGCTAACATTTTATTTTGCAGGGTAGTTTTGCATTTTGCCTCGGACTAACTCTTTCTTGCAGGAGAAGGATTTTCTGGAGAAGAGTGGTCCAGGCGCCTAGAAGGGATCCGGGCGCCTGGAGGTGAATTTATATCCGCAACGTCATTTTGCCACGTGGAGCGCCCTGGTTGGCTCGGCTACGTCATATTCAGGGCGCCCTGAAGGTTCCAGGCTCCCCGAACCTCCTATATAAGGAGGGTAAAGGCCGAAGCTCAAAACAACAACAAAAGATCTACTCCTCTGTGCTCCTGCGACGCTGTGAAAGCTCTCCGACAAAAAGTGCTATTCCTGTTTCTGTTTCTTTTAATTTATTGTCGGCTTTCTTTTTCGCTAATTAATTCCTGTACTTAGTTTGTAATAATCTTTCGAATTATTAGTGATTAACCATCGAAAGCACCCTTGTGTGCGGGCCTTGGAGTAGGAGTCGCCAAATGCTCCGAACCAAGTAAATCATTGTGTTTGCTTTAGCTTAATTATTTTCCGCTGCTTACTCTCGAATTTTTAATCGATATTCACCCCCCCCCCTCTATCGAATTCAAGATCCAACAAGTGGTATCAGAGCCGGTACCGCTCTGAATTGGTGCAACCACCAATTGAATAAGGGGGGTTATTTTTCAAAGTAAAATAGATATCGTTTAGGTTTAAAAAATATCCTTACGCCTTTCATTTTTTCCCTCCAAAACCATTTTCGAAAACTCCGTTCATCTTTTCACCATTGGTCGATATTAGCGAAATATCATATTTTTAAAATTTTGTATTAATATTTTTTTTAATATATGTTATTAATATTTTATTAATATATTATTATTTTTTAAAAAAAAATATTTCACGCATATTTTCCTTATCTCCCACACTACTAATCCAAGACCAAGTCTTGGGATTCCTTGTTTTTTTTTTTGTGTGCAAGGTAAAAATGGCCCAACTAGAAGGATGAAGCATTCACGAACCACCTCCATATGAGATGTACGAGAGGCATAAATTCAATTTGTGGAGGATGCAAATGGAAAGCTTCATCTCCATGAACGACTTTGATAGTGGCTTGGCACTGAGAAGATCAACACAAAACTCGGAAGCAACCCAAAAGGTAATAAAATTAGTTTCAAAATGATTACCTAACAAAGTTAATTGCAGGATATGAAAAGCCAAGGATGCCCACGAGTTTTGGACCTACCTGATCAAGCTTCACGAGGAGCCGATGGAGCTAGAGGATCAAGTCGAACTAGAGTTCGGATCTGAGTCCAAATCACTAGAGTCATTCTCAGAATCAGACCAAACAAGCTTTATAGCATTAATGGCACAAGAAGAGATTGAAGGATCTAAATCAGAGTTAGAACAAAATCCAAAAGTTGAATTTGAGACGACGGTGGACAAGGAGGAGAATCCTAACAAGGATTCTAAAGGTAAATTTGAAAATTCAAAATTTAAATATCATTTAATATGTTTTAAATGCAGTGAAAGAGGGCATTACAAAAGTAAATGTCCCACCTATAAGACTCGAATCACACAACTAGAGGTAAAGAAGGAGTTGACACCTAAAATTCAAAAAGGGAAAGAGTATATCCAATGCTTCAATTGCAAAAAGATGGGTCACTACAAACTTCAATGTCCAGAAAGAAGACCCAAGGATCTAGGGGGAGCAAAGGTTAGTAAGTTTACTATACATGACAATCTAGTTTTTTTACACATGGTAGTAAATTAGATAATTATCATAGCTCTAGGTTGGATGTACCTCAACAATTAGATGTGCATGCTCAACCAAATAAATTAACAAATAAAAATCTAAGCAATAATTTAGAATGTAATTCCTTAATCTTTTATTCAAGATTTAGGAAATTAGAAAAACAAATTAATCTTTTGAAAAATAAACAAGAACATATAATTAAATCATTAAATCTAGACTTGAATTACAAGTCTAAACCAAATCTAAGATATAATCAAGTATTTTTTTTATTATGAAATTAATCAATAGATATAATTCAAAATTAAATTAAAACATAAATTGAATTAAAACTTAAAACTTAAATTTAAATTCAAAACTAAATATTAAATCTTAACTAAAACTTAAAATAACAGACCAATAATTCAGGGGAGGCTCTAGAATAACTGACACCTCCAAAATTAGTCTACCCGATAGGGTAACCAAAACTAACCTATCCGGTAGGGTAATTATGACTAGTTAGAAAGGGACCAAGTTTAACTTGACCTATGATACTGGTGAAGCTTTGGATGATAGTACGTTAGGGAAATCTTTAAAAAACTTTAAAATCTTTTTAAAAAATCTTTTTAAAAATTCTTATAAAACTTTTAAAAATCATTTTAATAAATCTTTTTAAAACTTTAAAAATCTTTTTAAAAATTCTTTTAAAAACTTTTAAAAATCTTTTAGAAATTATTTTAAAACTTTAAAAATCTTTTAAAAACTCTTAAAATTCATTTAAAAAAATCTTTTTAAAACTTAGAAAATCTTTTTAAAAATATTTTGTAAAATTCTTTTAAAAACTTTTGAAAACCATTTTGAAAAATCTTTTAAAAACTTTTGAAAACCATTTTGAAAAATCTTTTAAAAACTTTTAAAATCTTTTTACAATTTTTTTAGAAAATTTCTTTCAAAAACTTTTAAAAATCTTTTAAAAACTTTAAAAATTCTTTTAAAAACTTTTAAAAATCATTTTAAAAATTATTTTAAAAATATTAAAAATCTTCTTAAAAATTCTTTTAGAAACTTTTAAAAATCATTTTAAAAATAGTTTAAAAACTTTAAAAATTATTTTAAAAAATTCTTTTAGAAACTTTTGAAAATCATTTTAAAAATCTTTTAAAAACTTTAAAAATCCTTTTAAAAATCTTTTAAAAACTTTAAAAGTCATTTAAAAATCTTTTCAAAACTTTAAAAATCTTTTTAAAAATTCTTTTAAAAAAATTATTTAAAAATCATTTTAAAAATTATTGAAAAATTCTTTTAAAAATAATTTAAAAATATTTTAAAATTCTTCTAAAAAATCTTTAAAAGTTATTTTAAAAACTCTTTAAAAATTATTTTAAACTCTTTAAAAATGATTCTAAAAACTCTTTAAAAATTATTTTAAAACTCCGCCCATGTTGACCGGTCATGGCTAGTCCCAAGTCCAGATAAAGGAGGAGGGTTGCGTTAGGTTGCCAGCCAACGTCAAACTATGACAAATATTCAATGAATGAATCCATTAAACTATTGTGCTAATGCTAGGTTGTTCCCCGGAAGGAACGCGTTGCAGGTGTAACGACCACTCTTCTTACTACTACTACTCTCTAAGAGTGACCGTTACTTAGCTACTAACTCTACTTAACCGGTATGATTAAAATCACAAAGAAACCCTACTGAAAAATTTCGACAGAATCTCCCCTGTACCGGTAACCTTAAACTAATATACAAACACTATATACACCGCCACAGGCGGCTGGAACAGATAACAAACTCTCACACAGTTATATAAGTGTCAAAACCAAAAGAAAACTATACCAGAAATCATCACACAAGATTACAATTCATCTACTATGTCCTAACAACATCAAAATAACATATACCATCCCAAATACTAAAATGCGGAAACTTAATAATGAATTACAACTTCTTACTTCCAAATTTTCTTATCATCCTAAATAAAGGATTAATCTAAACAAATTCTTAACTAAGTCCCAGGGCTTTCATAGTCCTGGCATCACACATCCTTGAACACCTCCTTGTCGCCTTCCTTTGCATATCTTTTCCTTTCCTGTATCTGCAGTAAGAGGAAGTGCAGTCTATAAGCAAAATTTGCTTAGTAAGCGCTATCTAACTCACAAAAACACGAATATGCATGTATACAGAAAGAACTAGAAACTATATGTTCTAAAAGAAAGTAAAGCATAAACATAACTGCTCATGTCAAACTAATAGCAAAGAAAAGCTAAGGAATCTACTCATGTAATACTAATAGTTAATCATGTTATACAAGGATAAAACTGCATGCTAGGAATAAAGCTAAACATGTGAAAACTGCTCATCCAATAGGTAAACATGAAAAACTACTCATCTACTAAATAAACATGGTAGAATAAAGAACTAAACTTGTTGATTTTAGAACTATATGAAACTTATTTCATTTGTTCAAAACTTATACTTATATACTTCAAAATAATAATCAACTTCTCTTGGGCCCGGCATTGTACCAATTTGCGCGCGTCCTTAATATGAGTCGAGATAGCTAATCCCGAAACTACTAAGGTACTTCTAGGTGATCTTGTGCCTAGGGGTGATCTAGGAGCCCACCCAATGGACCTTGTGTCCGGTACATGCCATTAAAAAGTAAAATACTTATTTTCTTTTTAACTATAACTTCTTTATACTTGTTATTCTTTAATTCTCTTATAACAAAATGCCTTAGCATTTATTCAAACACTTAGTGTGCTTTTAATCCTAAACTTTTGGAATTTAGGATCAATTTAAGACCTTGGTCTTTTTCTTTCTTTTCTTTATCTTTCTTATACTTTTCTTAAACCCAAAATACTGTTAGGGTATTTTTTCCATATGCATCTATAAGTGAAATCAACTAGGTAACACACAATCATGCATATTTAAGGGAAATCTAAAGCCTTGTTCTATAATGCTATCCATAAACTATCTATTAGCAAATCTGCACTACTAAAGAAACTAAATACTTAAAACAAACCTACACTACAATGCTTAACAAAATTCTGTACTGCAATGCAACAGAAATCTGCATTTCAATGTTAACTAAAAATCTGCACACTAATGCTTAATAAAAATCTGCACTAAAATTCTCACATGGCAATTATAAACCTAGAATTTCATATTCTAGTAACCGGCTGAGACCAAATGGAATCCTTGATATTGTCACATCCAAATACTTTAATTCTGAACATCAATTATGCCATTAAACTTATGGTCAGAAAGGAATCCTCAGTATAGAATCTATATTGATCAACATATAAATCCCTTTAATTTATCTTCTAATATCTAAACTAAACTTCTACTCTGCATATCTAAATTACTCACATACTTCTCACCTGTTAAATTCATTACCTCAATTCAAATCATCTTTAGTTTAATACATGATACTCACCAAAACAACATATTACATATGCTCATCTTCACTCTTCATCCACGCTTCTGCACTAAAGAGATTACACTATCTACTTCATCATAAAATAAATTAAAATCACTGCCGGATCAACCTCCAATTAGCCCAATAAACCAATACTTGATCCAAGTCATTCTATGTTCATTGCCTAATAACAGAACCAAGGGAAACTAAAAGCTTGAAGATAAATCTAACTATATATATATATATATATATATATATATATATATATATATATATATATATATATATATATATATATATATACTTGGAATAAAAGGCAGTTCGGGTTTTGTACAGCAGCAAAGAAAACTAACTTGAAACTGAATTTGCACTTGCTTAACCTGCAAATTGAAAGGGCTGTTTTAAGCTTCAAGTAAAGCTGTTCAGGCCCGCAGAAATACAAAGAAAGAAAGGCTATTCTAAGCTCTAAATAGAGCTGTTCATGCTTGCTGTAAACACGAATTCTGCACTATACTACTAATACCTAACTGAAGACTAGCATAATGTGTACATAGTATGGAAAGAATATTTTTCCCCTCAAGTTAGAAAAACCTGTCCAGCCTAGGATAGCTAAACTAACGATTCTGTTGTCATCATAATTAATTTGATATGTAAACAGCTTCTTTGCTTGAGGATTCTTGACCATTGTTCAAACACTAAAATTGTCTTGTCACAATACATAACAACATAGTTGTTGGACAAAAAGATGAAGACTCCAAACATAGCATTCTTCTAAATCCTTTTCATTCTAAGAGGGAAACATTAAAACCCTATCTAACCTCTTCCACATTCTTCTATTTGACTATGATGGTTAGCATCTTTATAACATTTACAAATACTTTATGTTAGCTAACTGTGATTACTACTATTATGACTTATTGTTCTACTTGCTAATTGATACATGGAACCAGATTGAAAATTAAACCTTATTTAAAGATTAAAACTAAATGCTTGCTGTAGCTTTTCATATAAGTGCTTTACACTTCAATGAACTTGAATGATGGCCAGATCACATTAAAGCTTAAAACCCATCACCACATATGTTCATGCCCATCCAATTAGTCACATAAATATCATAACCCATCTACTTCATGCTTGGATTGAAAGCACATGGCATTTACTCTGTAACCATACAGATTCACAGTATCCTTTCTATTTACAAATCATGCTTAGCACTAGAATATCAAGAGCCTAAATCGGGCATGAAGAATTAATAAACATAACACAAGAATTAAACTATCAGGAGCCTAATAATGCATAATGAATTAACGATCATATAATCTTCTACCCAGCAGCTCTAATGCATGGACTCTTAATATAGAAAACATAGCTTCAAATTGTCCATCTGCTTCAAACCTTTTCAAAGCATAATCGATATCCTGCTTCTTAATCCGCTGATTTAGTTCTAAAATCTCCATCAAAATACCAATCATCAAGCTAAATCCACCGACAGAATCTGTCCAAGATTTTGGAAGCTCTCAAAAGAACAAAACCTCCAACCATTGAATCTTAATCTACCAATAATCTGTACAAAATTCTAGAAGCCATAAAGAGGAACAAAGGCATCATCAATCAAGCTTAATCTATCAAAATCGGTACAACAGTTGCAAATTCGACAGGGAAAAGCAATAACATCCTAATTAAGACTTAATTCCCAACAACCAATCCAAAAACTATAAGGGCGATAAGTCTGAAATAAAATCGAAATCCAGCAGAAGCCTTCACGTTCTTAATCTGGAATCCCAAACTACCAAGAAGAAGTAGTACAAAACTCAAAACTCGTGTAGAAATCCAAATCCTTAATTCACGGCAGCAAGGAAAGAAAATCTTGAAGCTATCCTATTACAGGTGAGTAGCAACTTACCTTGATTCTTGGATTCAAACCGAAGGAGAAGACCTCTAAGATTTCGATTGGCTGAGATCTTGGCCTCCTCTTCATGCTCCCGACTTCTCCTCGATGCAAGAATTACGACGGTGAAGGAACCTTCGGAGAATGCCCTCGCCGGCCGCCGGAAACAAAGCTAGGGCTTCGTTTTCTTCGCTCGGCAGAATCGGCGCCGTCGCAGAAAGGAAGAGGAAAGGATTCGGGAGAAGTTAGGGCTCGGGAAAATTTTGCTCTCTTTTTGTAACTAGGGTTTCATTATGAACTATACCTTAAATATATTCCACTCCATCCTAAATTAACAAAACCCGCTGGCACAGTTGGTTGACTGCTTTTTTGCTTAAAGCGCAGCTCTTGGGTTCGAGTCTCGGCTGTATTCATTTTTCTTCCTATTTATTTCCTATTCATTAACTACTGCTTAAATAGAATATTTCTCCTTCTTTAATAACAAACAATCGCTAGCACACTTGGTTAACCCAGTTTTAACCAAATCTAAAGTCGCTGCTTCGATTCCTCAGCCGCGCACTTTTATTTCCAATTTATTTTACTGTTCCTAACTACTACTTAAATATATATCGCTCCATATATAATTAACAAAACATCCGTAGACCATATGGTTGGGCTGAGTTCGTTAAGACTCGGGTTCGGGTACATGATCTTGGGTTCAAAACCCGGCTTCAATATATATTATTATTATTATTATTTTTACTTCTTCCTCTTGGTAAAAATACCAAACGAACTCCAAAAATTGTGTAAAAATACTCTAAAAATTCCTAAAAATCTCTAGAATTTTTCTATAGCATTTCAAAATATTTTTGAATTATTTTTGGAGCTCAAAATGAGGAAATTTGGATCGTTACAACAGAGTCCGACTGTAAGATCTCGGTAAGGACCGCTACATCTCCAGAACTCGGGTGTAGTGATAAATATGTAAGAGTTCGCGTTACAGGGTCTGACTGTAATGTCTTAGCAAGGACCGCTACATCTCCATGAGAACTTGGGTGTAGTGTTAAATAGGCAAGAGTTCTCACACCATAGGTTAGATAAGAACAAATATGATAGGAAAACTAATAATCTAAGATTTAGAACATGGAACATAGGAACTCTAACTGGTAAATCAATGGAGGTAGTAGATATGATGATTTGGAGAAAAATTAGTATTTTGTGTGTACAAGAGACAAAATGGATAGGCGAGAAGGCAAAGATGATAGAGAACTCGGGTTTTAAGTTATGGTACATTGGAAAGAGTAAAGCAAGAAATGGAGTGGGTATCATTGTAGATAGTTTGTTAAATGATGAAGTTGTAGAAGTAGTTAGAAAAGGGGATAGAATTATAGCCCTTAAGATAATAGTGGCGAAAGAAACTATGAACATAATTAGCGTATATGCACCACAAGTAGGATTAGATGAAGCTACCAAATCAAGGTTTTGGGAGGACTTAGATGAAATATTATAAAATATTCCACCAAATGAAATGATTTTAATAGGAGGTGATCTAAATGGGCATGTCAGAGTGAAAAATGAGGAATATGAGAGAGTGCATGGGAGTTATGGGTTTGGAACGAGGAATGAGGAAGGAAAAACTATATTAGATTTTGCGATAGCATATGACCTTATATTAGCTAATACGTTTTTTAAGAAAAGAGAAGAACACTTAGTCACATTCAAAAGTGGGAATAATAAATCGTAAATTGACTTTCTTATGGTTAGGAAGAAGGATAGAAAGATTTGTAAAGATTACAAAGTCATCCCTGGAGAAAGCTTAACTACCCAACATAGGGTAGTAGTGTTGGATATACACCTCAAACATAGTATCAATAGAAAGAAAATATATACAATTCCTAGAATTAAGTGGTGGAAGTTAAAGGATGGGAAACAAAATATATTTAAGGAGAAGGTAGAAATACAAGCATTAGGTGAAATATACGATGACTCTAATACAACATTAGATAAGATGGTATCAAAGTTAAAAATAGTAGCTAAGAGTATACTCGGTGAGTCAAAGGGGCATGCACCACTAAGTAAAGAATCTTGGTGGTGGAATGAGAAAGTACAAGAGAAAGTAGAGGAAAAACGAATAGCTTATAAGGAATTATATATTTGTAAGAATGAGGAAAACTTAAAAAAAATATACAATAGCCAAGAAATAAGCTAAAAAAGTAGTGAGTGAAGCAAAAAATGAAACTTTTGAACGCTTATATAAAAAATTGGATACAAAAGAAGGGGAAAGAGACATTTATAGAATAGCTAAAGTGAGAGAAAGGAAAATAAGAGATCTTAGCCAAATAAAATGTATTAAAGATGAATGCAATAGGGTATTAGTAAATGATGAAGAAATAAAAGAGCGGTGGAAGAGGTATTTTCATCAACTTTTTAATGAAGGTTTAGGTGACCAACTTAACTTAGGTAATTTAATTAGGTCAAATAAGCATAAAATTTTAATTTTTATGGTAGAATTCAAACTTTAGAAGTAAAACAAACTTTAAATGAGATGCACAATGGAAAAGCCGTTGGACCAGATGATATTCCGATAGAGGCATGGAAGTACTTAGGGAAACAAGGTATTGAATGACTTACAAAATTATTTAACATGATAGTGAAAACGAAAAGAATGTCTGATCAATGGAGGATAAATATCCTAGTTCCCTTATATAAGAACAAGGGAGACATACAAAGTTGTGCAAACTATAGGGGTATTAAACTAATGAGTCATACTATGAAACTTTGGGAAAAAGTAATAGAAAAAAGATTAAGGAAGGAGACCACAGTGATAGAAAATCAATTTGGGTTCATGCCTGGAAGGTCGACAATAGAAGCTATACATCTCCTTAGAGAATTAATTGAAAAATATCAGGAGAAAAACAAGATCTACACATGGTATTCATTGACTTAGAAAAAGCTTATGATAGAGTCCCAAGAGAAATTATATGGAGAATTTTAGAAAAGAAAGATGTTAGCGTAGCATATATTGAACTAATTAAGGATATGTATGAGGATGTAACGATCAGAGTAAAGACTTCAGGCGGAGTAACTGAAGCATTTCCAATAAAGATAGGGTTACATCAAGGATCAACCCTAAGTCCCTATCTTTTTACACTAATTATGGACGAACTCACTGCACACATTCAAGACACAGTACCGTGGTGCATGTTGTTTGCAAATGATATTATTTTGGTAGATGAGACATGTGAAGGAGTAAATGCTAAGCTAGAATCTTGGAGGGAAACACTAGAAGGGAAAGGTTTTAAGCTTAGTAGATTAAAGACAGAATATATGGAATTTAAGTTTAGCAATATTAGAAGTAATGAAACAATTGTTAAAATAGGAGAGGACGAGTTACCCGGAACTGAGAGATTTAAATATTTAGGATTATTTTTACAAAATGATGGAGGGATTGAGATACATGTCTTACATAGAATACAAGCAGGATGAGTGAAATGGAGGGGAGCGTCGGGTGTTTTATGTGACCGTAAAGTACCTCTTAAACTTAAAGGTAAGTTCTATAAAATCGCAGTTAGACCTGCTATGTTATATGGCTGAATGTTGGGCTATGATTCGAGCACATGAGCATAATATGAGAGTTGCAGAGATGAGGATGTTAAGGTGGATGTGTGGACATACGAAGATGGACAAAATAAGGAATGAGAGCATTAGAGAGAAAGTCGGAGTTGCATCTATTGAGGACAAACTCCGAGAGACACGTTTAAGATGGTACGAACATGTATTTAGACGACCAATAAATGCTTCAGTTAGGCGATGTGAAATTATGATAAATATGCATATCAAACGAGGAAGAGGACGACCAAAAAAGACTTGGTTAACAACAATAAAACAAAATAAAATTTATTTTAATATAGATGATGATATAATAGAAGATAGGGCTCAATGGCGTAAAAGGACTCATACAGTCGACCCACTTAGTGGGAAAAGGCTTGGTTATTGTTGTTATTGTTTAAAAATTATTTAAAAATATTTTAAAATTAATTTCAAAAATTCTTTTAAAATTATTTTAAAGTCTTTAAAAATTATTTTTAAAACTCTTTAAAAATTATTTTAAAATATTTTTAAAAATCCTTTTAAAATCTTTTTAAAATAATTTTAAATTACTTTAAAATTCTTTTGAAAATGATTTTAAAAAAAAATTAAAAATTCTTTTAAAAATTCTTTAAAAACTTTTAAAAATCCTTTTTTACAATTATTTTAAAAGTTCTTTTAAAAATTAAAAAAAAACATTGTAAAAATTCTTTAAAAACTTTCAAAAATCATTTTACAAATTCTTTAATTTTTTTTTTTAAAATTATTGTAGAAATTCTTTAAAAAAACTTTAAAAATGTTTTTAAATTTTTTTTTAAAAAAATCTCTTAAAAACTTTTTAAAATTATTTTAACAATTATTTAAAAATTATTTTTAAAAAATATTTTAAAAAATATTTTAATTTTTTTTTAAATTCTTTTAAAAATATTTTTAAAATTACTTAAAAATTCTTTTAAAAATATTTAGAAAAAATAATTCTTTTAATTTTTGTTAAAAATTATTTTAAATCCTTTTAACTTAAAAATTATTTTAATTTTTTTTTAAATATTTTTTTTAGAAAAAATATTTTTAAATTTAACTTTAAATGTATTTTAAAATTTATCTTTAGTTTAACTCAAAAAGTATCTTAAAAATTATTTTAAACCAACTTAATCAAAACTAAAACTAAAATTAAAAATCAAATTTAAAATCAACTTAACTAAAAATTAAATTAATACTGATTAAATTAAATTTAAAATTTAGTAAACTAAATTAAACTAATTAGATTATGTTAAACTTAAAACTTAAATTAAGTTAAAAATTAAACTTTAAACTTAAAATTTAAATAAACTTAAATTTAAAATTTAATTTAAACTTTAAAATTAAATTTAACTAAGTTAAAGTTAAACTTAAACTAAACCCAAACTTAAAGTTAAATTAAAATTAAAATTAATTATAAGTCTATGTTACTTAAATGTAATTTAACAACTTGAAATTAGCAACTTATCTAATTTACTTAATTCCTAATCTTATTAAGAAAAATTATCAGATTATCTAATCTACTAAGTTATGCAACGTCGAATTAATACTAACTAAACACTTAATTAATCCTACTTAAATTAAATTTAAAACAAAAATTTAAATAAATATTATGACTAAGATTGTCATTAAATTAACTCTATCAATTAATACAAAATTTAAGCTATTCAAATAAGTATTAAATTATTGAATTAGTAACAAATTATTTTAATACACCTAAATCTAAAATTAATTATCTTTTAGACTAGTTGTTTAATAAATGAACAATTATACCAAATATATACAGATAATTATGTAGGTAAATATTGCTAAATCCCCTAGAACACTTAGGTACCCAAACCCTAGTGTTGATTTCAGGGGGAGTGTTGACGTCAGGGGAGATATTCTTGAGAATTATGTAAAACTATTTGAAAAATCTATAAATATGAAAATATTTTGAATAACCTTCTCACACTTTATTTGAAAAATATTTTGAAAATTTTTTTATTTTGAAAACTATTTTACAAATTTATTTTATACAAAAAAACACTCTATGCTTTTCAAAAACTGTTACATATTTTGAAAAATTATTTTATTACTTAATAAATATTTTAAAAACTTAAGTTGACAAGGTCTTCTTAAAAGGTGGTGATACACAATAATTTATTTAAAAAATATATATTTTGAAAACTTACCTTCAATTTGGACCAACCCCCAAGACACATAGGAAGTTTTCCTTGTGGTTAACAAGAAGTCCTAAGAATGTGTCAGGTTAAGGGGGAGCCCTGATTAAATGATTAAAAGACTAAAAGTAATCTTTAAAAAATTACTATTGAAAATCTTTGAAACTAAGTTTGAAAAATTATTTTCATAATCTTTTACAAAATTTCTCTTCACTTTACAATATATATATATATATATATATATACACACTTAAACTTTCAAAAGTTATTAAAAATGTTAAAATATATGTTGAAAGGTGTTTTTACAAACACTTTGGAAAGTTTTTTTCGCACATTGTTGGTGCAAAACCTAATAGAAATTAACCTCAAGTTCATATTCTTTTGATGTGTGCCAAAGGGGGAGAGTGATATGTTAAGTCAGAAAAGTTAAAACATTCTTAACCTATCTCAAACTTTTTCGAATTTCTCAAATCTTGAGAATTAGCCCTTAAAAGACTCAAGCCTAACTTAAGAAAATTGTCAAACATCAAAAAGGAGAAAATTGTTGGTGCAATTGACCTCTAGGGTTTCGATATTTGACAACATGACCAAAGGTTAACCCAAACAGGACTTGATATTTGGGAGAAAGAAGTCTAGTCAGGATTAGATGACTAACAAAGGTAAGTCCTAACCAAAGGTTAGGTAAAGTGGAAGTCTCGGTAAGTGAAGTCGGGCCCTAGTGAGTGAAGCTAGGTGGTGGAAGTCCCGGTGAGTGAAGCCGGACCCTAGTGAGTGAAGCTAGGTGGAGGAAGTCCTGGTGAGTGAAGCTAGGCCCTAGTAAGTGAAGCTAGGTGGAGGAAGTCCTGGTGAGTGAAGCCAGGCAATAGAAGTCCTAGTAAGTGAAGCTAGGCAACCCTAGGGAGGTAACCCTATGTTATACTTGAATTTTTGTTAACATTGGTTTTTGTGCTAACTTAATGTTGCAGGGAAGTTCAGCTAGGTCGACGGGCTGACAAAATAGCTGGCACGAAGTCCGGACAGGTCGAAGGGCTAACCGAACATCTGGCAGGTAAGTTAAGGTAAGTCACTGGAAGGGAGTGACTATGAGGACGCATTCCTGGAAATGGAACATTAGGCGTCGATCCAACTTAGATTCATTTCAAAAATCTAAGTTGAGATCGTGACTAGATTCCGGTCTCGAGGAGATGGAATCTAATTACTACATTACTCTTATAACTTAATTATGCTAACATTTTGTTTTGCAGGGTAATTTTGCATTTTACCTCGGACTAACTCTTTCTTGCAGGAGAAGGATTTTCTGGAGAAGAGTGGTTCGGGCGCCCGGGAGGGATCCGGGCACCCGGAGGTGAATTTATATCCGCAACGTCATTTCGCCACGTTGAGCGCCCTGATTGGCTCGACTACGTCATATTCAGGGTGCCTTGAAGGTTCTAGACGCCCCGAACCTCCTATATAAGGAGGGTAAAGGCCGAAGCTCAAAATAACAATGAAAGATTTACTCCTCTGTGCTCCTGCAATGCTGCGAAAGCTCTCCGACAAAAAGTGCTATTCCTGTTTCTGTTTCTTTTTATTTATTGTCGGCTTTCTTTTTTCCTAATTAATTCCTGTACTTAGTTTGTAATAATCTTTCGAATTATTAGTGATTGCCCATCGAAAGCACCCTTCTGTGTGGGCCTTAGAGTAGGAGTCGCCAAAGGCTCCGAACCAAGTAAATCGTTGTGTTTGCTTTGGCTTAATTATTTTCCTCTGCTTACTCTCGAATTTTTAATCGATATTCACCCCCCCCCCTCTATCGAATTCACAATCCTACATTATGTATGCTATGTTATGTACAAAACCCAATGTATCATATGCTCTGAGTGTTACGAGCAGATACCAGTCTGATCCAGGAATGGATCATTGGGTGGTTGTCAAGATGATCCTTAAGTACTTAAGAAGAACTAAGGATATGCTCTTAGTTTATGGAGATGGTGATATGACCATACGCGGATATACAGATTCTAGTTTCCAAACGGACAAGGATGACTCCAAGTCCCAATCTGGATTCATATTCATATTAAATAGAGACGCAGTTAGTTGGAAAAGTTCCAAGCAATACATTGTTACAAATTCTACCTGTGAGGCAGAATACATTGTAGTTTCGGAAGCAGCAAGGGAAGTTATTTGGATCAAGAAGTTCGTTACTGAACTTGGAGTGGTTCCATCCATATTTGAAGCATTACCTATTTAATGTGACAACACTGGAGCCATTGTGCAAGCAAAGAAATTGAGGTCTCATCAGCGATCAAAACATGTGCTTCGTCGTTATCATCTGATCAGGGAGATCATTAGTTGAAAAGAAATACAACTCAAGAAAATTTCCAATGAAAGGAATCTAGTGGATCCCTTAACAAAGGCTCTACCACAAAGCAAGTTTGAGAGTCACCTCTGTGCTTATGGTTTAGGACACCATAACGATTGGCTTTAGGCCAAGTGGAAGTATTAGAATTTGAAAGATGTCCTAAGATAATCCCCTTAGATTTTTCTATTTATTTGATAAGTATAGATTCACTATTTGAGTGCATATTATATGTTTGATTGTCTTAAACTCATTTACTGAATGTCTGTAATATAATTCATAGCATGAGAGAATTTGTGATTGGATCACAACTAGTGATTATCTCTACATGTGCAATTATGAATATATTAAATTTTTCTAGTCGTCGAATTGATGCATTCAGACATCATCAATTCTGTAAGACTAGCATAGGTTATACTCCTTGGTTCAGCCAAGCAGTTGTTTTCTTACTAGCTGGAGATATTGGGATGTCGAGAGTTAAACGTGGATACTGATTAAGGTAACTAGTTCATTGGAGTGACTCAATATAAGATTTCATATGGTTCTCTACATATATATAGATATGTTTGTGAAGTTCTTACTGCAGCACGAGTGCAAGTTTCCTTCGACTTGAGGTATACAAGTCATCTTGATCATGGAGACTTATACTTTGACATCTTAAGTAAGCATCTCATTGAGGCGTGGACCCGGGATAATTGGGTATAAGTTGAAGTGCCGAAGGCGTTTGGATAGCCCACAGAGGATTCACCGCTCCTTGTGAGGAGACTTATATCCTATGGTCACTCGTTAGGATTATTATTCAAAGTCTTTGGCCAAAGTATCACATGTTAAGAGTGCGAGACTCTTGTACATATGTATGAGTAATTTGAATCCACAGAACAAAGAAGTATTACTTGGGCTAGGTGTGACATAGTCAGCCTAGTGTGAATAAAACACATAGACCATGTCCTGAACTAAGTGGGTATAAGTCGAGTGAAAGAAACGAGGCACGACTCACTATAGCTGCTGAAGGGTTTAGAATTAATTCTAAAATCAACTATGATTTTTTGAGTAATTGGGGATCATGATGTACTACTAGATGTCACTCATGATCGTTCTATAATTAAGTAGTTGTTTATGAATGACCAAGATAAATTGGGAACCTATTGGGTCACATACACTAATGAGTCTCTAAAAAACATAAAACAAATCAAAGAATAGGATTCTTAAATCAAGAGATAAATGTTTAGTTGGACTACACATAAAACAAATATGGAAGTATTTGTCGTAATGGAAGCGCGAATGTGCCACATCTCTTATAGAAGAGTTGGACCATATTTGATTTAATCATGAATTAGTCATGAACCAACTTGGTTTAGTTGTAAACCAAACCAAGGAGTCAATGGGCTAATTTTTTGTTAAGGAATAATGGGTTAGATTTGAGCTTTCTAATCAACTCATTAATGAGGGTTATATATTGATATGGTTGAGAGAGATTATATGCATGAGATCATTAATTGGCTTGTAAAGTTTTTAGAAAATCCTAACTCAATTTCTCTTCTCCACTCCCTCTCCCCTCTCTCTCTTTGCCATCGCAACAAGGGGAAACCCTTCCCCTTGTTGCCATGGCCACCACAAGGAAGAAATCTCTTCCTTGTGTGCTTCTCTTCCTCTTTCTCTTGATCCCTCTTCTTCTCTCATGGCTAGTAATTTCCGAAGGAGAGACTTGTACTCAAGGAGTTGTCTTGAGGAGCTCGGCATGAATACGAATAGAGGTGAGGTTCGACAACGCCACTACAGTTGATGCCCTTCTCGTTACAAGTTATCCATAAGGTACACCTAGCGTAAATTTACTTTCCGTAAAAAATTTAATTATGCAATCATGTTTGGCATGTTGTATCCTTGTATGTGTGTGGTGTATGTGATATAATAATTTTGAAATTATTATTATTTTATTTTCCACTGTACATGTTTATGAAATGTGTTTTAACACACATCACCTCGGGCATATCCCAACAGAAGTCCCAATAAGTCAAGGGTGATTAGATGCTAGGCAATGAGAAGTTCCAATAGATCATGGTTGATCGGATGTTGGGCAAGGAACCCTAGGACTCAGGTTTAGGAGCTAGGGTTGCCAAATAGATCCGGACAATCGATTTGAAGCTTAATCGCTTAAAGCTCAAAATCGTGACCACAGAAGTGATCTGAATCACTTAAGCTAAGTGATTCGGCAAGTCTTAAGCAATTAGGGTAATCACTTAAGATTCTTTCTATGAAAAAATAGAAAGGTCCTGAAGTGATTATCTTAATTGCTTCAGCCGTGGTAAGCGATTAAGCAAGGTAGCTTAATCACTTACGACCTTTCTCGCGATTTAGCAGAAGGGAGCGGAATCGATCAGACTAATCAATTTTACCCCTCTTAAGTGATTGGGGTAATCACTTAAGTTTAAAAATATAGTCATTCTGAGCAGGTTGCAGAGGTGGCTTAAGGAAAATCTTAAGCGATTAAAGGAGGTTAAAGAGCCCTAGAAAAGGGTTGACGCGAGCACTATTTCTCATCTCTCTTGCTCATAGTTTCTCAACCACACATGGCCAGTTCTTGGAGACTTAGAGTGAAGTGTTGTTGCATTTTCAAGTTAATCAAGAGGCGCTTCCAAGCAAAAAGAGAGCAAGTTAGGGTTTCATTATTGTAATCTTGTAAGATTCCATTTGTATTAGCCTTTCATCCTCTTTTTCTTGTATTTCTTTGTGTGTGTGAGCTTGTATGAGAGTTCTCTGTCTCCAAATTATTTTCGAGAAGGAGCTCTTTCATAGTGTATGTGTGAGAGAGGGCTGGATTCTTAGATTAGTCATCTTAAGGAGGTGGATACCAATTAGATCCTCGTGTTAGCGTTGGAGAGTTCTTCACTTCAAGTTTTCCATTGCAAGATCATCTTTATTGAAGAGAACAAGCTATTCACCCCCCTAGTCCTAACAGGAGCTTCCCCTTGACTTGAGTTTCCTCATTTTTTCTTAGTCAAATATCTTTCCCTTGTACATTGGTTTTGGTAATGTCCCTTTTGATTGTAAGAAAAGCACACAATGTGCTCCTTGCTATTTCCTACTACTCTCTAAGGGTGGACGCTACTTGACTACTCATTCTACTTAGCTGATATTGCTTACTCTAAAGATAGTAACACTTAACCCCCTCTAACTGATCCGGAAAATAAGAAAAGAATATGTAACTTACAGCAACAAATGCATGCAATTCAAGTGTAATGACTGTATCATATTAAAATTTCCAGGCAATCTTAGCTAACAATAAGGAAAATAGTTAACCCATCAATGAATCCCCTAGCAGCACAAAATAGAAAATCTGATTCCAAAATTTTCTTATCAACTTAAATAAGGAATTAATCTTAATAAATTCTTTAGCAAGGTCCCAAGGCTTCCATAGTCCAGACATCACACATCCATCCCACACTTCCTTGTCGCCTTCCTTCATTATAGATTTCCTTTTCCTTTATCTACATTAAGAGGAAATGCAACTATAAGCGGATGCTTAGTAAGCGCTATCTAACTCGCAAAACTCGGATATGCATGTGTACAAAAAGGAATCTAGAAACTGAATGCTTTAAAAGAAAAGCTGCTCATGCTCATCTAATAGCAAAGGAACCGAAATCAAAGAAATCAATAATGCAAAGCCAAAGGACCGGCTGGTCATACCTGTCAAGCTAACAGAGGAATCAAAACAGACTGAAATGCTAAACATGTAAGGTTGCTCATGCTTGCAAATAGCAGTAAGAAAGTCCAAACAGCATGCTAGAATAAAAGAGCTAAACTTGCTGGTTTTTAAACCTATATGAAGCTTATTTCATTTATTCCCAAACTTATACTCTTATACTTCAAAATAATAATCTCTTAGGCCCAGGCTTAGTATCATTGTGTGCTCCCTAATAGAAACTGAGGTAGCGAGCCACTAGTCCTACAAGGGTAAAGACCTTGGTCTTACCAGGGCCAAGACCTCGGAATTGGTCACCTGAATTTATTTTACGACAACCTCAGAAGTCGGGTACTAGCCTTTTCAAATAAAATACATATTATCTTTAAATACTCCTAAAATGAAGTGTCTCGGCATTTCTTCAAACACTTGGTGTATGTTTGATCTCAAATTCTGGAATTTGGGATTAAATTAAATCCTTGGTTTTTTCTTACTTATAACTACTCAAATATGTGATCTGTTCATGCTCAATAACTCAACACGAACTAAAAACAAGCAAACTGGGATGCTAAAGGAACCTCTAAAATTGCATGCTGGAGCGTAGGTAAGGCTGTCCGTGCTAATTGGAAAGCAGAAAAGGTCTAAACGGCATGGTTCAAATAAAGCTGTTCTTATTCATTGCAGTAACAGAGCAAACCAACATGGTATACTTAAAACACAGGCTGTTCATGCTCCCTAAATCAGTAACAAAACTAAAAACTGAAATACTAACATGCACAATCAAGAAGCAAGGAAACTCAACTAACGTGCTAAGGATAAGGGGTTGTTCGTACCCCATAAATAGCAAAAGAAAATCTAAACTTGATGGAATTAGACTTCTATTAATTGTCTGTTGAAAAAATCAAACTAAAGAAGGAAACAAAGATCCGAAAACTACTCCTACTGCAGGCGAGAGCACTTACCTATGTGTTCTTGAACTTACAGCCAAGAAGAGAAACTTCTAGGGTTTTAGAGGGCTTGAAATCTTGGCCTATTCTTCGTGCCTACGGGTTCTCCTCGACGAGAGGGTCTCGAATCTGTGAAGAGCTCACGGAATTACCCCTTGGTCGGCCGCCAGAGATGAAGCCCTAGCTTTGGCTTCGTTTTCGCCTGAGCAGCGTCGTCGCACACGAGAGAGGAGAGGATGAGAGGGTTTTGGTCATGAGGAAATAACCCGATTCCTTTTTATACCAATGGGTATTCTCGGTTTCGATTATTACTTAAATTTATTTCGCCATCACTTTGATCACGAAACACCTGCTTGAGCACTTGGCTATCGTGCTTCATTTAAGTTTTGGATCGGGTCGGAGGTCGCAGGTTCGAACCTCGGCTGAACCTCTTTATTTTTTGCAACTTCTTTCTTTTGGTAAAAATACCAAACAAACTCCGAAAATTTCATAAAAATACTCTAAAAATTCCTTAAAATCTCTAGAATATTCCTAAAGCATTTCTAAATATTTATAAACACTTTTAGAACTCCAAATAATGAAATTTGGGGTGTTATAGTTTCCTCAATTTTTCATAGTCAAATATCTTTCCCTTGTACATTGGTTTTGATAATATCCCTTTTGATTGTAAGAAAAGCACACAATGTGCTTCTTGCCCTTGCATATCATGGGGCTGACCTCTTTTGACTTCTCTTTCATCTTGACAGCCATATAAGCCTTCTTCTTCACCAATTTGAGACATTTACTCTTATAGTGTCCTTTTTCCAAACACACAAAATATATAATGTGATTTTTATTTTTATAACTTGAAATTGATATACCTTTATGAGTTGTGCTTGTAGGGGTAATACAAGACTCTTCTTTATTTGACCCAAAAGTAGAAGCTTCTTCTTGCTCCAGTGTTAATGATTGACACTTCCCCTAAATCTTTGAGGTGGATGTTTCTTCAACTTCATCCTCGGATGTTGAGCACCTTTAAACCTCTAAATCCTTATGAGTATGAAACAGAGTTTCCCTCTTTGGCATCTTGATACTCCCTAATTTTGCACAAAAGGGCGCTTAGCAATAAATTTACCAATAATTTGGTTACCTTGTCATTTATCTTGCACCTCTTTAATTGCTCTTCATTCCATTTTTTCTTCAAACCTCTTGGGGCTTCAAAACCCTCCATTAGAGCAAACCATTACTTTATGTCCATCATTAAGAAGCTCTCCATTCTTAATTTCCATATATCGAAGCTTCCCGTTTGGAATAATGGAGGGTGCTCGGATGTCAAATCCGAGTCCATCTTAAAAATTCATTTTGAAGTTGAGCTCCTTTGAAAATAAGTCCTTTGACTTGTTAAAATTTAGAGTTTCAAGCTTTAAAACTTCTTCTTCCTCTAGTTCATTACTCTCTCGGCAATTAATTTAATGAAGAACAACCTCGGTATGATACCACTTGTTAGGATACTTTGGGAGCTAGATGAGAGGGGTGATTAGCTCCAATCGCTTCGTTGATGATTTGTTGCAGTGAAAAATTTGAAGTAATTGGTAACACTCTGATTTACTTAGTATTCACCTCCTTGAGGTGACTAATCCAAGGATCCACACAATGCACACACACTCCACTATAAAAAATACTCTTTTTCGAAAATAATTCGGAGGTAGAGGAAGCCTCGTACAAGGTTGAATACAAGAAATGAAAACAAGAAACGCGAACTAGGTTACAAAGAAATTGACAATGACTTTACAACATGAACCTTTACTTAGCTTACTTTCTTTTGCCTGGAATAGCCTCTTAGTGGTGAAAAATATTGCAGCACTTATTCTTCCAAACATCCAAGAACCGACTACCAAGATATGCGTGTGTTGTTTTCAAACCTTCATGAAAATCCTTTTCTGGAGTTCACTTGACATCTCCTAATCGATTCAGCTTTTTCCTAATCGATTGTCACGTCATCCGAATGTTCGCGTATCTGTAGAACGACTCTTTTTCGAACCTCAATCGATTGGCAAGTCATCCCAATCGATTTAGAAAGCCATAATCGATTCTCAAACTGTCTGTTCTCATGCGAAAGACTTTAATTGATTATCCAAATCGATTAAGAAGTCTTAATTGACTGCCTTAATCAATTCCCTCTCTCATGACAAAAACAACTCTTAATCAATTGCCTTAATTGATTAGCATGGCTGGAATCGATTGTCTAATCGATTCTGCGACCTTCTGTTCTTGCGATAAAAGCCATCATAATCGATTGGACCAATTGATTATGCTGGCCTTATCTATTGCCCTAATCAATTAGGTTAGGACCAATCGATTACCCAACCCTAACTCGTTTGATCCAAGTTTAGGGTTCTCAACATCCGATCAACCGTGACTTGTTGGAACTTTCTCACCAAGTGTCTGGTCAACATTTGATCCACTTGGACTTTTCATCTCGTGCCAACTTTTCGTTGGACTTCCGATCACCAAGTGCAGTCATTCTTGATCCACTTAAAATTTTCTCTTGAATAACCGCAGTTAGGGCTTTTCTCTTGCCAACGACGACGTACTGTCCTCCTTGACCCACTTGGACTTTCCTTTACCTAACCACAATTAGGATCTCTCTTTGCCAATGTGTGGTCCTTCTTGACCCCCTTGGACTTTCCTTTGCCTAACCCTTGAGTTAAGACTTTTTAATGTCTAATCTCCAGTTAGGACTTTACCAATCAAGTATCTGATTCTCCATGACCTATTTGACTTCTCTCTCATATATTGTAAAGTATCCAGTCAACCTTAACATACCTGACCTCTTCTTCAGATATTATCCAAATATTGAAACTCAACTCAAATCCACTTGAGCTTAGTAAAACTGGTTAACCTTGACTCGAAGATGATTACACAAATAATCTTCCAACATTTATCTGTTGCCTTTGAGCGTTTTTGTTGTAGTGTTGCTTGTTGACTTCTATACCATGTAGAAGCTGCATGCTATTTCTACAAGATGTAGAAGCTACATGCTAACTTTTATAATGTGTAGAAGTCTAGTTTTTACACTATCGATAGTGATAAAATAATGTAATGTAATGAGAGTCATAAAGTTCCCATTGACTATTTTGTTTGTTGAAATATTATTTAAATATATTTATCATGCAAAAAAAAATAAAATTAAAATGATATAAAATTACTGTTGTAGAAGGTAACTAACTTCTTTATGGTGTAGAAGATACATACTAATTTCTATATGGTCGATTATGATCCAATAATATTTATTTAAAATGTAATGAGGATTAAGAAGTCATCATCAATTGTTTACTTACTGAAATATTATTGTAATTAAATTATCACTTAGAAAAATAAAATAATATAAAATCATAATTATTGTAGAATTTAAGAACTAACTTCTTACTTCTACACCTTAAACGTACAAACTAGTAATTAACTTCTACACACTATAAAAACTATATGTTAATTTCTATACTACTAAATGGCCAAATAATATAAAATTATTTTAGACCGTTAGCGTTAAACGCCCGTTTAATTTTAATTGAGAATGAAACAACAAATGATGAACATTCGTTTAATTTTTTTCCTTTATATAACGCAGCTCTAAGCCGGTGAGATATTTGAGATAAATAATAATATCATATGGTGGCGCAAAACAACTCAAAAATGATGGTACTTTGTACAAAATAAGTAAATAACTATAATATAATTTTTTTTTTTACAAAACAGCTATAAGTAGTGAAGGGTAAAATACCTTTAATCCTATGTAGTTTTTTAATAAAGTAGTATTTTATTCTCCCTTCTTTAAAAAATAATATTTAATTCTTTTTATTTAAAAGTTAGATGTGAGAAATCTGGTAAAAGAAAATTTCTATTTTATTATTTTATTTTTCCGTGTTTAAAAAATAATATTTAATTCTCTTTATTTAAAGGTTAATGTGAGAAATTTTGTAAAAGATAATTATATTGTTTTTTCTTTTTTATTATTTTTCGATAATAACTTTAAGAGAGAAAAATATATTAAATTGATCATTATATCTTTCGATAAAAATTCTCACAAAAATCATATATGTATCTTTATAAATAATAGAAAAGCAAAATCATATATGTATCTTTATAAATAATAGAAAAGCAAAATCACTAAATAAAAAAAAAGTAAAATTTTAAATTGATGAACCAAAATCATTCATATTTTATTATATGTCACATTTAATGATGAGGAGGAGATTTTTAATGATTAATTTTATTCTATTTTTATTTAATTTTGATTCATTAATTTAGAATTTTGATTTTTTTTTTTGTTTAATGAGGATGGTTGAGAGTGGTAGAATGAGTTTTTTTGTTGGCTATCTTTTTCAAAATTAATATTTTTCTATTATTTATGATGGTATATGTATAAATTTTTTAAGAATTTTTATGGAAGGATATAATTATTAATTTAATGTACTTTCTTTCATTGTTTAGATTATTATTAAAAAAAAAAAAAAAAAAAACAGATAAGGGCACGATAAGGAGCGGATGTTATTTTGATAATTTTGAAGGAGGGGCTTTATTTATTTTTCTTTTTTTTTAAAAGGGTTTTTATGGTATTTTTCAAACTTCAGATGGGTTTTCCGAGTTAAACAAATGGATAAGATATGGGCCAAAGTGCAAATTTTCGCAATAAATATCTTGGCCATCGTGTGGAGACCCGGGGACGAGTCGGACGACTGGTGTTCGAATGAGCGATCAACAATTAATCAACTCCTCCATCGCGCTCTTCTTCTCGCTCGCTACTCCTCCCCGATGGCCGCTGCGTGCTTCCACGGCCATCTTTCATGTGCCTCTTCTCCCGCTTCCTCAAATCTTGGCCTGGTCCTCTCCAGAAAGTACAAGCCGTGGCCTGCCTCCACATTTCACTTAATCGTCGGCCAGGAACTCGTCACAAGGTGGGGGTTCCAGATAAAATCATCCAATGGGTACCCTCCCAATGTGGTCTCCTCCCAAAAAGGTTGATATTTTTTACTTCATCCAGTCAGAATTTCGCCTTTATTTTCCGCATTCGGTTGTGCTTTCAGACAACCAATATTGGAATGACCTCTTTTCAAGTGATCGAGTTTGAAAGTGTATTTTATAATCGGGCAGTATAAGTAGTCGACTGGTATTTCCTTAATGTCTCATTCGAAAATCGTTTAGTGTTTCGTTGACGTTTGGGGCTGTCGTTCTCTAAATTAAATTTCAGAAAGATATTTATTTATTGCTTGATTTGGATTTAACCTAATGCGGGATAGTGAAAAAGGATGAATTGAGCGTTGGATCTCACACACACTTGCAAATCTCTTCGAAGAAGCTAATTCCACTTGATTAGTTCTAGTAGTGCCTTTTCTTTGTTTGTACAATTCTTAGCTTGAATCGAATTTCTATGCTGGCAATTTAGTCTTCCTTAATCCCAGTTTGGTTATACTCCTTTTTTTTTTGAAGAGTTTGGAGTATGGCATGCAGAATTTTGGTGGCTAATCTTCATGGTTAACTGTAGAGTAGTGATATATAGGAAATTAGAAATTTGAATAGGAGTTTGTCGAATGGCTAAGTCTTAGGATTTTAAAGTTATAATTGTTTGAACTGTTGAGGAACTGCCATCCCAAAGGCCGAACCCTTGTAGTGATTGCTGGTCAAGATTGAATTCTCTGTACTTGAATCAATAACTAGTATAAGAGTGAGTATATTCTTCTTAGATGGAAAATAACAACTGCAACTAGAGTTTAATTTTATTATTTTTTTCAATTTAGTAAGATATTTCTTGCCGCTTGACTCACTTTTTTTTTAGGGTTATGCCTGATATGCTGCATTTACTTGAAGTTATTTCTGTGCTTATATTCTTTATACATGAATTATGACAGATGAACTGACTTAGCTATGCTTTTATGCAGAAGAACAGTATACTGAACACTTTAAAGTTGAACAAGAATTGGAGAGTACAGTAAGCATTACAGTTGTTGGAGCTTCAGGAGATCTTGCCAAGAAGAAAATTTTTCCTGCACTCTTTGCTCTCTTTTATGAAGATTGTATTCCAAAGGTCTAATCTCTAGTAAATTTGTGTCTCTGCTCTCTTTGCATTCTTTATTTTGTTATGCCTTAAGGATGCTGGCTTTCTTGTCCCTCGTGGTTTGATTTGCTCCTTTTATGCAGCACTTCACAATCTTTGGCTATGCTCGAACTCGACTAACTGATGAAGAAATGAGGAATATGATCAGCAAAACTCTGGCTTGCAGAATTGATAAAAGGTTCTAGACAATAATGATGCCAAACTACCTATTCATCCTCTGTAGTATTTGTATCTATGATCTTAGTCCTTTTTGCTTTCAGTCCTGCACAATGTTCTGAATGAATGTTTGAAACCTAAATAGTTCTGTCGGCATACGCTATTAGCATATGTAGGAAGAGTAATTGAGTTGTTTATTATTCTATAGAGTTCTGTTTAGTAAGTAGTGAAATGATTTTGGAACTTCATTTCGATCATTGTTACAGGGCAAACTGCAGTGATAAGATGGAACAGTTTTTGCAGAGGTGCTTCTACCATTCAGGAGAGTATGGCCTGGAGGAAAATTTCTCAGAGCTAGACAGAAAACTTAAAGAACAAGAGGTTAATTAATTCTTTTTTCCTTTGATTTGTTCTTTTCCCATTTAATGCTTGGCTCGACGATTAGATCTATCGTTACATGCACTGAAATATCTCATGATTACATCTCATGATAGGGTTCCATGCAATGCCTGGCCCAAATTGTAAGGAATCCACAAAAGATTATTGAGTTAAGTTAGAAACACAAATGAAGAAAATGTAACTCCCTTTTCATCATGATGAGTTCTTCCCCCAAAATAATGTCAGGTATTGATAAAAAAAATCATAGTGCTTTTAGTCGAATAATGTATGCCCTCCAAAGAAAACAAAAGAAAAGCCAAAGGCAAAGAACAACAGAGGCAATAGCAACTGTTGTTTGGGATTTCCACAGCTTTATGTGTCTGTATGAACCCAGAAATAATTTAATAAATAAAGACTGTCTCTATGTGGATTCTTTTTAATTGACTATTGTTTTTATTTATTTATTTATTATTGTTCAACTATCGAATTATGGCTTTTAAGTTTACATTTTACAGGTGGGTAGGTTGGCAAATCGGTTGTTTTACCTTTCAATTCCACCAAACATATTTGTTGATGTGGTGAGATGTGCTAGCCGTTCTGCATCTTCCCCGACTGGATGGACCAGAGTAATAGTTGAAAAGCCCTTTGGTCGTGACTCCCAATCTTCAGCGGAATTGACACAGTCTCTAAAGCAATATTTAACCGAGGACCAAATATTCAGGTCTGTCATGTAAATACAAACATATCTCTTCCTTGTTTAACTAAAGGCAAGTTAGCTCTTATAGCTTTTTACATTATTTTTTTCTTCTAGAATTGATCATTATTTGGGAAAGGAGCTTGTCGAAAATCTTTCAGTTCTTCGTTTCTCCAATCTCGTCTTTGAGCCTTTATGGTCACGGCAGTTCATTAGGAATGTGCAACTCATATTCTCAGAGGATTTTGGAACAGAGGGTCGAGGCGGGTTTGTCAATTCATATAATTAACTTTATATTGATCATAATGAACTAACTTTAGGTAACTCGAGATCCTCTTGATATAGATTAATGTGATCATTTATCTTCTTTTTTTTCAGATACTTCGATAACTATGGGATCATTCGTGACATAATGCAGAATCATCTTCTACAAATACTGGCTTTATTTGCCATGGAAACTCCTGTCAGCTTAGCTGCAGAGGATATCCGAAATGAAAAGGTTCTTAAAGAACTACATGTTATACTCATAAATTCTTGTGCACCATACCATTCTTTGCCTAATCATGTGATGTTTCTTAGGTAAAAGTTCTAAGGTCGATGAGGGTTCTACAACTTGATGATGTGGTGGTTGGACAGTACAAGGGTCACACGAAGGGCGGAAGATCATATCCCGCATACGTAGATGATCCGACAGTGCCAAAAGGGAGCCTCACTCCAACATTTGCAGCGGCAGCTCTGTTCATCGATAATGCTAGATGGGACGGTGTCCCATTCTTGATGAAAGCCGGAAAAGCCTTGCATACTGGGCGGTAACCATCCACCCCTACTTTCTCCACTTTATTCAGGTTCATGGATCAGCTCTGTTAGCTTATGACTTAGCTGAGATAACAGTGCAGAGATTAGAGTTCAGTTCAGGCATGTTCCTGGCAATTTATACAAACGAAATTTTGGATCCGACCTGGATAAAGCGACTAATGAGCTTGTGATTCGCGTGCAACCTGATGAAGCTATATATTTAAAGATAAACAATAAGGTTCCTGGCTTAAACATGAGATTGGATCGTAGCAATCTGAATCTGCTATACGCGGCGAGGTATGTTTTAAGGACAAATTCGAGAAGAAGTCAATAAAGTATAATTAATGAATTTATACTCCCACTTTCTCCCTTTTGGTTAAGTCTGTTGTCACTTTGCTTAAGTTAATTAATCCAAAAGTATTGTCATTTTATTCTCAAACTCTTGAATTCACTAATCCAATATCAGTGAGACAATTAAACTAACAAGAAATTCCTGAAACATAGTCGATTGCTTTGCCTTTGCAGGTACCCCATAGAAATTCCTGATGCATACGAGAGGCTGCTTATGGATGCGATAGAAGGGGAGCGACGGCTCTTTATCAGAAGCGATGAACTCGATGCGGCATGGGCCATCTTTACCCCGGTGCTCAAGGAATTGGAGGAGAAGAGGATCGCACCGGAGCTTTATCCATATGGCAGTAGAGGACCAGTTGGAGCATACTATCTTGCCGCCAAGCATAACGTGCGATGGGGAGATCTTAGCAGCGATAATAACTCCTAGATCCACTTAAATGTCGACTAAAACTTTGAACAAAACATGTCCCAAGGGAGTTTTCTCCACGATGTCACTCGATTTGTGGATGAACTCGAATATTGTATCCTTCTTGTGGAAGTATACAAATAATTAATGACATGGCGAGTAAGCTGGGACCCCCGAACTTGGGTTCGATGTCAAGATAGTCGGTTGATGTGACAGTCAAAGTTAAGAAGGGGTTAATTTTCGGGTCGTATCGATGTCATATCGAAATAAGTTCAGTGCCATCGTCGAGTGCTTTGGTTTATCGGACCAGAGGGCCGATTGGACACGCTAGATACATCGGCTGGACCAAACTCTATATTCAAATACAGCGGTTGAGTACAAGATCAAATTCCGACATAAAATTCGATCGGATATATTTTTCGAGCGGATGTCGAATCCCCAACTTACATCCACCCATTTCCGGTGCCGATTGGACTTTCGGGGCTTAGCTCTCCATTTCTTCAAATATAAGACTCTCAACTAATATCCGCTCAGCCTAGCGTCGATCGAACTTATGGAGCTTAGCTCTTTATTTCTCTAAATGCAAGACTCTCAACTTACATCTGCCCAGCTCTAGCATCTATCAGACTTGTGGGGCTGAACTCCCTATTTTTCCAAATACAAGGCTCTCAACTTACAGCCGATCTATCCAACACCGATCAGACTTTTGGGGTCATGCTCCCTACTTCAATATTAGATTCTCATCATAAACCAGGCCGGCCCCAGCGTTGGTGAAATTTAAGGGGCTCAGCTCCTTATTTTTCCAAATATAATGCTCTTAACTTATAGTCGATCTGCCCAACACTGATTAGACTTATGAGGCCTTGCTCCCTACTTTAGTTTTAGGTTCTCATCATAAACCAAGTCGGCCCCAACGCCGGTGAAATTTTAGCGGCCCACTTCTCTAGAGCATGACTCCCAATATATTCTCAGTCAGCTAGAGAGTCGGCCGAACTCCTTCTAGGAGACAAAATTATCAGAGAATCGTAACGATCTATCAGGAAATATGTCATTACTCTGACATATACATGCAATGAAGCCTTCCTCCCTCTATAGGAAGGTTGTCGTACTTAGTCCACCACCTGTCATACTTTAACACCAAACATTCTCTATTGTCTCATTAATGCGGAGGTTATGAAAGGCGATAAAAAAAGAGGTCCTCTCCGTCGGCTAGAGATACTTTACGAGGTGATAACACGCACGCATCTATTATTCATCTTCTTCTCCATTTTCGATCAGCTACTGTTCTGACTTGTGCATCAGAGTGTCTGCGCCAGGGACTCCTTCCTGGCCCGGTGACTAACGCTTCCTTCTCCCAGTTCTTGTCTTTGTTGTGCAAGTTCGCTCGGTGGCACCTTTCTTCAGCTCACAATCTCCACATGGCAACATCCAAGCCACCTCAACGTTGCCCCCTAGCCAGCGCTCCATCTCCCCCGCTCTCAGACATGATCAAATTTGACGTCATCTGTGGAAATTTTGCCTGAATCTAAAATACGGAGATGGAAGAAGTTGGATGACTCACTATTGCTAATTTGTCACAATAAGATTTGGAGCTGCTAATAGCTGCTTGAGCGCAGAGGTTGGTACAATAATAAGCAGCAGCCAATTGTCCTTTGAGAACAACCCAACTGCGTCAATAGCGGGCCCTCACACTGAGCAAGAGACCCAAGTGGAGGGCCGATTGGATACTAACCAGTTCCTCCTCCTCCAGCTGGCTTCATGTAAGCGTCTGCGTAGCCAATCATCTTGTCGATCGTGCCACCTTCCTCAGTCGCATATCATAAGGCACTGTTCTGCACCCTATTCGATGATATGGGACGAGTGGAAATGCCTCGAGTATCATCTCCTGGAGACGCGCCCACTCGAGACCTTCGAAAGAGGAAAGCGCCAAAGGCCAGTAGCTCCCCCAAGCGAATAAATATATCGTTCTCCCATGAGATTTTGGAGGACAAACTGTTCAGTCACTTCCGACCGTTAGCAATAGAAGAATATGAAAGAGTGACGGACTAGGAAGAGCAACGGACCTAGAAGATCATTTACTTAAATTTGAAAACACAATCATCCTTCATCAATACACAGATGATGTTAAGTGTCGAGTGTTTCTCACCACTATTTCTGGCTCAGCACAAAGATGGTTCAACTAGCTCCCTACTAAGTCCATTTGTTACTTCAAAGATTTTTGCAAATCCTTCCTGCACCGCTTTATCAGTAGTAGGAGGCATCAAAATACCAGCCTGAGTCTATTCATGCTCAAGCAAGAGACCAAAGAATCCCTGCGAGCATACATCAAGCGATTCAACCAAGTGACGCTAGATGTTTCATCCGCCACTTCCGAGATATTAATAAGCATCTTCTCCAAAGACTTTTTAGAAGGAGAATTTTTCTAAGCCCTCATCAGAAAGCCCATAAAGGACTTCGACGATCTGCTAGGAAAATCAGTCAAATACATTAATGTAGAAGAAACCTAAGCCACTCATCCGACTGAGTGATAAGTGAGTCTACTCTCGCGGCCGTCCCAGATTCTTGTATCATCCGACTGAGTTATAAGGGTGTTTACTCTCGTGCCCGTCCTAAACTCTTTTGACATCCGGTCTATTGGATCGAGACGAATAAGAGAGGGGAATGGTGAATCACGTGGTTTTAGAAAATTGACTTTTTTTCTCGGTTTTGAAACACAAAGTGCACAATGAAAATACAAATAAAAATAGAAAAGATAAATTAAGTAAAAGACACAGTTGATTTTACTTTTTTCGGAGTCTTCGGCGACTCCTACTCTAAGACTCAGGTCCTGTGGACCTATCGACGATTAATCCACTAAAAATCTTCTCAAGAATCGTCGGAAGAGAGAATCAAGTACACGAGAATTGGAAGAGTGTAATAAGCTACACTTTCCATTTACAGAAATTAAGTACAGTAATTAAATTATCATTACCAAACACTTTTGTAGATGGTTAGCTTAAGCTTGGTGTTTGGATGGCTTCTCGGCGATAGTCGGGTGTAGTAGAGTCATAGAAGGGCAATAGCAGCAAGCAAGAGCAGTCATAAAGCTGAATAAACGCGTAGAAACTCGTATGGAAGTTGATGTTTGAAGCTTGGTCGAGATGCCCTTACAAAGGGTGTGGAAGGCGCATTCCATAGCCTTGAAGGCGCCTCCAACCTGCGAAGTTTGATCCTGAACTGCTTGCTCCTTATCTACGACGAAGTCTAAATTTTATCTTACGGAAGGTGCCTTCTATGACATTGCAGGCGCCTTCCATGAACAGTGCAAAGACACCTTCCATAGCATGGAAGGTGCCTCTGGCACTGATAACTAGTATTTTGATGTATTATTTTGACTCTTATACTTAACATTTTTACTCCCTCGTATGCTTAATTCCGTAATTATATCATGTTTTATGAGTTGAGATTTATTTAGAGTGTTGATGTAATTTTTCATATATTTTCTAGAATTTTATCTAAAAGGTGTATCTTGTTATGTAGGGAAGCAATCTTGGTTGTTGATAGAGATCTAGAATATCCTGGATCATTCATCTATATTAGAAGCATCTAGGCCGTTGATCATGATCAAGTAATCCAATGGTACATGAAGAAGTGGAGCTCCAATTCAATATGATTCCAAATCCAATTTCACAAGCCCATCTCATATAAGAGACCAATTTTACTTCCCCTTAATGGATTTGAATCTCACACCTCTCATCAACCCCAAACCTAAAACCCATTAAGAAACCCCTCCATTCCCCTCATCGCTCTATCATGCACGGAGACAACCCTCGACGGCCTAGGGGGCCGCTGGGCGACGGGACCTGCCTTTTGCACAACGGAGACAACCCTCGACGCCCACGCATTGACGCCAACACCGCTCCATCTCTTCCTTGCGGCCGGTGGCTTCCTCCTCTCCACTGCCGCCGGCCGGCCCACTTCTTCATCTTCCCCCATCAAGACAACTTCTCCCGGACGCACATCAGCCCCGACGCCACCTTGCTCCCCACAGCCGAAGCTGCTGCCCCTTCCTTCATCCGCGACGCTACAAGCATCTCTACCATCACTACTGGCCGGATTCATCTTCACCTCCTCCCTTCGGGCTAGAAGGAAGTAGATTCACCTCCTCTCCTCGGGTTAGAGAAGAGGAGAGCCAAGAACCTCTCTTTTGGTTAAGAGGAGAAGCTTCTTCCACCTCTTTGGGTTAGAAGAGGAGCACGCCAACCACCTCCGATTAGTCCGCAATTCTTCCAGCCGACGCTGCATCAGTCCCTCTCGTACAACTCCTCTTCTCTTCGGGTTAGAAGAGAAGAGTTCGTTCTCCATCATCCTGACAACCTCGTCTTCACCAAATTTGCAGCCACTCCATCTTCTAGCAGAGTCTTCAACTGTTAACCATTTGAGCTTGGGTTGTTTCATTGCTTCACTTAATTTGAATGGATTGTTGATGTTTGTTAAATGTTAATGAATGCTTGTCATTGATGATCTCGCAAGTTCACTTTGCACAGACTCGGTTCAACTCAATTTATGCCTACAATGTGTTTGATGAATTGTCTCTTACATTAGATAGAATTTAATTAATGCAATTTCTTGAGTTTACTTCTTGCAATGCTTTGTTAGTTAGATGCTTTATGTTTTCATGATGTTTGTTCTTCATTTAAATGCAATTAGGTTAGATTAGATTTCTTTAATGCTCTAGGTTTTGTTCTATACTTAGTTTATTTGATGCTTTACTTCATGTTGCTTTTTATTCTAGTGCAATTGTAATTTTGGTTAGATTAGCTTTTCTTTGCTTGTATTATCTTTCATTTACTAGATTAGATTTTATTTAATACTTTGCTATTTTATTCCTTAATTTAATTTTGTTGATCATAAAATCGTAGTGTAAAGTGACAATGCATTGTGAGATCACTATTAATAGGTAGATAGGATGTTGTTCATTTTATTAGGATAAATTTTATACTTGTTTTGCTATCTTATTTGTTAGGTTTAGAATCAAAACCTAAAAGCCCCATTTCCATATCAAAAATCCAAAAACATAAATAACATACAATCCTATGGTTATCATTTCATCGTTGCATTCATTGGGAGAGTACTCGAGTTGACCCTATGGTATACTAGTGTAGATAGATTTGGTACTTAATTTTTTTGATATCGCATCATGATAGTACGATTTTATCAAATTGGTGCCATTGTCAGGGAGTGTTAGTGGTGTTTGGTGATTTTATGATCATTTTTCTATTTTTCTAAAGAAATTTTTTGTTTGGTGCCCGGATTCTTTTATGTTTTATATATCCATGTGTTTTATTATGATTACTTCTTGTGTCTGGTGATTTATTGCCATTATTTCAAGTAAGACAGGAAAATTCTTTGAGCTTAGCATGAATCTTTATTCTCAGTAATTTGGAGACTTCAATGAATATCATAATTTTGATACTAGGCAAGCGAGACTCATATGTACTAATTGTGACAGTCCATCTCATTCAAAAAATTGCTAGATTTCCTATGGAACCCTAGTATTCCCAACATCAATATCAAGAGGCATATGATGCAGCTCCTAACACCTATAGTCATGACTGAGGTAATTATTTGACTCAATACTTTCAACCACAGATTCCAGAGCAGCATGGATACTTCCAATTCCAATACTATCAACCCCAACATATTCCTAAGCAGTATGTGGATGCACAACAACATGCTATTGAGCATCCTCGGTGTTACAATTCAGACTGGATGGACCATCAAAATTTCATGCATAGGAACGAACAACAACAATTGAATCAATCTTTTTCAGCATATCAGAGGACATTGGGATTTCAGGACAACTCAATGCTTATATGGTCACAAACATTTCAACAGGTCGAATGCATGTTCTTGGATACATTCAAGGGCTCTAATGAAGAAATCTTTGTGTAAGAATATGAAGAGATCATGCAGGTTGCCTTATAGTTGCAACAACAAGTCACTCTCGATGCAGCAATGATATAGAATTTGTAGATCTAATTAGATCAAATGACATCATCCATTAGCCAGATGCAAGCACAAGACACCGGCCAATCTCACTCAGAGGACATTTCCAATGGTATTGACATGCCTAAGGAGATGGATTGTAGAGTCAGTGATATTCTTGTATCTGTCCAATTGTTCTACAGGACTCCTCTATTTCTCTATACGGTGATGATGGAGTTATAGTTAATGCAATTACTAGTGATGATGCATGCAAAATATTAGATGAAAATATTAATGTTGCAAATATTATTAGTGAAGATATTATTATGTCAGATATGGAGGGTAATACTTGTGTGTTGCCAGCTACTCATGCTCATGATATTATTGTAGGTTATGTTGAAGTGGAGACAATATACACAGAATTATATTCTTCAGTTGTGTAGCCAGAAGTACCAAAGTTAGAGCGACAGTCATTAAAGAGGGAAGTGGTGGATAGTTGGAGGCCCCCAGACTTGACACTTCCACTACTGCCGAAGTCTCCATTGATGTTGAATAAGACTCCATTATCTCTTATAATAATTGAGCTTCCGGAGTGGATGCTTCAGCTAAGTCGCCTTCGCCCATCTGAGAGACTTTTCCAAGAGGCGATGATATTGGAGGGAGTAGCCTAGGACTATTTTGACCACATGAAGAAGGCTCTCACCTCACCTCGGTCCATTCCACCTCCAGTGTGGATTTTATTATTGAACCGTCTTTAACCATCGGGATGTATTGTTCATCAAGTTGTTCCCTTTCCTGCGTGGATATTACTTCTGAATCGCCTTCAAACGCCAGGACTTAGGGGAGTTTTCATGTTCCCTTCCCTTGTCCTTTTCTTTTTCTTTGTATATATGTTCTTTGCTTTAGTTGTAATGGTTGTTTTGGTTGTCTTGTTTAGTTGTTTTGTTTTGCTTGTTGAGTGATTTACGAGTTTTGGTTTTGTCGATTTTGAATAAATTCCCTATGCATATCTTTATATCATCTTGAAAGTTGTAAAAGCTAGTTAAGTTTGATCATTGAACTTTGGAATCATTTAACACGATTGACTTCATTGATTGCATGTGGTTGCTAGTATAGTGATGGATTTTATTTTGATAGATTGAGCTTGATCATTTTATAACTAGTGAGGACTTTAGCCATTCTTATTTGTCTTCCTCATTATGTGTGGTTTGCACTCTTGATGATCGTTACTCTAGAACTTGCTTTGTTCCTTTTTGAGACCACATTTGGCATAAGTGGCATGATATGATGAAGGCTATCTTGTTTGCTCTTTTGTATACTCTTCTTGATACATGCTTTGTTGAACAACTTTTTATCCCTTATCGAGTTGCTTCTTTATTTCCTCCTATTCTTTGTGATGCATGATTTGTTGATAACATCCTTTTCATCCTTGGTTGTTTCCATCTCTTTTCACCCTTATTTTATGTGACTTGTCTTGCTATTCTTTTGTTATTGTTGAGTTTATTTTTCGAGACGGTCAAATTTTAAGTGTGGGGGAGGAGATGTATACTTTTGAAGAGAAAGGCTAGATTTGAAATGTAGCATGAGCGAGTCGTGCTTGATCACCATGGTCAAGCAATGCTTTATCTTTTTGAGTCATATTTATTTTTTAGAGATGTTTTGTATTGTTGAGAGTCTTGTATTGTTTGAGAGATGTTTTGTATTGTTGAGAGACTTCCATTGATAGCACGTTATGTTGATAATAAAATAAAATAAAATAAAAATATTTGGACGCCCATGAAAAAAATGATAAAAAAAAAGAAAAAAAGAAAAGAAAAGAAATTGACATGTCGTATACTTTTTATTAATTTGAGTGTGATAAGTAGTGGTAAATTTTGATGTGCATTTATTGGAGTACTACTTTGTGCTTAGAGTATATATGGATAAGCATGAAATAGAAGAGAAATAGTGATTTATTTATAAGGAGTGCTTATGTGCATTGTTTGGTTGAACTCAACATGATAGCATTCCTATTGTTTCATGTCTTCATTGTTTTCTCTCTTACATTTTATTACCATCTTTCTTATTCTTGTTTGTTAGGATCTTCGGATGGCTAAAGAGGGGGGTGTAAATAGCCTCCTCTAAAAGCTTAAAGAATTTCTTCCTACAAGTCGTTAGCGCAGCGGAAATATGCAAACGAAAATATAATACAAGAAAGAGAGACAAACACCACTAACACCAGTATGTACGAGGTTCGGGGATAACTTGCCCCTACTCCTCGGCGTGTCCGTAAAGTGGACGATCCCTTGATCTTTTGGTAGATCACACCCCGAATAGATTCCGACTAAAGATTTCCTCCTTCTCGGTGGAGTAACCTCTCCACAAAGTCTCAGAAGATATGTAAATAAAGCACAAGACTTACAATGATCAGTGGCTAAAGAGAATGAAGAATATGCTCACAGCCACGCGAAGACGACAGTGAAAGCAGAGCGCAAGAAGGAAGCAGCTTCTCAGCCAAGAGCTCAAAGCTTAGCACACTCGCTTGATCGACAAAGAGTTTTCCTTTTCTCTTTTTTTTTTCGAACATCTCTTCATCCTTCTTCTTATGCCTCTGCTTTTCAACTGCGTTCAGCCTGCACCGAATCGCTGTCAACCTACACCGAATCGCTGCTGCAAGCTAAGGCGTCGCCAATCACTCTTCCTCCTCATCTGGTTCTCTGAACTCACACCAATAGAACCCATGGTCTTCACAGGTGTCTCTGAGCTCGAACCAATAAGCAGGAGTCAAGCTGATTGCCAGCTGATCGCAGCCAGATCGCAGCCAGTAAACGTTGATGCTACAATTACACCATTTGCAGCGAAACACAGTAGAAAGAATACTTTGTCTTATTCTTCTGATGGAGCTTGATTTGAATTTAAGCATTGACATGATACCTGCAACCTGCAGATTTAAAAAGCTCACAGCAGATGGTTAAATCAGACGAATTAGAAGTTGCAGAGAAATAGCAGAAACTACAGACATTATTGTGGATCGGTCAGCAGACCGATCCACGACTTTCTCTCGCGAGGTTGCGTTGCCACCTGATCGGTCTCAGACCGATTCAGTGGCTGGATCGGTCCGCGGACCGATCCCTATCCTTTCTCCCGAACTCCGTTGCCTCGATCGATATACAAACCGATCGGTAATTCTCGTGAGTTCACGAGAGTTCGATTAGATTCTTGTCGATCGGTGACCGATCAGATAACCATAGTATCACTGGATCGGTCAACAGACCGATCCAATGCCTATGTAGGTTTAGAGCTTCCCAGCCCTAAACCCTAAAGCCTTCTTGGTCTAGAGAACGAGCTACCGAACCCTCTCTGACCTAGTCCGGAGAACGAGCTACCGATCCCTCTCCGACTTCGTCCGGTCCAGAGAACGAGCTACCGAGCCCTCTCTGACCTAGTCCGGAGAACGAGCTACCGAGCCCTCTCTGACCTAGTCCGGAGAACGAGCTACCGAGCCCTCTCCGACTTCGTCCGGTCCAGAGAACGAGCTACCGAGCCTTCTCCGACTTCGCGTGCCAAGTTTCCATACTTGGACTTTTCCCTTCCACCTGATCAACCTTGATCAGTAATCAATCTGAGTTTAATTAATATCTGATACAAACTTAAATCAGTGTCAACATCAAAACAACAGCCAGGTCAAACTGTATCAACAATCTCCCCCTTTTTGTTGTTTGACAACACGATTTAAGTTTAGATCAGAAATGCTCATATTTCCATAATTTTAGGGGAATCAATGTCCTCCCCCTAAGACGGATACAACACTATGTAAGGAATTCAATAATCCTCAAGGTTATCCTCTCCCCTAAAATCAAAACTTCATTCATCTCTAAACTTAGTCATCTTCTCCCCCTTTGTCAAACACCGAAAAGGTGCGAATTAGGTAATAAGACTTAAAGGACTCCCCCTTAACCCATACTGTCTCTTTCTTAATCCACATAGAATTCCCTCTAAGTGTATTATCGGACAGTAAATAAGAGACAATCAAGATATGACATATGAAAAGCGTATAAATAGCCAATAAAAACTGAAACATAAAGAGAAGCAAGTAATAGAAAAACGAGTAGCATAAATATATGAAAACAGCTAATATCCAGGTCAGACACATGTATCTATCAAACAGTATCCGAAATATAGGCAATCAAAATGATCAACATAAAACAAGATGTATCAATCAACATTCTCAATATGAGGAGCATCATCATCATCAGCTGGAGGAATGAGTCCCTGAGGCGGCATGCTGCTGCTCGAGGGTGGATAGCACGAGTAATACTGCGGAGGTGGGTAGCTGGCCATCCATCCCAGAAGCACCTGCTGCGTCGCCAAATGCTGACTGCGTAGATCATCGTAACGCTGGTCAATCCGAACGCGCAGCCCATGGAGCTCAGCAGCCAGCAGCTCATCGTGCTGATCGATGCGGCTCTCCAGCTCAGCGATCTGCCAGCGCAGATCAGGATCTGCCTCTCCATACTCAGCAGGAGGAGGAGCAGCAACAGGAGCAGCATCAACCTGTCGTGGAGGTGCCCGTGGTAACTCACCCAGTGCTCTCCCGTCCTTCCAACGAACCGCCCCATACTCTCCTATGATGCCAGACTTGGAAAATGCACGTTTTCCAAGTCTGCAGTCCTACCTCACCATCTTGACTATCCTTCCCTTGGAGACATCAATCTGTAGGGTCTCGAGCCAATCCGTAATTATATGCCCATAAGGCATATAAACGGTGAAGTTGTTAGGCTCACTATAGGAGATAATAGACGAATAAATGCTCGACATGATGCCAAAATCAAGACGCCGACGCAATCCATAAAGCATCAGGCAGTGATATGGTCGAATCTCTGACAAGGGTTTAGATGTGATTGGCAGAAGGCAATTTATGACAATCTTAAAGAGAATGTAATCTGGGGCAGATAGTCTCAGGGCTGCAAAGGTAGGAAAATCAACATCTAACTCATCTTGTCCACCCGGTCTAGGATGTCCGAAGAAATACTCATAAATGGAGTTAGATGAGACATCAAAGGGAGAAGGTAAGGGGTCTGGTAAATCAGGATATATGGAAAAGACATTTCCTGAACACCTCCGGCAAACTAGATAATCAAAGAAGGCCGAGAAAGGGAAATCAATAGTTTGCTTAGCAACTCTAGTTCTATAATTAACATCATTAGTTTGATGAAGATTATTATAAAACTCAGATACTAAGTCGTAATTGATGTCCCGTTCTAAATAGACTAGAGAATCAAGTTTGTAATAGGCAAGTATTTCCGACACAGATGGACAAAATTCATCCATGAATTTTTGATCCACAGACCTACAAGGAAGCAGTTTGAAGGTTCTTTGTTGAAAAGCTTGTTCAAAGTGATGGTTTGGAAATCTTCCAAAAACGGATGATTGAGGTCGGGAGGGAGCCTTAGATTTAGATTTTTCAGTTGACGACTTAGAGGTTCCCTCACTAACTTGTTTCTTCCTAAAGGTTAAAAATGTGACACGAACGGGGCAAATAGGTGAGCACGGAAGCCACCAACAACCGAGAACCAAGACAAATTACAAAGATACGGTGAGAAATGAAAATGAAGTGCCAAAATGAGTAGAGCTCGGGGAGAATGGAGGTACCTTGGTGCCATATATGTATCTTTCGGATAAAGGAGAGAAGAGTTGAAGCGTAGGAGGGTGTCGGCTAGGGCTTCGGCGTGCAATGGGAAGAGAAAGGATCGAGAAGAGTTAAGAGGGATGGGTGATCGATCCAGGTGTTTATATGATAGGACGGCTGTCCGATCAGGAGAGTTCCTGACCGATCAGGGAACCTCCTGATCGGTCCCTGGACCGATCAGTAAACAAACAGAGAGTTCTGGATTGGTCGACAGACCGATCCAGCCTCTCCTGATCGGGCTGTAGACCGATCAATGTCTGACAAATTGAAGATTCTCCATTCAGTAACTGAAATTCGTAGAAGTTTTCTATCGAAAATTCTGAAGATTCAGAACTTAAGAAGTTCAGAAACTTCCAAATTCAGAACCTAGAACCTGAAGAATCTACAAACATAAATATTTTCGAAAGATAAGCACAACAATTGTGATACACTCTCTCCCATGGCAATGTATTCAGCCTCGGTCGTGGAGAGAGCAACGCAATGTTGCTTCCGACTTGACCAACTAACCAATGATGAACCTAAAAATTAGCAACCCCCACTAGTGCTTTTCCAATCCAATTTGCACCTAGCATAATCGGAGTCGGTATAACCTATCAAATCAAAAGACTCAATACGAGGGTACCAGAGACCTACTCTAATTGTGCCCTTAAGGTATCTCAGGATTCTCTTAACTGCAATTAAATGAGATTTCTTGGCACATACTTGATATCTAGCGCACATGCCCACATCAAAAAGTATGTCTGGTCGACTAGCTGTGAGATATAGAAGACTACCGATCATGCTTCTATATTGCGTTAGATCAACTGGTTTTCCATTCTCATCATTGTCAAGGCGAGTGTTTGTCGCCATTGGAGTGGATACTTCCTTAGAGTCACTCATTTTGAATTTCTTGAGCATCTCTTGAGTGTATTTTGTCTGATGGACATAAATGTCATCTCGAGTTTGTTTGATTTCAAGTCCAAGGAAGAATGTCAATTCTCCCACCAGACTCATCTCAAACTCACTTTCCATGTGAGTGATAAATTCATTCAAATAGCCCTTGTTATTTGAGCCAGAAATTATGTCATCGACATACACCTGGGCTACAAATATGTTTTCACCATCTCTACGCAAAAATAGTGTTGGATCTATTTGACCTCTTATAAAACCCTTTTCTAGTCAGTAAGTTGACAACCTTTCGTACCAAGCTCGAGGTGCTTGTTTAAGCCCATAAAGAGCTTTCTTGAGCTTGTACACGTGGTTTGGAGCTTCGGTATTCACAAACCCCGGTGGTTGTTCAACAAAGACCTCTTCTTTAATGAAACCGTTTAAGAATGTCGATTTAACATCCATTTGATAGAGCTTGAAGCCTCTATATGCAGCAAAAGCTAGCATTAAACGAATGGACTCTAATCGGGCCACGGGAGCATAAGTCTCATCATAATCGAGGCCTTCGACTTGACTATAGCCCTTGGCTACAAGTCTTGCCTTGTTTCTTAATACTTCTCCATTTTGGTTTAACTTATTTTTGAAGACCCATTTGGTTCCAATAATGGTGGTCTTCTTAGGTCTAGGAACTAAGTCCCACACTTGGCTCCTTTCAAATTGACCTAACTCATCTTGCATAACTATGATCCAGTCAGGATCGTGCAATGCCTCACCAACTAATTTTGGTTCGATTTCTGAGATCAAGGTGACCTCATTAGACCCATTTCTAAAGAATGATCTAGTCCTAACCCCTTGTTGGATGTCTCCAACAATCTGGTCTTGGGGATGACTAGACGCTATCCTAGATTGCCTTGGTGTTGGTGGTGTCTCATGAGTGGTCTCACTAGGCACAGGCAAGGACTTAATATCAGGCAAGAGATCAGCCTGAGCCCTTTGTTGCCTTTGCTCATCATCATCGGAGTCAACTTCGACTCTTTCTATGTTTTGATCATTCAAACTTAGACTTCTAAATTCAAATTGAGTTTCTCCTACATCCCTCGATTGATCATTTGATTAGGGATTTCTTCAAATGCTACATCCGAGGATTCTTCAATCAATTTAGTCCTATTGTTGTAGACTCGATAGGCTTTGCTGATAAGAGAGTACCCGACCAGTATCTCTTTATCAGCCTTAGCCGTGAACTTTCCAAGATGATCCTTGGTGTTCAAGATAAACACCTTACAACCAAACATCCTAAGATGTTTAATTGTAGGGGGTTTCCCAAACCAAAGTTCATGGGGAGTCTTTCCTAAAAACCTATGTATCAAGACTCGGTTTTGCACATAGCAAGCTGTATTTACAGCTTCAGCCCATAGGTAGCTCGGTAGTGAGTACTCATTGAGCATGCTTCGTGCAGCTTCTTGCAAGACTCGGTTCTTTCTTTCCACAACCCCATTTTGCTTGGGGTCCTTGGAGTAGAGAACTCATGCCTATATCTTTTTTCTTGACAAAATTCTAAAAATCTATAGTTTTGAAATTCTCCACCATGATCACTTCTAATTGTTTTAATTGTTGTTGATTTTTCATTTTCAGTTCTTCTATAAAAAGAAACAAAAATATCTATGGTTTGATCCTTATTTTTCAAAAAGAAAGTCCATGTATATCTAGTAAAATCATCAATGATCACTAAGCAGTATCTACTTCCATTCAATGAAATGACATTACTGCAATCAAATAAATTCATATGCAATAAATCTAAAGCAATAGATGTACTTACAGCGCTTTTACCTTTATGAGACACTTTTGTTTGCTTACCCTTTTGACATGCATCACATAATTTTGTCTTTTGGTACTTGATGCTTGGTAGGCCTCGCACTAATCCTTTGTTGGCCAGCTTTCAAATATTCTTCATGTTCACATGGGCCAACCTCCTATGCCAAAGCCATGATTTTTCTTCTTTTGACATGAAACACTTAGCAGAGGCATTAGTAGCACTTTTAAAAGATACTTGATAAATGTTATCTACCCTTGTGCCTATTAGTACCGTGTCAAGTGTGTCAATGTGTTTGACCAGACATTGACTTGAATGAAACTCAATTGTGTAACTCGTATCACACAATTGGCTGACACTTAGGAGATTAAAGGTCATCCCCTTGACTAGAAGGGCATTCTTGATTTGGAGACATTCGGATATATGAATGTCTCCAACTCCTATAACTTTAAGGCTACCATTATTACCAAACGACACATTACCTCTATTTTTGTTTTGAAGGGTAGTAAAGAGTAACTTGTCCCCGGTCATGTGCTTGGAGCATCCACTATCAACGAACCAAGTTGATAGATGCTCCCCCTTGACCAATGCCTACAAGACACGAAAGATAGACGTTTTAGGTACCCAAATCTTGGGACCTAATGCATCTACAATGAGCGACCTAGGAACACATGCCTTGGTCACAACCTTCCTAGTCTCATGAACCCTAGAAGCATGTGATCTATGAAATTGGGTTCTAGACACTAGCGAAATGAAACTAGACTCCTTAGGTTGATATCCTAACTCAACCTTGTTGTAGACCGCCCTTTGAGCATTTAGAATCATATCTAAGGTCTTAGAGCTAGTTGAGAATTTTTCAAGCATTTTCTTGAGTTTCTCAACTTCACCCTTTAAGGCTTTGTTTTCATCCTCAAGGGCCTCTTAATGTAGGTCATCAACCTCATCTTCCCTAAGGGCCCTCAAGTGCTCTACTTCATCTTTTAATGATTTAATTTGAGTTTTTGATTTCTTAAGCAAAGTAGATAAATGTGCAATGGTTTTATAACATTTTTCTAAATGAGGAGAAGTTACCTCTTCATCATCTGAAGATGATGAACCCGTGGCTGAGGTATCACTCGTGTCACCATTACTCCCGGAATCCGATTCCTCCCTTGCCATGAACGCTAATTGACATGTGCTTTTCTCCTTCTTCTCTTCCTCCGATGAGCTTGAGGAGGATTCATCCCAAGTAGCTTTGAGAGCTTTCTTCTTCTTGGCCCTTTCCTCTTTCTTCTTGAGTTTTGGACACTCGCTCCGATAGTGTCCTTTCTTGCTACACTCAAAACAAGTGACATTAGTTTTATCAACATTTTGATCGATAGATTTACCTTTCCCTTTGTATCTCCGACTCCTTCTCATGATTCTCCTTACAAAGTTGGCCATCTCACTTGATGATGATCCACCTTCATCATCGGACTCGGAGGAGGATAAGGATGAAGGAATCTCTTTTTCCTTCTTCTTTTCTTTCTTTCTTCTTCCATCTTTGCTCTTTTCTCCTGCAACTAAGGCAATACCTTTCTCTTTTTGACCCTTGTTAGCAAATTCATGGAGTTCCATTTCACAAAAAAAATCATCTAATTTAACAATTGAAAGGTCCTTGGAGACCTTGTAGGCATCTACCATAGATGACCACAAGGCATTTCTCGGAAAGGCTTTGAGAGCATACCTTATAAGATCGCGATTCTCTACGCGTTCATCTACGAAATGAAGACCATTGATAATTTCTTTGAACCTTCCGTGTAGTTCACTTACCGTCTCGTTCTCCTTCATGGTGAGGTTTTGTAATTGATTTAAGAATAAATCTCTCTTGGCGATCCGAGAGTCTTGAGTTCCTTCTTGGAGCTCGATGAGCTTGTTCCACAAGTCTTTTGCGCTCATGAATGGACCTACCTTGACGAGTTGATCCTTGGCTATCCCACATTGTAGAGTGACCACTGCCTTGGCATCGGCTTGTCCTTTGCGAGTTTGCTCGGCGGACCACCTTGATGAGTCTAGTTCCTTACCTTCTTCGTCCTTCGGAGGTGTAAACCCTTCCTTGACGGAGAACCACATTAAGATGTCGGTCTTGAGATAATATTCCATGCGGCTCTTCCAATATTGAAAGTTCGCTCCGTCGAAGTAGGGTGGACGATTGGTGCTAAACCCTTCCTTCATAGCCATCTTCTTGCTCTTTAGGGTGTTAATCTGGATGAAGAGAACCTTGCTCTGATACCACTTGTTAGGATCTTCGGATGGCTAGAGAGGGGGGGTGTGAATAGCCTCCTCTAAAAGCTTAAAGAATTTCTTCCTACAAGTCGTTAGCGCAGCGGAAATATGCAAACGAAAATATAATACAAGAAAGAGAGACAAACACCACTAACACCAGTATGTACGAGGTTCGGGGATAACTTGCCCCTACTCCTCGGCGTGTCCGTAAAGTGGACGATCCCTTGATCTTTTGGTAGATCACACCCCGAATAGATTCCGGCTAAAGATTTCCTCCTTCTCGGTGGAGTAACCTCTCCACAAAGTCTCAGAAGATATGTAAATAAAGCACAAGACTTACAATGATCAGTGGCTAAAGAGAATGAAGAATATGCTCACAGCCACGCGAAGACGACAGTGAAAGCAGAGCGCAAGAAGGAAGCAGCTTCTCAGCCAAGAGCTCAAAGCTTAGCACACTCGCTTGATCGATAGAGAGTTTTCCTTTTCTCTTTTTTTTTCGAACATCTCTTCATCCTTCTTCTTATGCCTCTGCTTTTCCACTGCATTCAGCCTGTACCGAATCGCTGTCAACCTGCACTGAATCGCTGCTACAAGCTAAGGCGTCGCCAATCACTCTTCCTCCTCATCTGGTTCTCTGAACTCACACCAATAGAACCCATGGTCTTCACAAGTGTCTCTGAGCTCGAACCAATAAGCAGGAGTCAAGCTGATTGCCAGCTGATCGCAGCCAGATCTCAGCCAGTAAATGTTGATGCTCCAATTGCACCATTTGCAGTGAAACACAGTAGAAAGAACACTTTGTCTTATTCTTCTGATGGAGCTTGATTTGAATTTAAGCATTGGCATGATACCTGCAACCTGTAGATTTAAAAAGCTCACAGCAGATGGTTAAATCAGACGAATCAGAAGTTGCAGAGAAATAGCAGAAACTACAGACATTATTGTGGATCGGTCAGCAGACCGATCCACAGCCTTTTTGACCGATCAGGCTACAGCCTGATCGGTCCAGGAGGGCTCTGATCGGTCTGTGGACCGATCAGGCTATAGGTGGATCGGTCCACAGACCGATCCCCCTATCCTTTCTCCCGAACTCCGTTGCCTCCTGATCGATCTACAGATCGATCAATAATTCTCGGTGAGTTCATAGAGAGTTACTGATTGGTCTGGTGACCGATCAGATAACCATAGTATCACTGGATTGGTCAACAGACCGATCCAATGCCTATGTAGGTTTAGAGCTTCCCAGCCCTAAACCCTAAAGCTTTCCTGGTCTAGAGAACGAGCTACCGAGCCCTCTCTGACCTAGTCCGGAGAACGAGCTACCGAGCTCTCTCCGACTTCGTCCGATCCAGAGAACGAGCTACCGAGCCCTCTCTGACCTAGTCCGGAGAACGAGCTACCGAACTCTCTCCGACTTCGTCCGGTCCAGAGAACGAGCTACCGAGCCCTCTCCGACTTCGCGTGCCAAGTTTCCATACTTGGACTTTTCCCTTCCACCTGATCAACCTTGATCAGTAATCAATCTGAGTTTAATTAATATCTAATATAAACTTAAATCAATGTCAACATCAAAACAACAGCCAAGTCAGACTGTATCAACATTGTTCTCCTCTTACTTCTTTGTGATTCTAATAAGTCCTTCGGAGTCATGCTATCCTTGTGTTTATAGTGGTGGAGAGTAGGAAATAAGCAAGCATATGGTAGTGCAACATCATGAATAGCTAAGAGTGAACTCTACCTTTGCACTGTTTGTGTGAATGAGAGCAACTACTATTATCTTGTGAGGTTTATCATTCTTAGTCTCTTCAAGATTTATTGAAGTTACCATACTTGTTAATAAATGGAAGAACTAAGTTCATGAATGCCTTGATTTTTGAATATTGACGATCCTAGGTAACTATTCTTTTATCATCTTCCAAATATGGTTGGTATTGCATTAGGAAGTGAGTCTTTAATTATTTTCTTGTTTTATTTTACTTGCTCGAGATGTGCAAGAATAAATGGGGGAGTTGAAAACTAACATTTTGATGTATTATTTTGACTCTTATACTTAGTATTTTTATCCCCTCATATGCTTAATTCTGTATTTATATCATATTTTACGAGTTGAGGTTTATTTGAAGCATTAATGTAATTTTTCATATATTTTCTAGAATTTTATCTAAAAGGAACATCTTTTTTTTTTTGTAGGAAAGCAATCTGGATTGTTGATAGAGATATGAAGCACCCTAGATTATTCATCCAGATTGGAAGCATCTAGGTCGTAGATCAATCAAGTAATCCAAGGGTTCACCAAGTGATTCCAAGTCCAATTTCAAAAGTCCAACTCATACAAGAGCCCAATTTTACTTCCCCTTAATGGATTTGAATCTCACTCCTCTCATCAACCCAAAATCCAAACCCAAAACCTATTAAGAAACCCTTCCATTCCCCTCACCTCTCTCTCACGCAAGGAGACAGCCCTCAACGCCTACTCACTAACGCCAACACCGCTCCATCTCTTCCTCGCTGCTGGTAGCTTCCTCCTCTCCACTGTCGCCAACCGACCCACTTCTTCATCTTCCCTATCAAGACAACTTCTCCTGGACGCACATCAGCCCTGACGCCACCCTTCTCGCCACAGCCGAAGCTGCTGACCCTTCCTTCATCCGTGATGCAGTAGCATCTCTACCATCATTGCTAGCCGGATTCATCTTCACCTCCTCCTTTCAGGCTAGAAGGGAGTAGACTCACCTCCTCTCCTTGGGTTAGAGGAGAGGAGAGCCAAGAACCTCTCTTTGGGTTAGAGGAGAAGCTTCTTCCACCTCTCTTCAGGTTAGAAGGGGAGCATGCCAACCACCTCCGATTAGTCCGTAATTCTTCCAGCTGACACTACATTAGTCCCTCTCCTACAACCTCTCTTCTCTTTGGGTTATAAGAGAAGAGTTCATTCTCCATCATCCCAGCAGCCTCGTCTCTGCCAAATCCGTAGCCACTCCATCTTCTAGCAAGGTCTTCAACTGTCAACCATCTGAGCTTGGGTTGTTTCATTTCTTCACTTGATTTGGATGGATTGTTGATGTTTGTTAAGTGTTAATGAATGCTTGTAATTGATGATCTCCCATGTTCACTTTGCACATACTTGGTTCAACTCAATTTATGCGTATAATGCATTTGATGAATTGTCTCTTCCATTAGATAGAATTTAATTGATGCAATTTTTTTAGTTTACTTCTTGCAATGCTTTGTTAGTTAGATGTTTTATGTTTTCATGATGTTTGTTTTTCACCAACACTAAGCTGAGGTGAGTCACCTGAACATCATTTGTGTAATCACACATTTAAAATTTTCTAAATAGTCCTATCTACTGAACTTAATATAAAATTTTGATCTAACCAGTTAGGATTAGTAAGGGGTAGCTTCAATTAGTTCCACTAAGCCAAATGCACCAGGTCAAAACCATAACTTCCTAAACATGAATAGATAGAGCTTCTCTAACCTACTATCATGCAAAACTTCTCCAGTACCATTAATCAAGTCAAGCTTTTGTCCCTATTTAATCTAGACCTAATTATCCGGTTGGGTAAATTGTTATTTTTAGAGGTGCCAACTATTTTGGAGTCTCCTCTAAATTATTATATTTTATTTTAGGTTTTAGATTTGTATCGATTTGTTTTATATTTGTAATAGACTTGGTTATAGTTTAAGTTTAGATTTATTTTATTTCTGTTTAATTTAGGCTTATTTGATTTGATTCTTTGGGTTTAAATTTGAAAAATTAGTTTTTGAAATTGACGGTGAGTTATTTGGTTTGCTTACATAGTGAATTTTACTTTTTGGTACATAGTATTGATTGAGTCCTACTTACGTGGTTAAGTATGCTTTCGAAACTCAATCTTTAGTTGATTCTGATTTTTGAGTTAAAGTTAAAAATGATTTGTATTTTATGTTGGGTTTGTATCCGAATCCGGATTTATTGTATACCGCTCTTTGGGATCCAAGCATCATGTCTAGGTTCTTCGTTCCCGAGGTAAACTTTTCTAGCTATCCTTTGAGCTTGTTGACTTGACTTTTCAGGACAAAGTTTTCTTCTTCAAGTTTTTCAACTTGAGTTGAATCTTTGTCTTAAACTTGGCTAGTCACCGAGTTCACGTTCAGTTGTTCCTTAAGGATGTTATTTTCTTTTTGGAGTTGTTTAGTGTGTTCCTCAGTTTTAATTAATCTATTATTCAGGCAAGCAATTACTTTGAATGAATTTATGCTAATAAAGGAATTTACCTCGGGTTGGTCTGACTGGGATGAAGATTTGTGGCTTGACTAGTATTCAGACTCGTCTTCTTCGTCCAAAACACCTCCGGTTGCCATTAGTGCGAGATAGCTTGCTTGCTTCGGTTTGTTTGCTCCTGATTCGTTCGAAGACTCGTCACAAGTTGCTTTTAGTGTTTTCTTTTGTTTTGTCTTCTTGACTTAGTCTTCGTTCGGGCATTCGTGTTTGAAGTGCCCCTTCTTGTTGTAGTCGTAGCATGTGACGTTTGCTTTTGTGTTGTTGGATGCAGACTTGGATATTTTCTTCATGTCCCGTTTGGTGAAACTTTTCTTGCGTCTAGTGAACATCTTCCTTACCAGGTTCACTAGCTACTCTTCTTCATTTAATTCTGATTCAGATTTAGTCTCAGCTTCAGGTTTGGTTCCCTTTGATGTACCTGCAAGAAAGGCAATTCTTTTCTCGACCTTGGGGTAGTTAATTTGTTCATGCAACTCTAATTCATAAAATAATTTGTCTAGTTTTAATTTAGAAAGGTTCTTCGAGACTTTATAGGCATCTATGATCGACGCCCATAGTGTGTTTTGAGGAAACGAGTTGAGATCATACCTTATTACGTCCTGATTTTTGAGCTAGTCTCCAATTAGGTGAAGACCGTTGAGGATGTCCTTGATTCGAACATGGAGCTGATTCATAGTCTCACCATCCTGCATTTTAATATTAAATAATGACTTAAGAAGTAGGTCATGTTTCATTACCTTCGAGTCAGGAGTTCCTTTGTGTAGCTCAATGAGCTTGTCCCAAAGCTTCTTTGCGTTCTCGTGCAAGTCAACTCGGTTAAGCTCTTCCTTTATGAGTCCGCATTGGATCGTGTTTGATGCTTTGGGGTCGATCTGAGCTTTCTTTTTTATCTTCTAAACTCTATCTTTCTGGATCGGATGATACTTTGGTTGCTTCATATACAGGCGCCCGACACCCTTGTCGGATGGTAAACCATTACTTGATGTCCATCGTCAAATAGACTTCCATCCTTTTCTTTCAGTACAGAAAGTCATTTCCATTGAAGAGAGTAGGATGAGCAGTGCTAAATCCTTCAACTTGGGCCATTTGATTTGCTGAAAGAGAAAACTAGAAAAAAGTACCAAGACTTGGTCTTGAATTAGTAGTATTTGAAAAAAGAAAATATGTTGATGACTTGAGTACTGTTGCATCAATTTTGAGTAAAATCAAACGAGAAATAATTATTTGAAAAGGTAAGTTCTACCAATTCAAATAAGATGCAAAAAACTAGAAAATCCATGAAAAAACGGTTCCCCCAGCTTGATTGGTGGTTGCACCAATTCAACCTGCTCCGATACGACTTGTTAGATCGAGATACACAAGAGAGAAGGGGGGGGAGGTGAATCACGTGATTTTAGACAACTAACTTTTTTTCTCGATTTTGAAACAGAAAGTGCGTAGCAGAAATACGAATTAAAACGGAAAAGATAAATTAAGTAAAAGACATGATTGGTTTAGCTTGATTTGAAACTTTCAGCGACTCCTACTCCAAAACCCAGGTTCCACGGATCTATCGACAGGTAATCCACTAAAATTTCCTCCGGAATCATCGGAAGAGAGAATCGAGCACATGAGAATTGGAAGAGTGTAACAAGATATACTTTTCGTTTTCAGAAATTAAGTACAATAATTAAATTATCATTACCAAACACTCTTATAGATGATTAGCTTGAGCTCGGTATTTGAATAGCTTCTCGATGGCAGTCAGGCATAGCAGAATCATAGCAGGACAACAGCAGCAAGCCGGAGCAATCGGAAAGTCAAACAGACACGTAAAAGCTCTTATGGAAGTTGTTGTTTGAAGCTTAGTCGAGATGTCATTATAAAGAGTATGGAAGGCGCCTTTCATAACCTTGAAGGCGCTCCAACCTGCAAAATTTGATAACAAATTGCTTGCTCCTTATCTGCGACAAAGTCTAAATTTTATCCTACGAAAGGAACCTTCCATGGCACTGAAGGCTCCTTCCATGAACAGTGTGAATGCGCATTCTATAGCATGGAAGGCACTTCAAGCACTGTTCACCCGAGTCCTTTTGTACTCCTTTTTCCCTACAAAATATGTTAGTTCAACACTACAAGAAAACAGGGCTTCAGAGACGAAAAAAATCAGTTTCTGAAAGTCACTTTTCCGTTTCTAAAAAAGGTTTGAGACGGAATATTCCGTGTCTAAAATCCGTTATTGAAAGCCCCGTTGCTAATTCAAGAGACGGAAATATTCCGTCTCTAATTTAGAAACAGATTAAAAGTCGTTTCTAAATCTGTTTTTAAATTAACCAAATAAAATAAATTTCAAATACAAAATTTGTTTCTAAATTTTGTTTTAAATCCGTCATTAATCTGTTTTAAATAACATATAAAAATAATTTTAATATGTTTATAATTATATTTATAAATCTAAATATAATTTTATTTTTAAATTTATTGATATTTTTTTATTATATTATATTTCTATATTCTTATCTACTACAAGAAACTCACACATTTCAAATAAATATTTAAAATAACTAATTTCTAATCCAAAAGTATCATAAAATTAACATTGGGATAAATAAATATTTACATCATCTAAGCAAATGTATAAATTTTTAAATCTCACCTTAAGTAATCTAATCTTTACATTCTATCACGACGCTCATGATCACAGGGATCAGATCCTCCTAGATATAAATGATTTGAATATTTCACCTCTTGAATCATTTTACAAACCTTCTCCTTTTCTTTGCTTTGCCTACCTTGATAAACTTTTCTTCCCATTTTTTGTGATAAAAAGTTCAATACTTTTTTACTTTCAATAATGTCTTCATATATCCTCTTGCTAGTAGCATGCATGTCTATGATTTCTTCCCTTTGCCCTCCCTTGTCTCGAACTCCATGAGATGAATTACTTCATACGGATTAATGAACCAACCAAGTTTGTTGAGACAATCTAGCAAAATCAAAACATGAAATGATTAAGTTTAATAAATATAAAAACAAGCATGCAATGAAATAACCTATATAAAAAAAAAACTACTTACTAAGAGTACAAATTTATATTATCTCCATTGAGATTTGGACCACAACCTATGGGAGAAATGAGATAATCAAACTTAGGACAATTAACATGCAATGGCATTATTTGTTTAAAAATCTATACTTGAGTCTGGGTCATAATTCTTATATTCTCGCAAATATGTCATCAACAACATTCTTTTGCAATTATATTTACACTAGAAAAAGAAACTCTTGGAGTTTGAATTTTGAATCAAGAATATATAAATTACTTTGATAGATATTTCACAATAGCAATGAGTCACCAGATTCTTAAAAACCAATTTTAGAAAACTACTGCCTTATTCACTAAGATTTTCTAATCAAAATATATGAAATTACATATGGAACACCGACCAAGTCATCGACCTTGATATTTGACATTATATTCTAATACAATTTACAAAATTTAGAATCATGGATATATTATATCTCAGTAAAGCAATCTAACAAGTTTAAAAAACATCATTTAGTATTTACCTTGCACTGCAGTTGTCTAGCCTTGATAGGAGAGGAACCACTAAACCAATTTAATGATTCAACACTGAATATCAGCTGCCTTTTATTTAATGATAAGTAGTTTCTTGATTAAGAAACCACATTGTTATGTACAAATTTTTCAGCAACATACCTGCAATGATTGATTTAAGTAATATGAAACTGAACTAAACATTAGTCATAAGTTACAGCTGAATCATGTAATACAGTGAATATCAGAAAATAAGAGAGAAGCATTTCTATCACCACTGTAGTGTTCATGTAACGAAACGAGGCAACAGAGCAAGATATGTGCTGAGGCAATACAACATACTAGGGTACACCAGGAAGCCACAGACCTTGTTCTTTATGGAATTTCGATCAAATTTAACTTTGACAAGTAATGCAGATCTTGATATCAGCGTCTGAGGCCTGATAGATCTTTAGAGCCTTAGCTTCGAGTTCAATCTTCCTCTCCTCAAACTCCTTGGTGATCTCCTCCTGCAACATCAAGATAGATTATATATATAAGCAAATTAAAGAAGAAGAATTAAGAAGAAGAAAAAATATTGTTGGGAATTAATTATCGACCTATGATTCCTCAAATGACTATTGGAAAAATAAAGTGCACGAATTTAAACCTAACTATTGGAATAAGCATTTTGTCAAACACCTTAAGAGCATGAATCAAAATGACATGGGTACATGCAAATCTAAAACATGGGAGAACAGCTTAAGTACAGAAACATCAAACAATCAACCACGCAAATCAACATATCGACCATTGAAGAAGAAGCTTGCTGTTCAGAATCTGATGAAGGTCGGAGATGTCTGTGGGAAGCCGGTGCTGAGCATGAAGTGAAGAGCTCTCCAAAAGAGGACCGCTGCTTGCTTAGGGCGGCCAGATCTTGGAGATGTCGTGGTCGGATGTTGACTATGAAGGACCTCTTATGCTCTAGCCCGAAGAGAAGAGGGTTGCGGTTTGGATCTGAAGTAGAGAAACTCTGTCGTGGCCTGGATGCTGGTGTCGGCGCGTCGGGGCAGAAAATCACGAAGAGCCACTGGAGGAAATGATGGCGTTGGCTGGAATCGTGGGTAGAAAATGACGGTGGGAAGATGGAGAGGAGATGGCCGGCCGGTGGCGGTGGAGTGGTGGCGGACCGCCGACCCCTTTGGTGGAGTGATGGCGAAGGAGGGAGAAGTGTCGTACCGGCCTTCGCAGCGTGAGAAACCCAGCGAAGGAGAAGAAGATGCGTGGATTTTATTTCCACAAATCTGATCCGACGGTCCTCATCAATCCAGATCTGATGGAGTGGTTGAGATCAAATCTGAGTGAATGGTCAAGATCCACTGGAACCCATTGAATGATCAGGATGGCTAGATCAAGATGAGTGGCTCAAATCATGCCAGATCCCCACCTTGCAGTCCTGCGCGATTTGGGATTGGAGAAGAAGATCGTGTGCGCGATTTAGGACTGGAGAAGAAGATATGAATTAAAATAAAGTATTTTTCTAATTACTTAATATAAATTTTTTTTCAAATTATATAAATTATAAATGGATTTTTTTCTGTTTAAAATATTTTTAAACAAATTTATAAACAAATAAAATTTTGTATCAAATTTCGTTGTTATTCTGTATTTATTTTTGTTTATAAAAAATTATTTATAAATTCTGTTTCTAATTTATTTTAAATTTTGTTTTAAAATTTTTTATATATTATTTTTTATTAAAAAAAGAAACAGATTAAGAATTCCATAGCAAATCCGTTTATAATTTATAAAAATTTAAAACAGATTTTATTTCCGTTTTAAAAATCTATTTCTGAAGCCCTGTTTTCTTGTAGTGCAACAATATAAAGTATATCATGCAAGACAAAGTTTAACACAATCATACTAAGAAGTAGTAATTAGATATTGTCTCACCGAGACCAGGATCTAGTCAGAGTCTCAATTTAGGTTTCTGAAATAGACCTAAATTGGACTGATACTTATTGTCCCTTCGAACGGGGACAACCCTCACTTAGTCACTCTCCTCTAGTGACTTATCTCTATTTACCATGTGTAGAGTTACCTCCAGAATCACACATCTGGACTTCGAGAATCAAACATCCCGACCTACTGGAATCGCACATCCGGTCTTCTCCAATCGAGAATCGCACATCCCGACCTATTGGAATTGCACATCCAGTCGTCTCCAATAGGGAATCGAACATCTCGACCATTGCCAAAATCCCACATCTAGACTTCAACCTATCAGGAATCAAACATCCCGACTTGCCAGAATCACACATCCAAACTTTAACCAATAAAAAATCGAACATCCTGAGTGGGGTTAGTCAACTCTGCACACTTGATAGCAAGGTTAGACTATGACAATACCTAACTTAACTCACTTGTCATTCATCAAAACATGAGTTAGATTGCTATTGCAAATTGCACCAACACGACCGAGTTATAAGCGAATCTGCTCTCGCTCCTGAGTCCGAAACTCTCCTGTCGTTTGGCTAAGTTATAAGTGAGTCTGCCCTCGCACATATATCTCAGACTCTTGTGTTTTCCGGCCGATTTATAAGCAAGTATGCTCTTGCACTTGTCCCAAACTCTCATGTCGCTTGACTGACTTATAATCGAGCCTACCCTCTCACCCGTCCTAGACTCTTGTGCCATATGACTGAGTTATAAGAGAAACTGCTCTCATGCCAATCCCAGACTCTTATGTCATCTAGCAGCGAGTTATAAGCGAGCCTGCTCTGCGCTCAAGTCCCAGATTCTCGTGTCGTCCGGTCAAGTTATAAGTAAGTATGCCCTCGTATCTATGTCCCAAACTCTCATGCCATCTGACGGAGTTATAAGCGAGTCTGCTCTCGTGTCTGTCCTAAATTCTCATGCTGCTCAGTCGAGTTAAAAATGAGTCTGCCCTCGCGCCTATCCTAAATTCTTGTGCTGCTCGGTCGAGCTATAAGTGAGCCTACCCTCGCACCCATCCCAGACCCTCGTGCCATCTGATCGAGTTATAAGTTACTCTGCTCTAGTGCCCATCCCAGACTCTTATGTTATCTGGACGAGTTATAAGTGAGCTTACTCTCACACCCAAGTTCCATACTCTCGTGACGTTCGACCGAGTTATAAGTGAGTCTACCCATGCGCCTATGTCTCAGACTCTCGTGCTATTCGACAGAGTTATAAGTGAACATGCCCTTGCGCCTACATTTCAGACTCTTATGTTTATCGACCGAGTTATATGTGGGTTTACTCTCGTGCCTATCTCAACTCTTACCATAACTGCAAACTATTCAAATGGACAATGCTCCTAGCATAAAACTTGAACGGCAAAAATAAGACCGAGCGTCCAAGCCAATGACACTAAAGAACATAAATGTTTAGTCAGTCGAGCTTGCAACTTCTTTCGAATAAACTTGAAGAGGAGGCAAGTGATACAGCGAGTAAGGTGAGACCCCCGAAGTTGGTTCGACATCAAGAAAGTCAGATGATGTAGCGATCAAAGTCAAGAAGGGAGTCAAATCTTGAGTCATATCGATGCAATGTCGAAATAAGTCCAGTGTCACTGTCGAGTGCTCTGGCCGATCAGACCAAAGGGTCGATCGAACATGCTAGGTAAATAACTCGGCTGGACTGAACTCTATATTCAAGTATAACAACCGTGTATAAGATGAAACTCCGACATAAAGTCCAACCAGACATATTGTCCGAGCGAATGCTGAATCCCTAACTTACTGTTGGATCGAGAAAGCGCTAGAGGGGGGGGTGTGAATAGCGCTCGCGGCTATTTCGTTTTTCGAATCGCAAAACTATCGGAGTTAAAACGCAGCGGAATAAAAACAAATACACAAATATCGAGGAATTTACTTCGTTCGGAGCCTAAGGCGACTCCTACTCAAAGGCCCACGATCCTTAATTGCTTTCTGTGGGCAACAACTATAAGTTCGAATAGAGTACAAGTATTGCAAATAAGTACAGTAAAAAGAAACACGGTTATACCGACAACAGTATAAAAATCACAAGTTATGGAGCTCCGGGTCGTTGGAATGTTGCAGCAGCACTTCGGAATGATCTTGTTAGCGGCACGTTGAAGAAAGGAAGCCTGGAAGTTAATGATTCAAGGTGCTGCTCGAAACCCCCTTATAAAGGGTGTTCAAGGCGCCTTGAAGGCTATTCAAGGCGCCTCCATGCTGCCGAGTCTCCCGCGTGGATCAAGCTTGAACTGGTCGAAGTTCATCTGCTTAAGGCGCCTTATGCCCCATTCAAGGCACCTTCCAAGGCGCCTTATGTCTCCTTCAAGGTGCCTCCCAAGGTGCTTCGCAACCAGCTCCAACTTTGCACCCGAGGCGCCTCCAATCTCCATGGAGGCGCCTCAGACACTGTTCATCCGAGGGAAGACTTTATTATTTTGTACCTGCAAGACATGTTAGTCCCAAACAATATCCTGCAACACAAAGTTAGCACATAAAGTCTTAAATAAGGTAACAAAATATTATCGATAGTCATCAGACTATCCGGGTCTGACTTCGGATTTCCGTCCGGAAACCCTAGGTCGACCCGACGCCTACTGTTCCCTCTAAGGGGAACGCGTCCTCACCTACTCCACTCAGGAGATTTACCTGTTGCCAGTGCGATCCTCCAGATCGACTGGACTTTTGCTCAGCACTCGACGCTTTTGGACTTTCTGCTGGACATCCGCTTCTCGGCTAGTCCAGTCTTTCACCTGGTTCGCGACACCAGGACTTTCCACCTAGGGTTACCACCCCCTAGGACTTTTGCCTAAAGCCATCAACCTGCCAAGACTTTCCGCATAGGGTTACCACCCCCTAGGGTTTTCCCTTTGCCTAACCGCAGCTAGGACTTTCTTGAAATACTCAAGCAGACTTGTTAGATCACACAACATCTTAACTTTGAATCCTTTGCCATTATCAAAACACGAGTTCGAACGTCGGATGCTTCCCGTATCAACAATCTCCCCCTTTTTTTATTATGGCAACTCAAATTCAAAGTTAAGTAAACAGATAAAAAAAAACGAATAGATGAACGCATTTAAAGCAAGCTTAGCAAATTTGCTAAAGTAAACTCTATGAATTTAAAGTATAGTGCCAAGTAAAGGCTTCCCCTTAATTGTTACTCCCCCTTTAATATTCATTATTTTAAATTTGAATTTTACAATTATTTGAGTTTGCTACTCTCCCCCTTTGCCATATATCAAAAATAAGCAAAAATAGTTATTTGATTTAACAAGATTTTGAAAACACTTAACAGTTTATAATTGTCATTTCTTATTATTAGCTAAGTGAAAAGATAATGTTAGCTCTTTGGAAACTTAGTTAAAATTATAAAGCTACTAGAGGGTGGAACCTTTTGACAGATTTTGAAAAGCTAGTAAAACTATACATAGAGAAGTACTTGTTTAGACTTTGAAAATTTGTTGGAGAAAATATTTTTGAAGTCGTTTTTTAATTTTTGAGTTGAATTTTGCAAACTTATGCTTGGATTTTGAAAATGAAGATTGGAGCTTAGCTTAGCTCTTTGCAAGTATTGGATTTTGAAAGCTATAGCTTAGGTTAAAAAAAACTTAGCTTAATTTTAAACAATACTTATTAAATTTTAGGACAATGAGGGAGTAGAGTAGCTAAAAATCTGGTTTAGGTTATTTATTCAAAGTCAGTTGGTCCTTAAGTCCAAGCATGAGTCAAGTTCAATAGATTGACTTTAAGAGGTATCAGAGCCCTAAAGATCAAACATGCTTAACCAGAAAACTGAGTATCCTTTACCAACTGTCTAACCTTTAGCTACATGCTAATTGCCTACAGGGCAACAACTTTCACATGGTTAGTCAAGTTAAGTCAATTTGGTCTAGGTAGATTTGACTAGAGCTAGAAAACTTGACTTGCTTGATGTATATTACGTGTTTAACGCCCAGACTCATATTGATGCACAGATATAAGCATTCTTGAGTCCAGGCTGTACCCTATGCATCTCACACCGTTCTATATCTTTCAAACACAATCAAGGTATACCTAGGTATTTGTGAGATGCTCTGGCTTAAGTCTAGGGGTATATGATTTCTAGGGGGAAACTTAGGCTAAGTCCAATTTTTGAAAAATCTAATAAATTGAAATTTTGAAAACTATTTTTCCTAGAGTTAAAAAAAATAAGATAATTAAATAAAACAAGACACCTACTCTACCCAACACATTCCTATTTGCCTTCTAAGTGCACTGAACTCAAGTTCAGGTAAGGGTTTTGTAAAAATGTCAGCTAGGTTTGATTTGGACTCAACATGGTTGAGTGCAATTTCACCCTTAGCTACGTGATCCTTTACAAAATGGTGTTTTACCTCTATGTGTTTAGTCCTAGAATGGTGAATAGGATTTTTGGTCAGATTAATTGAGCTGATATTATCAATAAAGATTTTTATATTTTTATATTCTAGTTGATAGTCTTTTAATGTATGCATCATCCACAACAGTTGAGATGCACATTCTCCTCGAGCTATATATTCAGCTTCTGTAGTGGATAGAGCAACACAATGTTACTTTCTGCTTGACCAACTTACTAGGCACTGACCTAGAATCTAGCAGCTACCACTTGTACTTTTTCTATCTAGTTTGCACCCGGCATAGTCCGAATCAGAATAGCCATAAAGGTCAAAGGTGCAAGTTCTAGGGTACCAGAGTCCTACATTTAGAGTTCCTTTAATGTACCTAAGTATTCTTTTAACATATGTTAGGTGTGACTCTTTTGCACAGGATTGGTATCTTGCGCACATTCCTACTGCAAACAATATATCGGGTCGGCTTGCAGTTAGGTAAAGTAAGCTACCTATGACACTCCTATAGTACTTTGGATCTACTGCTTTTCCTTCAGGGTCAGAGTCAATGTTAATGTTGGTTGCCATTGGAGTATTTATAATTTTTGAATTTTCCATGCAGAAATTTTTAATTAATTCCTTAGCATATTTAGTTTGATAAATGTAGATTCCATCTTTGGTTTGTTTTATTTGTAAGCCTAAGAAAAAGTTGAGTTCCCCAACCATACTCATTTCAAATTCATTTTCCATTAATTTAACGAATTCTTTTTAAAACTTAGAGTTAGTTGAGCCAAAAATTATATCGTCAACATAGATTTGGGCTATAAAGATATCTTTCTCTATAGTTTTTACAAATAGGGTTGGATCTATTTGTCCTTGGTTAAAGCCTTTGGATATTAAGTAGTTAGATAATCTTTCATACCATGCCCTAGGGGCTTGTTTTAGTCCATATAACATCTTTTTTAGTTTAAATACATGGTTTGGGTAGTCTAAGTCTTCAATCCTGGAGGTTGGCTTACGTAGACCTCTTCCTTGATAAACCCATTTAAAAAGGCTAACTTAATGTCCATTTGTTATAACTTAAACCCTTTATTTGCTACATAGGCTAATAACATCCTAATGGATTCGAGTCTAGCTACTGGAGCATAGGTTTCATCATAGTCTAATCCTTCAACTTGACTAAACCCTTTGGTTACTAGTCTAGCTTTGTTTCTTATTATATCACCCTGATCATCCAACTTGTTCCTAAAAACCCATTTGGTGTCTATTATTGATTTATCTATGGGTTTAGGTACAAGGTCCCAGACTTGGTTTCTCTCAAATTGTGCTAATTCTTCCTGCATTGCAATGATCCAGTCTAGTCAGGTAGGGCTTCTTCTATAGTCTTAGGTTCAATTTTAGAAATAAGGACAATCTGACTAAGGTTTCTATAGGAGGATCTAGTTCTAACTCCTAGGTTTGGGTCACCCAAAATTTGGTCAGGTGGGTCAGAGGTACTTACTCTAGTTGGTCTTATGTGTGGGTCAGAAACTGGTTCTTCTGGTTTATTAAGGTTATGTTGGATTTCATCATCTTCTATAGTTCTTGGATTGATGTCAATATTTTCATTTATATTAGATGGATTGGTTTCTTCATCAAAGATAACATTAGTTGTTTCTTCAACTTTTAAGGTATTTTGATTATATACTCTAAAGGCCCTACTGGTTGAGGAGTATCCCAAGAATATTCTTTGGTTAGACTTGGGTGTAAATTTTCCTAAGTAATCTTTAGTATTTAAAATGTGAACTTTACAACCAAGTACTTTTAAATAGTTTAGGTTGGAAATTTTATGGTAGTAAAGTTCATAGGGTGTTTTATTGTGAGGTTTGTTAATTAAAATTCTGTTTTGAATATAATTTGTAGTATTTATTGCTTCAGCCCAAAATTGATGATTTAAATTATATTCGTTTAACATAGTCCTAGTGGCTTCTTGTAGTGTTCTATTTTTACGTTCCACTAGACCATTTTGTTGGGGGGTTCTAGGACATGAAAATTCATGTTGGTAAACCTATGATTTTCAAATCCCCCCACCCCCCCTCCCCCGTGATCACTTCTTATTCTTTTAATTTTAGTATCTTTTTCATTTTCCGTTAATTTGTAAAAATTACTAAATATTTCATAGGTTTCATCTTTTGTTTTTAGGAATTTTACCCATGTGTACCTAGAGTAGTCATCAATTATCACTAAGCAATATTGGTTCTTGCTTAGTGATTTGGCTCCATGTGAATCAAATAGGTCAAGGTGAAGGAGCTCAAGTAAGGAGTTAGTTCTTTCTAGGTTGGTTGACTTGTGGGTTGACTTGGTTTGTTTTCCTTTTTGACATGCATCACAGATTGAGTTTTCAATAAATTTTAATTTGGGCAAACCTCTAACTAGACCATTTTGACTCATTTTTTAAATGAGTCTAGTGTGAGTGTGACCCAGTCTTCTGTGCCACAGTTGGATTTCCTCTTGTTGTGTCAAGAGACACTTTATTGAGGATATTGATAGGTCAATTGTGTAGATGTTATTCTTCCTAAGTCCCTTAAGTCTAATTTCAGGGTTTTCGATGTTTTTAACTAGACACCGAGATTTATCAAAATTGACTAGATATCCACTGTCACACAATTGACTTATACTTAGTAAATTAAAGTTAAAATTTTCAACCAATAAAACATTTCGAATAATGAAATCGGAACTAAGTTCAATATTACCTTTTCCGATTACTTTAAGTTTACCGTCGTTGCCAAATGCAACCGATCCTAAATTCTTGTACTTAAGTTTAGTAAACTTCAACTTATCTCCAGTCATGTATCTGGAGCATCCACTATCCAACATCCATTGATCCAATTCCTACACATGAAGTAGTTGAATTGGTTTCTTTTTAATGGATTTAAAGATAACTTAATTGAAGTAGACTCCTTAGATTTTCTATCTCACCCAATCTAAGTTAGCAAGCAATTAATCCTATGGTTTAATTAACGTTTTGAAAAGTTTTGGAAAAGGTTTTAAATAAGATTTTGAAATTAAGTTTTTAAAAGGATTTAAGTTTTAAAAAGATTTTGAAATTGAGTTTTAAAATAATTTTGATATTAAGTTTTAAAATAATTTTGAAATTAAGTTTTAAAATAATTTTGAAATTAAGTTTTAAAATATCATTTTGAAATTAATTTTTAAAATAATTTTGAAATTAAGTTTTAAAATAATTTTGAAATTAAGTTTTAAAATCATTTTGAAATTAAGTTTTAAAATCATTTTGAAATTATGTTTTAAAATAATTTTGAAATTAAGTTTTAAAATAATTTTGAAATTAAAATAATTTTGAAATTAAGTTTTAAAATAATTTTGAAATTAAGTTTTAAAATTAAGTTTTGAATTAAGTTTTAAAATAATTTTAAAATTAAGTTTTAAAATATCATTTTGAAATTAATTTTTAAAATAATTTTAATTTAAGTTAATTAATTTTGAAAATAATTTAAGTTAATTTTGAAAAGATTTTAAAGTTAATTAATTTTGAAAATAATTTTAAGTACTTAGTCATCTCACTCGATCTAAATTTTCAATCAGGGAACCCTATAATTGTTGTGAGATGAATTATGATTGAATTTTAGGGTAAGGTTTTAACTTTGTGTTAGATTCAGGTTTAGCTTTGGGTTCAACAAGTAAGCATTCTTTGGATAAACTTCTGGCTATGGTGAGTCACAAGGAACTCATTAAAGTAACCATGCCTTCGAGGTTTCCCAAATAGTCCTACCCATTGAACTTAATACTAAACCTTAGTCTAACTAGTTAGGATCCATTTAAGGGTAGCTTCAGTCAGTTTCCGGACTTTCTGTTGGACATCTGCTTCCCGGCTAGTCCAGTCTTTCACCTGGTTCGCGACACAAGGACTTTCCACCTAGGGTTACCACCCCCTAGGACTTTTGCCTGAAGCCATCGACTTGCCAAGACTTTCCGCATAGGGTTACCACCCCCTATGACCTAGGGTTACCACCCCCTAGGGTTTTCCCTTTGCCTAACTGCAGCTAGGACTTTCCTGAAATACTCAAGCAGACTTGTTAGATCACACAACACCTTAATTTTGAATCCTTTGCCATTATCAAAACACGAGTTCGATCGTCGGATGCTTCCCGCATCAACACTTACATCCGCCCATTCCCAGCGTCGGTCGAACTTACGGGGGCTAGCTCCCCATTTCTCCAAATTCAAGGCTCTCAACTTACATTCACCTGGCTCAGAATCGGTCGAACTTATGAGGCTCAACTCCCCATTTTGTTGGAGTGTATACTGAAAGCCTAAGCTTTTGTAAACATTTGTCTTGAATAAAGAATCACATTTGGTCAAATTATCTACATTTGTTTGTAATTGTTCAATTAATTTATATTGTAGATAACATAGCTTGTGGTGTCACATGCAGAAGATAATGTTATCAGTACCTTATAAATTATAAACAGTAGCTCACGACCAAAATGGAAAGGAACAAACCATTAGAAGGTCGTAGTGTAATTAGGTATCAGTTTATCTTGACTGTATAACTACACTAATACACTTAGAGTGTATTGAGTAGGACCATTTGAGGTCGTTTCTTTTATACTGACTTTATAAAGAAACAAAGACCTCGGTTATTATGGAAGTGTGTGCTCTTAATCCTGATATAATAACAAGCACATATATTTGATATTTATTTCTTTAATTTATCAATGGGTGAGATTTAGTTCGATGAATCAATAAGTCCGATAAGTTGGGAAATGGTATTACTTATAGTGTGTGTTGTTGATTATAGAAGGAAACTGTATCCTAGAGATACTAGGTTGATAATGTCCCCAAGAGGAGCTCATAAGGATTGTCATGTTAAACCCTGCAGGTGGACTTAGTCCGACATGACGATAAGGTTGAGTGGTACTACTCTTGGACTTAGATATTAATTAAATGAGTTGTCAGTAACTCACTTAATTAGTGGACATTCGATATCTTAAACACAGGGAGACTAACACACTCATAATAAGAAGGAGCCCAAAAATGTAATTTGGGATTGGTGCGGTAGTTCAATGATAGTTCTCTAGTGGAATGAATTATCATTGATAAAATTAAGTTGTGTGTTCGGGGCGAACACGGGATGCTTAATTTTATCGGGAGACCAAAACCAATTCCTCCTCTCGGTCCCTATCGTAGCCTCTTAGTTATAGAGTTCTATACCCACCTATACCCACCTTCTATACCCACCCAATAGGGGCCGGCCAAGCTAGCTTGGGAAACAAGCTAGGGCCGGCCTAGGTATAAGATTGGGTGGTCGGCCCTAGCTTGAACCCATGCTAGTAGGGCCGGCCAAAATAAAATTAAAAAGAATTTTTAATTTTAATTTTTATTATGTGGAAGAAATAATTTATTAAAGAGAATTTAAATTAAAATTATCTCTCTTGTAAAATTTACAAAAGATTAAAGAAAGAGATTTGATCTCTTTCCTTATTTGTAGATTGGTGAGATATTTTATTTTCTCTTTAAAAATTATTCACATATTGTAAAATTAAAATTATGGAAATTTCTTTTTATTAACCATGTAGAGATTTTTAAAGAGAAATTTTATTTTTTAAAATTTCCGGAAACAAATTAGGAAGTTTTAATTGTTGATTAAAACTTGTCCAATTTGTTCTCCAATGATGTGGCCGGCCATGAGATTGTAATTGGGGAAATTTTATTTTATTTTTTCTCAATTAAATCATGACAAGGAAATTGAGGAAATTTTATTGTAATTAAATTTCCTAATTTGCCTAGGCCAAGGAATATAAAAGAAGGGGTGAGGGTGGCTTCATGTAACAACCTCTATTGTTTTCTCTCCCTCTTTTCCTTGGTGTTGTGGCCGGCCATCATCCTCTCCCTCTCTTCCTCTTGTGGTGGCCGAATACTTCATCCCTCTTGGAGTTCTTGTGGTGGCCGGATACTACTTGGAGAAGAAGAAGAAGAAGGAGAGAAAGCTAGCATCTCTTGGAGCTTGGTTAGTATTTTGGTTTTCTTCTTTGGTGAAGTTCTTCCTTTGTGGCCGAACCTTGCTTGGAGGAGAAGAAGGTGGTTGGTGGTTTCTCATCTCGGTAGATCGTTGCCCACACGACGTCCGAGGTTAGAAGAGGAATACGATAGAAGATCAAGAGGTTTTTCTACAAGGTATAACTAGTAATTTTTATTTCCGTATCATACTAGTTATTTATGGAAATAATACCAAATACAAGAGGCTTACGTTCTAGTATTTCGAATATGTTTTTCGAAGTTGTGTTCTTTTGTTTTATTTTTTCCTTGTGATTTGATTGTTCTTTTTGGTTAACCTAAAGTTATTTTAGGAAATTAAATATTAGCTTTCTATAAAAGGTTTTGTCTAGTCGGTGGTGGTTGCTCCCATATCCAAGAAGGTCATGTGCCTCGCCACGTCAGTACTGGGAACCAATTATGAAAATTAATATTTAATGGAATTAATAACTTAAGGTGATTTGGGTCGAACGTGTTAAGTTCCGCAGGAGACCCAAGTCAAAACCTAAAAGAACGAATAGGTTAAGTTTTGGATCAAACGTGTTAAGTTCCGCAGGCGATCCAAAATTTAATTTAAAAGAACACATGGTAGCTAGGAAAAGGTTCAGACCTTTGTACAAAATTTTTGTACAGTGGAACCTCTAGGTTTTCCGAGTAGCAACCAACACATTTCTCCAAATGTAAGGCTCTCAACATACATCTGCTTGGCCCCAATGTCGACCAGATTTACAAGACTCAGCTCCTCATTTCTCCATATACAAGACTCTCAACTTACATTCGATAGGCCCAATATATGCCGATTAGACTTATGGAGCCCTGCTCCCTACTTCAATGTAAGGTTTTCATCATACACCCGGTCGGCTCCAACGCCGGTCAAATCTTAGGGGCTCAGCTCTCTACTTTTCCAGAGCACGGTTCCTGGTCGGCTAAAGAGTTGGTCGGCCTTCCTCCACATATAGAAAGATTGCCATACATATTCCACCACCTGACATACTCTAATACTAGATATTCTCTACTGCCTCATTAATACAAAGGTTTTGAGAGACGGTATAAAAAGAAGTTCTCTCTGTTGGTTAGAGATGCTTTACGAGGTGATAGCATGCATGTATCTACTGTTCATTTTCTTCTCTATTTTCGCTTAGCTACTTTTCTGACTTAAATATCGGAGTGTCTGTGCTAGGGACCCCTTCTCTAGTCCGGTGACTAATGCTTCCTTCTCCCAGTTTCTATTTTTACTGCACAGGTTAGCTCGGTAGCACCTTACTTTAGCTCACAATTTTCACACAGTCAATATCCAAGCCACCTTGATACCACCTCCTAACCAACACTCCATCTTCTCCGATTTCAAATATGTTCACTTAAGTTTTCTATTATCAATCTTTCTTAGTATATACATTGTATCCACCTCTCTCACTTGCTCATTCGTTTACTTTCATATAAATGTAGAAGATTGACTTTTCATATAAATGAAGAAGATTGACGAAGTTTTTATAGTCTATACGAGATAGTGGCGGGTACTTGATCTTCTCATACAAAGGTACCTCATTGGCTACCTAATTTTTCTTAATAAAGGACTATTGTATTAAAACAAAATATCCCTAATTTATTTTTTTCCCGCGTATATGGGATTGTCTAGGAAGAGCTACTAAGATGACTTCATCTGTTGCTGCAAACCTGTTTAAAAAAATATATTCATAAATTGATTTTTAAAATTAATTGATAATTTCTTTGGTAAGCATTTATGTAACATTATCCATATAAAGAATCCCGCATGTTCCTCACCCAACATGGCCAAATAAAATGATGAATAACGGACGGCTTTGATTGCGAGCGCCGACAAACCGACGGTCTACGTCGCGAGTTCGGCGATCGGATTGCCCACAGCATCCATCTTTGACTCATGCTCTTCCCGCCACGAACCTTCCCACTTGACATGTCCACGTTTCGTCCGCATCCGCACACGTGTCCGCCTCTGGAGACCATTTCAAGTTCATCTATTTGCAATTTCTCCTCCCATAAATAGGATACCTCCGCGGCGATGCCCTTTTCCTCCCTCCCATTTTTCTCGCGATCCGCGTTCTTTTCGATCAATTTTCTTCTTCTTTTTTTTCTTCTTTATTAATTCCTTTTTCGTGATTCTGAAGATCGAGTGTTCCGATTTTAGAGGGATATTTGTTCCGCGGAATCGAAGTGAGGAGATGCCTTACTGCGACTGCGAGAATGGGGTTCGGATTTTTTACAAGAGGTTTGGCCATGGCAGCACCAAGGCCCTCCTAATTATCGGTTTGTATTTTGGAATTTCTTGTCGAGGGACCGGGAACTCTGTTTCGGAGAATGGGTTTTGATTTGCGTTCTCCGATTGGATTTAGGATTGGCGGGGACGCATGATTCGTGGGAGCCCCAGATTAGGGGGTTGACGGGAGCGGTGGAGGCGAACGACGACTTGCCGGCGGTGCCTTCTGACGATCGTGGAATGGAACCAGCCGATGAGGAGGAGGTGCAGGATGGGATCGAGCTGTGCTGCTTCGATAACCGTGGGATGGGTCGGAGCTCTGTGCCTAGTCACAAATCTGAATACACGTACGCCGCCTCTTAGTTTTTATCTTCTTCTTGCTATGTGGTTGATTTGTGCCCTTTCCCCCTTTTTGGCATCAGGAATATCAAAATTTCCCCTTTTTTCTCCAGTTTTTGAAAGTCCGGCCATTTTGGAATTTTATTTAATACTTTTGTTTGTTTAAGGACTAACCGTCTAGATAACATAGATTTCTACAAGTTTTCGAGGTTAGCTCCATAGACAAATTTTCAATGCCGTAGACTACCGAAGCTTGTTATGTATGTGTAACAATACCATCAATGTGAGATCATTCTTTGGATTTTCTCGTATTTATCTGGTTATTTTTCATATGAACTATTGCAAATTACTATCTTTGGAGTTGTTTGCCGTTTGATTCTATAGATAATGTACTCTATAAACGCAAATTTTCATTGGATTGCAGAACTACCATAATGGCAAGAGATGCCCTTGCTCTATTGGATCATTTAAGCTGGAAAAGAGCTCATGTGTTCGGTCATTCAATGGGTGAGTTTCCTTCTATCAATTTTTTTGGAGGTGAAGTTACAATCTGCTGGCATTTTCCTTATTTATAAAGGCTCTTCATAATTCATTCAGTGCTAAGATTTCGTCTTTTTTTTGGGGAAAGATCAAATATGTAATTCTAAACCCTCACATTTTATTACAACATGTTCCGATTGTAATCAGGAGGAATGATAGCTTGCAAATTGGCAGCCCTAGCGCCTGGTAGAATAAGCTCCTTGGCCTTGCTCAATGTCACAGGAGGTGGTTTTGAGTGCTTTCCGAAGGTATCTTCTAAGTCTATTAATCTTGAAAAGGATATGTAAATCAGATCTTGTTTTAAACTCGAACTGAAACTTGTCCTTGTATGCAGTAGACTAGCTCGAAGATTTTAGTGTTGGAACTATCCTTGTAAATTTTCTTTAAGACCCTCAATGGGCGAATGTTGGTTATAGATTTTGTTATTTCAACCTAATTTCCATTTTGGCCAAGAAAGCGACAATGCTTTTGGCATCATATGCTGATTTCTAATCAAGCTTTGTGGAAAGGAAAGGTGTGTACTGGTAGTTGATCTTCCTGTACAATATCAGTTTCTTAGTTTTTGTATGGTGAAAATATTTGAATGACCCTATTCCAAATTCACTCGTGCTAGACACGCTTAGCTGGAGTAATTTAGTAAGCTTGAACCAAGAGCTAGGCATTCTTCATTCATATTAGTTGTCAAGTTTAGCGCTTATGGTTGAAGGTCATGCGATGATAATCTAAAATCTTACTATTTCATGAATTACAATGATTCATTGAAGAATTCTTGACTTGTGATCTTCATAATGGTATCCTCTTCCGGATCCATCATCAATTATGCAGGAAAGTAGTATTGATTGCCGCAAGCTCAGATTAGGATATTAAGTTCTTCCATGACAATTATTCTATGGAACCATAGATTTATAGTTGCACCTCTTTTTCAAGATTCTTATGTGGTCGCACGCATCAATTAATCAGAAACCTGTTCTTTTTATTAAATGCAGATTGATCGCCAAATGATATCCCTTGCGTTTCGTTTCTTAAGCGCAAGAACACCAGAGCAAAGAGCTATTGTTGACTTGGAAACTCATTACACAACGGTTGATAATAATCACGACTCTTTTTTTTTATCTTTCGTCTCCCCATCCACCTTGAATCACTAGTCCGTACTTAACTGTATTCATTTTTCTTAAAATGTAGGAATATCTTGACGAACATGTTGGATTTGCATGCAGAAGAAGGGATATCCTTTACAAAGTGCGTGTTTTTTTTTTTGTTTTGGTTTCAAGTAGTTTTACCGGATTGTATATCAACATTATGTCCATAAGTCCTTTGTCTTTTCCATTTTTAGTTTTTTTAATGAAAAATGCACTGATTATTTGAATTCTAAGACTTGCCTGTTTGGAACCACGATTATGCAATTGCCAGCATCTATTTTTAAAGTGAATTTGTATCTCTTCCAACAACGTGGGCTTATTTTGATCTTTTTACTCATACGTCTCCAACAAAATTAACTTCAACTTGCATTTTCACAACTCTCTGAAACTTTTGCTATCCAGGAATATGTAAAGAATATATCGTCAAGTGGAATGCAATCGAACCATGGCTTTGAAGGCCAAGTTAATGCTTGCTGGAATCATAAAATGACACCAAAAGAGCTGGAGAGAATTAGATCAACTGGATTTCTGATATCAATCATCCATGGAAGGTTGGGATTGATCATATACACTCATTTTTTTCTAATAAAAACGTGGAAATAATTAGGCATCAATATTGATTTTTCTACGTTAGGCATGACATTATTGCTCAAGTAAATCACGCAAGGAACCTTGCCGAGAAACTTCAACCTGTTGCCAGAATGGTGGAACTTCATGGTGCACACCTGGTCAGCCATGAAAGGCCAGATGAGGTATAGTTTGAGGCGTCACTATCTTGTCGAATCATTAATTTAGTGTTAATATTTGATCAATAATTATCCGATGTCTTGATTGAAATTTAAATGTCGATTATTTGTTAGTGGATCATAATCTTTCATGCCTGGTCAGTAACAGTAGCCATAGGAACCGCATCGGTTGCTGTAGTATTATTCCAACTACAAAATAGATATTAGTGAATGAGAAATTCATCACGGCTTGTGTTAAGCAAGAAGAGACATGTAGGATGTTGGTTGCCGAGACATTGCTGCTGAAAGAAGACATGTCAAAACAGTTCAAATGAAAAAGATGAATAAACAAACTCTATTCTTTAATTCGATAGTGATAATTTTTAAGACTTTTGCATATATGTTTATGTTTAATATCAACAGATCCTATCCCATCTAAGTGTTGCTAGTTTGATTGGATGAAACTCTCTTTTAGACTTAACATGATATCACAGTTAATCCAACATCTCTAGCGTTTTACTGAAGGAACAAAAGTAATTACCTCTCTCTCTGTTTACTTAGGCAAATAGATTTAAGGAACGATGCAAGCAAGGATTCATTGGCTACTTTTTGCCATAGCCTTCATTGACCATTTTGGTTGAAAGGGGTAAAGAGTTTATGAAGGAACTGACCTGGGTACTTATCTGAATACTGTCTCTTCTTCCCTTCATCTTGAGAGAATCTTCTACTCTTCTCTCCACATTCCCCTTCTCTCCCTTGCATCATTCTATTTGTATCTCCTTCACAAATAAATATCAAATGCAAAGATGACTTACTGCTTTGGGTAGGACTGAAGGCTTTCTTAAACTTCAAGAATTAATTCTTGATCTCCTATCCATTCAAAAGGCCAATAGGCATAAATTGCTAAAAGAACTCCACAAATAGTTAGAATTCAATGTTTGTTATTCTTTTAGTAAAATAAACTGTCATCTAAACGTATTTTATTATCTAGTAATTTATAAATTTCACACTAAGGTAAATCCGACCGATTGGGCTGTCTCAGTCCCATCACAAGCCTATGCACAAAAAGGTAAAAAGATTCTCATCTCCTCTGAGCTTGGCCGTGTTTGTCATCACCTCCAAGCCTAGCCCACCACACTCTAGTTGGTGCCTCAAGCATAGTACACTTGAGCCTTGTTGAGCCATTGCCTAATCTTCTCTAAGCCCATTGTCGTTTTGTGCCCGTGGCACCTGCCATCTCCTCAAGCCTGACCATGCTTACTGTTGACTTTGGTCTAGTCCTCACCTTGAACCCCAATTAGATCTTGTTGGAAAACCTCTGTTTGAGCTCTTTCACTCTAAGATCTTATGGTCACCCATCAACAGATCTGGTCGTTGGTGCTACCTAGGAGGACAACAGAGTATCATCACCTAGGAGGGCTATGAAACAAGGATAAAACTAAGATTTTATCCCATTCCTACTGCTGCAGTATTGCATCCCTTTATTTTAGGTGGATGCAGTTGTGTTAAAAGAATGTTCAAAATTCCTCTCTGCAGTATTTCTATTGGGGTAACCGATGAAGAGTTCCTCGTAATTGAAATTCTCCTTTCCTTCCCCTGAGATTTCTATGGGGTAAATAACCCGTAAAATAACATTAAAACCCATGAGAATAGATAGTGTGCCACACACTAAATGTTGGCTGATGTGCCAAAGAAGATTTACCAGGCATTGATATATAGTAATAGAAAAATCTAAAGACAAGGGTAATCCAACTGTCTAGTTCACGTAGAGCTTTTTATCACGCTCTACATTGGAACAAAACCAAACATAACTTGCCTTCTTTCATCCACCCCTTTTTATCCAAATACTTACCAACTGTTAGTTCCTTTTCATCGACTCTCTTTACCATTAAATCTGGAAAGAAGGGGGAGGGTGAGTGCAAAGGAAAACAACTACAAAACATAGAGGATCCACCCCCTTAATTTCTTTTCTAGTGTTTAGAAGTCAAATGAACTTAGAACTGCAAACTGAAATGGAGTTTACCACTTTACCTCTCTCAATTTTACCAGACATTCAATAGATAGCTGAAGACTGTTCAATCAGGTTAACCAAGCTCTGAGGGAATTGGTAATCGCATCAAAAAGCAAGCTTAATCCTCAAGAGTGGTCCTGGTTGCCGGAGAGTCAGACTTTTGGCGGTAAGTGCAGCACATTGCAAATTGCATCCGCAACTCCATATATATATATATTAGTTGTTTCCCTTGTTACTGAATAAGATGTGGTTTACTTTCTTAGCACGATGGTCAATCTTGGGAACAAAATCATCCACAAGGAATAATGGAAACAGTTCGGCGAGCAATCTGCTAACAGTTTATAACTTTCTAGGAAAGATACAACTCAGTTTTCTCTATTTCCTTGGCTTCTTCATGATTGCATATGAGCACATGAGGAGCATTCTTAGAACCATGAAACCGGCCAGAGTTGCAGCCTCCAATCCATGAGGTAAATACATAAACTCATTGACCCAAACATTTCCTTCACAGCAGAAGCTTATGTTTCAGGGATCATCATACAACAAATAACAACACGCAAAGAAACAGTGACAGGATACTTCATTAATTTGTGTTCCAAAAGTGAACTCTGTTCTTGTGCTATAATTTCCTGTGTTTTTTCTTCTCATTTATTGTACCGGTGACCATTCTGAATTGCATAGCTAATAAATACCATTGGCCTTATGACAAAATTGCATTACCTTGATTCTATGTATGATCATGATCCTTAACGAATATTTCAGTGAATCTACAAGTGACAAAACCATTCGATTCGAGGTTTGGATTAGCTAAAAGTTGCACCAGTTGGATCAGTAAGACTTTCTATCACCTTTGCATAAGCAATACAATTATCTGCCTCACTTTAGTCCCCAAAAGAGGGCTTCAGTTCTCAGTATAATTAACAGCAAACAACGATCTGGAACACTCTCAAAATCTATGGACAAACAATTACTAACTAAATTGATTATTGGTTAACCATCTCAAAAACATTATTTAACAACAAAAAAAAAATCACATTTCTGCAGAGAAAAATGAGGGTAAAAAAAACATGAGACTCAAAATAAAGAGAACCTTGCGAGGATGCGAGGAATCACCAAGATGTGTGTGACGAGGAGGAGCAAAATGTATCCAGAGAGAGATTTTAACATGTTTGTGGTGGAATAAGGAAGAAAAGGAATGACAAAGGGGGAGAACATTCCTTCGCGAAGGGATAATGCCGAGCTCGAAAGAGAATATTCCTACAGTAGATTCCATTTCCGTTTTACACGCGTTCTTTTGACGGCGTTGGGAAGATTTTTATCGGTATTTAGAAAACGTGCCTGGTATAGAATCATTTTTTTTTTTATTATATCAACATTTAGTAGGAGCGAGTAAAATCTCGATTAAATCAATAACTTGTTTATTTTAGAAGTCAAAATTACATCAAACGATTACTTATAAAAAATTCGAATAATTTTTTAATTGAATCATTTAAAAAAAAAATCTATTTCTTCTTAAAATAAAACAAGGGAAATAAAAAAAAAAAGAGGTAACTGAGAAGAATAGGAACGACAAAGAAAAAGAAAAAATATTAAAAAAAAATCTGTTCTTCAACTTGTCTTTTACCACTAGTATTCCATCTTTTTGGCCTTATCCCTTCAAAGACAAAACTATACCATTGAACAATTGTTTTTTTTGGGAATTGATAAATATAACACGTGAACTATAGTGACAAAGACTTATGACTTATCTATTTCTTTGTTGGTTTGTTTTTAATATAATTTAAATATTTATTTTTTTAAAATTAATTAATTCTGAATACGATAAATTTAATCTTACAAAAAATGTTCATTAATCATTACGATAAATTTAAAATGCCCAGGTTGATTTAATAGTTTAGCAGGTCTGTACCGTAGTCCTGGGACTCAATTGACATTCGAACCAAACATAAAGGGCATAAAAAAGATAAAACCTAAGAACTAAAGCTATAGTACACCATAATTAAAATTTGAAGTAAGATGCATAATTAATCATTGAGAGGCTTTAACTATAGCTTCTGCAAGTCGAACCAAACATAAGGATCCAAAAAAAATTACTATCTTTTCAAATAATAAAAGATAAATATTTTTTTTATTATCCGACAAAATATTTATTTATTGAAAGAAAGGACATCCTAATTTCGATCATTTATTACAATTTGACCATCATATTTTATTAAATAAAAAATTACTCGTGCAAACGAATTGAATAATAGTATGGATATTTGAATTTAAATTTAATATATATATATATATATATATATATATATATATATATATATATATATATATATATATATATATAATATTCAAATTTGATTTAAAATTAAAAATATAAATAATTTTGACTCTGATAATTCAATTCGATTCGTTGGAATTGTTCTTGATTCGAACCGAATTGAATAATAACTCGGAATGACTAAAATTTAGATTCTATTTGAAGTAGTCATATTTTAATTTGAACATATTTAAATTAAAAAATAATCTGAGTTCGATTCAAATTTAACTGGCAAACGGCTCATGGACTATGATAATTTGAAAAACGAATCAAATATATTTCAAACAAGAGTCGAGGCTCTCGATTCGTTTGCATCTCAACATTAAATTTGCGCTTCTTCTATCAAAGAAGGCCGCAAGGAAATTTGATGAGTTTCAGGGTCCAAAACGCGATTTAGCACCCGCTCCCGATACCGTTCCATCCGGCCCACGTTCCCCCCGCCTCACGCGCTACTCACGTGGGCCTCTCCCCGTCGCGGCGCAGCTTATCGCGTCCCTCCTTTCGGCTCTGTCAGCTCGGATCGGCTCTCAACTATTTAATATCGCGGCGGGCGCATGGGTTACACGTGAAATAAACAACGGAAATAGAGGCGTCACGCAAAGCTTGAGACGGCCTCGTGATTCGTGAAAACCAAGACGCCCCCTGTTCTGGCCGTCCGATCGACTGATAGTTTGACTGACGGCCACTTATCACCCATCACTTCGATCGGGTATCGATCACGTTATCACGGTGACTCTCCTTTACATTATATAGTGACAAAAAAAAGGTTTTCGTTTTTATTCACAAAATTTTAAAAATTTTCAAAACGGAAACTAATAAAAAAGAAATATAAATTTATATTTATTTCTTAATATTAGAATAAAAAATTGTGGCCCGACAATCGACATTATCCCAACGGAAGATTTGTGGGAGACTGAGGCCGCATAAAGTCACTGTACTTGTACCAAGCACGGACCCATATCTATGCGGTTACTCGCAGCCTACGTTCTCCTTCGCCCAACTACCTGTGCGCGGCTTGCTCCGGCTCCGCTCTCTCGAGCCGGCTCAGCTCCGCCACGTTTCTATTTAAGGGCGATTATCACGAGCCCCGCCTCGCCGTCGATTACTTTTAGCTACTCCGCCGCTTGCTTCTACGCCGTCTTCCCCCCGTTGCTTCTTCCCTTTACGAGACCGGTAGGGTTGTTGCTTCCGCCTCTAGCCTTCCTCTTCCTTGTTCCTCCTCCAAACCCTAGTTGATCGGCTTGGTCACTCCTCTTCGATTCCGATTTGGTTTCGATCAAGCTGCGATTTGTGAGGCAAATGGTGGAGGTGAAGCATCAAGATCTGTGAATCGGTGGAGATTCGAGTTTCAGCAGGATACGGGCGGCGATGGGCGCGTTTTGGACTAAGGATGACCAGCAGATGGCGGTAGCGGTGCTCGGTCCTCAAGCCTTTGACTATCTCAACGCCAGGCACGCGGCCTTCCCCGACGGCCATCTCACTGCTATCGGAGGCGGCGATGACGACCTCCAGACCAAGCTCCAGCACGTCGTGGAGGATCCTGGCTCCGCTTGGGCTTACGCCATCTTCTGGCAGATCTCGCGGTCGGAGGCCGGGGAACTCGTCCTGGGCTGGGGCGACGGACACTGTCGCGAGGTTGGGGATTTCGAGGAGGAGAGCGGCGCCCTCCCGCGTAACCCCCTCGATTGCGCGCACCAGAAGATGCGGAAGCGGGTGCTCGAGCGGCTCCATGCGCTATCCGGCGGGTCTGACGACGAGAATTACGCGCTCCAGCTCGATCGCATCACGGGTGCTGAGATTTACTTCCTCGCGTCGATGTACTTCTCGTTTTCCAAAGGGGAGGATGCTCCCGGAAGAGCGTTTGTTTCAGATAAGCACATATGGATATCCGAGGCGGAATTGACGTCTCCTGGATGCTCCAACTACTGCGTGCGGGCTTATCTCGCGAGGTCTTCAGGGTTCCGCACCATCGTGTTTGTGCCGTGTGTTGCGGGCGTGGTCGAATTGGGATCGGCGAAGGCGTTGCCGGAGAGTTTTGAGGCGCTGCAGATGATCAGATCCATTTTCGGGCAGGATTACGTTAAGGCGGCTACTTTGATCAGGGAAAATACAGACGAGAACATCGATCCGGCTTTTGCTTCGCGCTCTGGCAAAGGCGATCAGGTCGCCGAGTTTCCGAAGATCTTTGGGAAGGATCGGAGCACTCGCCGTTCCCACGCCAAAGAAAGGGACCCGAACCTGAAGAAGGAACAAGTTCCAATTGGCATAATAGCAAAGCACGGCGTTCTCTATCCAAAGAGCCACCCACTAAGCGACGGTGCTACTGTGTTTCAATGGAATCAACCCGGTTCGGACTCCATTCAGCAGAAATTCCTCGGATCGCCTTCTGTTCGACAAATTGACACAGTCATTGGTGATGGCCGGAGGATCAACCTCCTCCAACAGAAGAAGCAGCAGCCACGGCTGCACCAGAAATTGCGTTCGCACCCACTGTCACAGTCGAGCCAAATTGATTTCAGCACTGGGACGCTGGCCGATGCTCCTTCTACTAGTGTACTGATGGACCGTGCCCGTGCAGCTGACTCTGAGCTCTCAGATGTCGAGCTTCCATTCAAAGAAGATAAAGAAGGCACAACTGAAGAGCGCAGGCCAAGAAAGAGGGGTCGGAAGCCAGCGAACGGCAGGGAAGAGCCACTGAACCATGTCGAAGCTGAGCGCCAGAGAAGGGAGAAGCTTAACCAGAAGTTTTACGCTCTGAGAGCTGTGGTGCCCAACATCTCGAAGATGGACAAGGCCTCCCTGCTCGGAGATGCCATATCTTACATCACTGTGCTCGAGAATAAGCTCAAGGAGATGGAAGCAGAGAGGGAAATGTGGGGTGATCCATCATCCATGAACTACAAACATCAGGCTCATTGTCCCGAGGTTGATATCCAATCAACCCAGGATGAGGTAATTGTTCAAGTGAGTTGCCCTCTAGAGAAGCACCCTGTCTCCAAGGTCATTCAAGCTTTCAGGGATTCACATATCAATGTGGTGGACTCCAAGGTTTCTGTTTCTACTGACAGCGTCCTTCATACTTTCATAGTGAAGTCCCCTGGAACTGAGCAACTTACCAAGGAGAAGTTAATGGCTTCTCTAACTCATGAATTGAGTGATGCACTACATTGAAACTCTGGTGTTAATACCCTCTATGGCAAGCTTATCATGGTAGGCTTTGATAAGCAAATTAGCTGATGTCGATAATAGCTAATACTATCATTTAACAATCTGCGACTTCACCACTAGTCATTTGTAAGGTCCCTCACCATTTTCCTAGAGTTCGGCATTGAAGTGTTTTACAGAGAATTCAGTAAAGTAATTTTGGTTGAACATATCTTGGTAGTTTCCTCTATTCTCACTGGCAATGTGATGGAGTTATCTGGCCAATGGCATTTCCTAATTCCTCAGGAATGAAATATGTCCCACTCTAGACATTTTGCTGCCTCCTATAGTTTGGTTGATCAAGAATTCAGGCGCAATTTTCTCATCAAGAAATCACCAATGCAATCTGGTATGACTTTTCTGTATCAACATCTTTGGACTTGTAAAAGCTTACCATGTATGTTTGTCTACCACAAGATCAAACACTAATTCTACACTGATGCATGAAATTAGTATGTCATTCCCACTCAGCCACACTATCCTACATGATTGTATAGATTGAAATGGCCGACAGAGCTTTTTCTAAAATTTTTTATATGGCATCAATAGAAATATAGAGAAGTCCTAGTTTTACTACAATAATTCTAAAACACTTGGTTACTCTTCCAATCTGATGACATTTAGATCAACTTTTTTGTCCTCCAGTCAACAATGGCACAAGAAACAAAGAACCAGTAGCTTGTTGAAATTGCTTTGGTTGAAGACTTGCCTCCCTCTGGTCTATCTAGAGCTGCCATTTTTCTTTAGAATTGACACTTGCCTACCTGTTTTAGTCTGTGAAGTCTTCTTGGAACAGTAGGAGTTATCTCAGGCAAAACGTGCTCATCGTAAATTTTGATTCAGTGCCATTTTCGGTTGGTATTCTGCTGAATTACACTTAAAAAATTGGGCACAAATGAGTGCAACTTGATTTATAAAATACTTTTATCATTCAATTTTGCTGTTACACACAAAGGCATGCTTTGAAAAATTACTCACGTGCATTATGTTATAACTTTTTTAATTCGCTTGTGCCCAGTAAACAAAGCAAAAGGAAAGGGCAGCGTGCGAAAGCAATCTGTCCGACCAATCTTTTCTGCCGGAGGGTAACATCTGCCACTAAACTACACATTATTGAGAAAAAAAGACTGCATGCTTACTTTGATTTTATTGCAAAATTTCCCCACCTGGCTTATTACTTTAGGTTAAGTTTCTTGTGTCACGGAAAAAAAAAACACTCTCACATCCTTTTTATCTTTTTTTTTTTAAATGAATATTGTCGATTATAAATTGATGCTATGATTTATCTTTCTTTAGATGAATGATTATGTTGTCCTCTTAGAACGGTCTAGTGATTAACGCATGAAATATTATTATCATGAAATCTGGAGTTCAAATCTTTATAAAATCGAAATAAATACTTCTTTTATGTATTAGTCACTATTTTAAATGTTAATAATTATTCGTAATTTATCTTCTCCATATTGATATTGAGACAGATTTACATAAATGTTGAAGGGGAATGTATTCGTTTTTTACAACTATCTTTGTTATAATAGATTAGGTTTCTTAATTAACATCTTATTCTCTACTTATAATTTTACCATCTCAGTTGAATGTTGTTTTCCCTTTTTTTCTTCATATTTATTAGTTCTTGCATGTTTCAAACTTTGGTGGTTCATCGTTAATACTAAACTTATAAATTAATAAATCCATGAGAAATTTATTGGTTTTGTAAACTTATAATAGTTTAAATTAAAATAACTTTAGCAATTTACCCTTATTTTAAGATTACAATATTATCATACCCACTCATCAACAAATCAGATAAAATTTTGGGTACAATTTCCCATTTTACAAGTCTACAATTTTCCTTTTTCCTTTTGAAATCCAAATAAAATTTTCAGAATGGAGAAAGGGCTTCAAAATCTCCACAACAAACCTAAAACATGTGACGCCGATCCTTCTGAAGTTCTTTTAGTCTGATCCTTCAAGCTTCTTGATCGCGGCTACAATATCAGGTACAGCATTCCGAAACGCTTGCCATTGTTCGACTGACAGACTTATTCCTGGATATACAGCATGAGCACACAAGGCATACAAGATTTAATTTGGGCAGTAAATAGGGATGCATATTGATTTCTGTAGTTGCAAAAAGAAAAGTGAACATATGTGGGAAAAAAAAGGAGAAAACAAATCTCAATCACTTCAGTGCCAAAAGGCGCAACAAAATGTCGTGACTAGACAGAAAGCGGATTCGAAAGCCAGATAGTTCCCTAACGTTCAATCATTCCCTTCTAACTCAATGCTCCCCCACTTCACCTGCCTCCTTGCTCGCCTCTATGACTTCCTCCAGCCCTGGTGACCCTGTCATTCAATTCCTCACCATCATCACCTCCTCCACTCCTCCATTCCCTTCTTATATTGTCATCGATACTTTATACAACAAATGCGACTTTGACAGTAGGACTATAAATAAGTCGAGCCAAGCCGAACTTTGGAGTATTCAAGTTTGTTTGATAAGATAACAGAGCCGAGCCGAGCTAAGCTTAAAATGAACCAAGTTTTTGAAATGAATGTTCAAGCTTGACTTGGTTTATTTTTTATGAGCTTGAGTTTGTATGAAACTTGACTTAAGCTTGGTTCGTTTAGATGTTATCAAGCTCTCAATTAAAGCTTGGCTTAAGCTTGGTTTGAGCTTGGTTTGAATTTGGTTCATTTAAATATTATCAAGCTCTCAATTCAAGTTTGTTTGATTGTTTGAAACTTTTAATTGTTTGATTGATTATTGAGCTTGATAATTTAAATTTATTTATTTTATTTTATTTTATTATTTATTTAGCATATTAAAAAAAATTTTATTAATAAATATGGTTCGTGAACATTGTTCATGAACGTTAAGAGCTGAACACATATATATTCAAACTTATTTATTTAGCTTAACCAACTGTTCAAGCTTGTTTGTTTAATTAATCTTATGTATATTAAACGAACATAAACAAACTCTTATTAAGCCAAACACCTAGCTTATTCACAAACACTTGGTTCTTTTACAGCCCTACTTGACAAACATTGTTGACATTCACGGAATCTATAAGTCAACGGACCATAGAGACATGACTATTATTTATCCTCCACCACCATCGGCAAGGTTTCTGTCTATCCATACAAAAATGTGCTCATAGAAACGTAACTATCAAAGACGCTTCTTGTTAGTGATTTGTGAATTGTTTATAACTATTCACATAAGTAAAAAATCCCAACTAACCATAAAAGAAGGAATGCATCCTTTCAGATATGGAAGATTATATTTAGCACCTGCTCCATTAGACCTCCACAAAAGTTCACCAAAGGGTGGAATTTGACTAGCAAAATATGAATACACAGCTTCAGCGCAATTATATCTACCTAAACTATCCAAGTACTCAACAAACTCTATCAACTTAAAAGGGATAATTGTTGCAATGCTAAACAAAATGCAATCAAATATATACAAACAACAAAAATCTAAAATGCCCTCTTCGACATCACTTCTGCATACCCTCTTCCATGAGGTACCAGGAGTAAAAAAGCTTCTTTTCCAATTGTCCACCTTGATCAATGGGCCTTAAATCAATAAAGGGGTTCTTGAAATGCAATATGAATGCGACATTGATAACACAAAGAGGTTATCTTTACTAAACATTGAAAGACATTTCTAAATCCCACCTCTTGGAGATAGCAGTAACCAACCCTCTACAACCAGGAATTTCTGAAATATCCATAAAGTGCGTAAATGGAGTGTACAATACAACTTCAACACAACAAGGCTGAAGCATTATGACTTTAACATACCCTCTAGTTCCACCTGAGTTTTCTCCTAACAACAATGTCTAAAATGATCAATGGAACATCTCCATTCCTCTTGTTGGTAAAAGATACCCTAGTTCCTTACACCTCTACCACTAGTAAAGACAATGTTAAACATTTATTCAGGACAGTTTTGAATGCCAACCATGTTCGTTTGTGTACTGAACAACTTTTAGAAAAACATAATTTTGTGGCCTAGTGGTGATCAATTGTCCTTAAATCACATGGTTGTCAAAAGGGTTTAAAATAAAGGGCAAACTAAAGGTTCTATGAAAATGAAGGCCTTTGGACCATGTGCTTAATGATCCACAGCTAATTCACACATCTAAACCACATAAAAATAATCCATAGATGCATGGTTAAATATTTAGTTCCAATCCATGTCAACTAGAGTTCAAATGGTGAGGTCTGGGGCAGACAAAAATATTTTGCAACATGGATGTAATGACAGTTCAAATTGAAGAACTTTGTGAAGATTTGCTCATTTGGACTCCTAAAAGAATCAACACATTTTTTTGTTCCTGATAACATGCATACATAGAAAAGTGAAACATGTCTAAAAGTGCTTCAAAATCACTTCTCACTTTCAAAACATGCAAAACTAAAGCAGAAATACATGTTACCTACCAATGTTCAACCGGAGTAAAAAAGTGAGGTTTGGGATACATAAATATCTTGTCAAGACACTATTTTGGTGGCCTTCAGAAGTTCAATTGGGTACTAAGTAAAAATGAAGGCATTTGAACTAGTGAAAGGCAACTTGCACATAAATTGACAACCATGTATAGATATGCATCATAGCCAATTCTCACATCCAAACACACAAAATGATGAAAAGATTTGAATTCAAACTAATTCTACCTCTCCATGCATCTCAGAATGCTCTAAATATTCACTTTGACACAGCCATATTGTGCTAAACCATGGTTGTATGTCACCCACAGGATAAAAGTCCTTAAATTTAGCATTATTTAATAAAGGAATTTTCAAACGAGCGGGATCTATGATGATCGGAGCACTGTATGCAGCATGGAAAAGCTACACGACAAAGGGAAGAATTCTTTTCACTCCAGAAGAGGTTTCCAAACAGAGAGGTCTCCAGTTGAAACGGACACTTAATGGGGACAAAGAGGACGCTGACAGCAAAACCAGTCGCCAGGGGCCTTTTTGGGGGCTTTGAGAACTTTGTTTTTTCCCAACACAGGGAAACCACAATAGCAACAAAAGAATGACTCAGAAGAACAGCATACCTTTGGAGGAAGGCAGTTCTTTGCCGTCTTTGATATAGTACTCTCGGATGGACACCAGGGTCTTTCCTCTGAAATCCTGAAGCGTCACCCTTCTCTTATTTGACAACTGCCGACGACAAAATAAACGAAAGATTCAGCACGAAACCCTAGGGTTTTACCAAATCCGAACCATCAGGAGAAGCAGTTGACTCACGCGGCAAAGGATGAGATCGCCCTCGTCGTCGAACTCTTTAGGTCTGCGACTCCTCTTAATGGAACGCCCCGCCTCGTCCTCCTCCTCCTCCTCCTCCTGATCTGCTTCCGCTTGCTCCCCAGATTCTTCTTCTTTCTTCGGACCGGATCCGGAAGCGTCCGCGGCAGCAGCAGCTTCTTCATCCTCGTCCTGCTGCGAGGCGAGGAAGGACTCGACGATGCCGCGGACGAAGAGCTTGCGGCCGCGGCTGGAGAGGTCAAGGCCGAGCCGATCGCTGGCCATAGAGCGGACCATGGCTTCGGAGGTGGTGGACATGTCGGATTCTCGTAGGATCTCGACCACCGCCGCCTCGATCTTCTGATTCAGCTCCTCCTCCATCGTCGCGACTTCTCTCGTCGGGTTCGTCTAAGCCGAACCCCTTTTTCGTAGTGTATTAATAATTTTTTTTATTTCCACTGAAATAAATTTAGTTTGCATTTTAACGAGTTTAAATTCGAATAGAGGGTAAAGCTGCCCGCTGATGTTCCGGCCCGAACCGGCTTATTAACAGCCCGAACCGGTTCAATTGCTAATTCTCATTGCGCACGTAATGGAATCCGTTTCACTTATGCGCGCAACTTCTACATCTGGCCGTTGGTTTAAGGGGTTCGATGGGATCGGACGGCTGTTAATAGTTCGTGTTCGCACCCGAACAAATAGTCGTGCGCCGTTGCGACGGTTCTGGAAGCGAGTCGGTGGTGACCCAAATCGGAGAGAGAGAGAGAAGAGAGAGAGGGAAGGCGCTTCTTGGGTTGCTCACCCTTCTTCTCCAACTCGACGAGCTTTCTCGATTCCGCCTTCGGGCAATCGGTGGAGGTGCGCGTCGCGCTGAACGGTCGAGTGCTTGTCGCTTCGGTTCTCTTCTTCATTCTTCGCAGTTTTCTAGGGTTCCTCCACTGCAGCGCTGGGAGACTGAAGTTTGTCTCTGTGCGTTTCGTTGTTGGCTGAGATCCGAAGTGTTACTTCACCAAAAGGCGGTTTTGATCACTGAACAGGCTTTAAGATCAGTTCTTTTCCAGTTGCCTTATCTGGATTTCTATTAAGAAGACTTGTTGCCAGTGCCATGTTTTTTTTCCTCTATAGATGAGATTTCCGTTAAGAGTACCCAATTGAGTCGGAGTTGCTCTAGCAGTTCCGAACTTTTATTGTTGACGCAGTTGTTTACGGAGGATAGAAGTGAGAATGAAGATTGTTTCTATGCGCTTCGTTTTTGGCTGAGATCCGAAGTGGTACTTCACCATAAGGCGGTTTTTGGTCACTGAAGGAGCTTAAGATCGATTCTTTCCCGATTGTCTTATCTGGATTTCTATTAAGAATACTTCCTGCCTGTGCCATTTCTTTGCTTTCCCCCCTCTTTTGATGAGATTCATGTTAATAATACCCAATCGAGTCGCAGTTGGTCTAGCTGCTTGGAAGTTTAGTGTTGGGGCAGTCGTTTACGGAAGACAGAATTAATCGATCATTTACAGGGCTTTGATTCTTACACTTTCAGTAGCAATGCCGTGGGGCTTAGTTCAGGTTTTGAGATCAGAAGAACTGAAACAAAGTATTTTCACTTGTCATGTCTAAGGCTATTTATTCTGATGTTACATGCAGTGTTACAGACCATAGTGTAGAAAGAAGTGTTTTTAGTGGAGTAAATCTTGTTATAGGAATGAATTCAGGATAAGAAAGGCACTGGGGGCGTCATGAATTCCAGTATAGATGAGATTACTCTCCTCCACCAAGCACAGGCCCGGGCCACAGCCCATCATATGGTCGTGAGAGGGATTGGGGAAGAAATTGACTTGGAGATCGGACCTGGAGATGATGACCCAACGTTCTCCAGCACTACCCTTGTAGTCGTACCTACACATGAATCAGTCACTCCTGATGATCAAGATGACCACAAGCAGATACTTTTGGCATCTCAGGTTCTCACTGATGATCAATCTCAACTAGTGAAGGCACCTCATGGGAAAAGAAAGAAGAAGGTAGTGAAAAAGTGGAGGGAGGAATGGGCGGATACCTACAAGTGGGCCTATGTAGATATGCATGAAAGTACAGCAAGGATATTCTGTTCAGTTTGTAGAGAGTATGGAAGGAAACATCGGAGGAATCCGTATGGAAATGAAGGGAGTAGGAATATGCAAATGAGCGCATTGGAAGAACATAACAACAGCTTGCTGCATAAGGAAGCTCTTCGTCTCCAGATGGCATCTAAGGACAAGGGTCTTCCTGTTGTGGATAGACCTGTTTATGTCAAAGGTTCGTATGTCTTTTGCAGCATCACCTTTTTTCTTACTCCCCACCTAGTTATCAACACTTCGGTAGCTTTAGGTGGGAAGTCCTGTAACTGTGATTCTTGAGATACTTAATTTTCTCCCAAATGCATCCCTAAAATGCTTCTGAAAGGGCATGTCTCATTACTTTCTATATATCTTCTTACAATCACTTCCTGATAGAGAAAACTATTACAGCAAGTTGTTTCTCTTTGTGCTACTTAAAGCACTTAGATGCCACAACTGATGGATGATGTTGAAATGAAAATGTTAGAGATTTTGTCAAAATTCTGTGGTTGATCCTTTTGTTTCTTTATTGATGACAGATACTAGAGTTTTTTGATGGCATGTGCTCTAAACTTGGAAATAAAGATGTATTGCCAAGAGCATGTTAATGATTTCATTTTGTGATTATCAAAGAATTAGATCTTCAATTTGTTACTCATAAATCAAAACTATAATTTAACATCCAGTCCATGAGTTGATCATTTCATCTGTGGTTTATTTATTTATTTATTTTAAATTATGTTGACTCTTTATCCTCTGCTATACTAAATATTCTCTTTTCAACTTCTACTTGGAAACCTAGCATTAATGTCAAAGTCTGCTAGTTCCATTCTTGAGTCAGTTTTGAGAAGGGACCCTCATGAAGTTGAGTTTATACAATCTGTTCAAGAGGTGGTTCATTCTTTAGAGCCTGTATTGCTGAAGAACTCTCAGTAAGTACCTACAAACGCTAATGTGTTCTAGAAAGTGGCACATCCTCAGTTAAATGCTATTTTCGATGATGGTCATTCAAACACTACATTTCTTTGGCAGCTATGTCCATATCCTGGAACGTTTATTGGAACCTGAGCGAGCGGTATTTTTTCGAGTGCCATGGGTTGATGATAGGGGAGAGACTCATGTTAACCGAGGTTTTCGAGTGCAGTTTAGCCAGGTCCTAGGTCCATGTAGAGGAGGCCTTCGGTTTCATCCATCAATGAACTTGAGTATTGCAAAATTTCTTGGATTTGAGCAGGTAAATAAATTTTAGATTCTTTTCTTTTTTCGTTTCAAATTGTGTCATAGGCCCTTTCTTAGTCATACTAAATGTTTATTAGATTAGGAATCTCGTTGATTCATTTTAGTAGTCAGAAATTATGTTTGTACTTGAGATTCTTGGTCAATTGCTACTAGAAAAAAGTTGTCAAATTTTAACATTTTCTCTTATTGCAGACCTTAAAAAATGCTTTATCTCCGTATAAGTTTGGAGGAGCCGGGGGAGGGAGTGATTTTGATCCAAAGGGAAAAAGTGAGACTGAGGTAATTCTTATTTTGAGCCTGTTATGTAACAGCATCTTGTTTTATTTTAGTATAATTAACATGCACGAGTCATAACAGATCATGCGATTCTGTCAAAGCTTTATGGATGAGTTATATAAATATCTGGGTCCTGACCAGGTAAGAAAAATAATTCCTGTGCTAGCTGAATAGTTGTAGAAGGAAATTTACATTTTTTTCTGATCTATAGGATCTTCCTGCAGAAGACATGGGTGTTGGTCCAAAAGAAATGGGTTACCTCTTTGGCCAGTATAGGCGTCTTACTGGCCATTTTCAGGTATGTATTCCTTCCTTACCCTCCTTACCCTCCTTACCAGCATACAATTATTCAGCAATAAACCTTTTATTTCTATAGTGGCTAATCTCAAAATGTTTTGACTGCATTAACATGCTTAGCCTTAACATAGTTATGTGGAATTTCTTTGAGGGTGCGTTTGGTTCAAGTTGGTAATCACATAACCAAGGTTATGGAGAATAAAACATAACCAAATGTTGTTTGGTTCAACCTAGCTAATGCAACAAAAACTTGTTTGTTTGAAGGTTTTAATAAATAACTAAATTTAATATTTTACTATATTACCCTTATTTACAAAACTAACTATATATTATTATTATTATTATTTTTAAACTCTACATTTTTTTTCTTTTTCATGTTTTTCTTTATTTTTATGTGTTTTTTTATTTTTTTTAGTTTTTTAAAAAAATTTTTACTTGTTTTATTTTTTTATTTTTATGTTTTTAAATTTTTTATATTATTTTTCTATTTTATATATATATATATATATTTTTAATTTTTTATGTTTTGATTATTTTTTACATTTTTTAAAAAAAATATTTTAATGTTTTTTCTATTTTTATGTTTTTTTTTATTTTTTCCCATTTTTTAAATTTTTTTAAGGTTTTTCTTATTTTTTAAATTTTTTAATGTTTTTTTACATTTTTTATTTTTTAAAGTTTTTTATTTTATTTTTTTTTTCTTTATATTTTTCTTTTTTATCACATTTTTCTCTTATTCGAGGGTATTTTGGATAAAAAAAATTCGTTAACCCCGGAATCAAGAAAAATCTCAGTTTTCCAAGGTTTTTCAATTTCGGGTTGCATGCCCCTTTTGCTGACGTGTCGAGCATGGAACATTACTCGGGAATCATCGATTACCTAAACCAAACAAGGTTTTCGTTGATAACCTTGGATAGATAACTAAGGTTATCAAAGATAATCCTGAACCAAACGCACCCTGAAAGTTTTGCATAGTGCTTCCTCTGTTAAGTTTATCTGCATATATTTTTTCCTTGAGTTCCGTTCATGAATGCTTATTAATAATTAATTTAGATTTTGTTCCTTATCATTGTTGACAAATTAAATCTAAGTTAATAACACAAATGAATATACCTTTAGCAAATTCTTAACACTCCTTGATTTACCCAGGGTGGAGTGATTAGCTACACCATAGTTTTTCACGATTACTTCACTATGAACTACTCGTTTTCAACCTGTATTGAAACAAGCAAGTCAAATATTCCAAAGATTTTAGCGATTTTTTTGCTCATTCATTTTCTAGAAACTTTACAACCCTTTTTTTTACATACTTTTATTTTCACTGATTATTTTGCTATTTGTGAATTAGAAATCAGAATCGCTTTGAATTTAATTCAGTAGAGAACTGAGGAAGGAATAGGCAAATAAACAAGTCAGGCACACATACAATGGCTAATTCGTTCGTTTTGAGTAAATACACAACGGAAAACAAAGATAGACAATGCAAACACCAAGAATTTATTTGATTCGGAGCCTATGACAACTCTTACTCCAAGGCTCGCACGTGAGAGTGCTTTCTATAGGCAATCACTAATCAATCGGAAAGATTACAAATAGAGTTTTACAAGTAATTAGAAATTTAAAGAATACCGATAACTTTGTATAAGAAAATCTTCAGTAGAATCGTCGTCGGAGCTTTCGGGCGTCGTAGAAGCGTTTTTTGTGCAGCTCGAAGAAGCGGAAGTCGTTCGTTGTGTTGTTTTCAAGCTCTTGGTTGAAGCTGCTTTTATAGGCTGTTCCGAGCATCCGGAACCCCTCCGGGCGCCTGGACCATGTGGCTCGGCCACTCCGCGAGCTCCACATCAGCTTTGTGATAACTTTTGAGTTCCGGGTGCTCGGACCAACTCCGGGCGCATGGACCAGCTTTGGGTGCCCAAACCAGTTCCAAGCGCCTGGACCCCTTCCGGGCGCTCAGACCAGCTTTTTCCAGCCCCTTATTTTCTGCAAAATAAAGTTAGTCCAGGCATAAAATAATATATATATAAATTGAAATTTGACCGTCTCTGACTGTCCGGTTCTGACTTTGAGTTTCGTCGAAACTCTAGGTCGAACCGATGCCTACTGTTCCCTCCTCGGGGAACGCGTCTTTACCTACTCCTCTCAGGAGAAGTTACCTGTTGCCAGACCGGTCCTCCAGACCGACTGGACTTTTGCTCAGTGCCCAAGGCTTCTGGTCTTCATGCTAGACGTCCGCTCCACGACCCATCCAGACTTCCACCCGGTCCGCGACCACAGGATTTCAACCTAGAGTTCCCGACTTTAGGATTTTGCCCGAAGCGCTCGACCCACCAAGACTTTCCGCCTAGGATTACCGCCCCTTAAGACCTACGGTTACCACCCCCTAGGATTTTCCATTTGCCTAACCGCAGCTAGGACTTTTCCTCACCTAGGGTTACCACCCCCTAGAGTTTTCCACTTGCCTAACCGTAGCTAGAACTTTTGCTTAAGAATACTTAGAACTTTCTTGCAATCTCATTCAAACTTGTCAGACAACAAATAACCTTAACTTTGAACTCTTTGACATAATCAAAACACATGTTCGATCGTCTGGTGCTTCCCACACCAACACATAACACTCATATGTACAAACCATTCAAGAGCGAAATAGCCATCATGTATCATATCAACACTGTCGATGTATTCTCCTTCTCTATTCACATCATATAAAACTACATGGTTTGGAAATACCGAAATAGAATAGATTCAGTTAAACTGTTAAAGTCCAAGATCATCCATTTTCATTGCACTGAGAGCATGTCTATTTCCATCACACTATGTATAGATCACTGTATACATGATGTCTTCTATCTGTTACGGCGTTTTTTTTTCCTTTCTCAATTCACTAATTTGCTTTTCAGTTACCATGGGAACTGACATGAGTTCAAATAATCTTGTGCATGTTTCTATGCTTTATAACAGCACTGATAGTTTTTTTTTTCTGGATTTGATTTTAATCCATGTGCAGGGAAGTTTTACAGGGCCAAAAATATTCTGGTCTGGATCAAGTCTCCGCACTGAAGCTACTGGTTATGGACTGGTAATTTTCTGAAAGTACCAAATTGTATTCGCTATTCTAGTCTTGAAATAGTTTGTGTTGTTTTAAACTTATCGTGCCTTTCTTATGCAGGTTTTCTTTGCACGTCTTATTCTTGCTGAGATGAACAAGGAACTCAAAGGACTAAGGTTACAAAATTCTCGAACTTCATAGAGAATTAAGAGAAACAAATGTTGATAACGTAGTGAATCATAATGATGGATTCAGTTCCATCTACTACACTCTAGAGTAACACCATTTCGATATTTGTTTAATACTTTTGTACTACATCATCTTGAGCTTTATGTGTAGGGCTGTCAACATATAAAACATTATTATCATAGAACAAGGATCTAAGTCCTATACCCACATGTATCAGGTTGCAGGTAATTAGACAAGCTGCAAGGTTTTGCTTTTAGGTATTGTTGAGAGAATGAAAAAGGGTTAACAGTAAATAGGTTATAGAATTCTATATGTGATGCAACCTTTGCCTTAGGCCTATACTAAATTTATAGTTAATGGAAAATGAATCCTTTATGTTTTATGATGTTTCAACTAAAGCTAAAACAATATGTACACTCTGATTATCTTCCTGTGAACATGTCATCTTGAGTTGCCAAATGGTGCTATTGTAAATCTATACTCAGCTCTGAACTTTTAGTAAATATCTGAGTTTTGCCATCAGATGTGCAGTTAGTGGTTCTGGGAAAATAGCAATGCATGTCCTCGAGAAGCTTCATTCTTGTGGTGCTATCCCAATTACTATTTCAGGTATCCTTTAAATTTTGTTTGAATTTTGAAGAAATGTAGCTCCTGACCTTGTGGACTAAGTGGCAGTAGGCATTGACTTAATAGATTTTACCCTATCACACTAGGTTTTAAAAAATGAGTTATCTTAGTCACCTTGTCGGCAATGAAACCATCAGTTTTATTCTAGCATAAACATGATTCTGCTTTCAGATTTTTACATAAACAGTCTGTGTCATAGTTCTCTATAAAGTTTGGTAAACATACGCTGAAAGCCTCAAACTTAGATGTTCAATTTTCAGTATAGTAGAATTTGAAAGCTGATAATGGGACTAGAGCTTTGAACAATTTTGGCAAATTCTACATTAGGAGTTGTGACGTTTGCTTCCATGTTTTCTTCTACGAATTGGTTTGTCCTCAATGTTAGATGCCATTGTAGGTTATTTGTGTGATGCGTGATCATTTGTCAAATTTCGTGTAGACATCGTTATCAATTCTTCATATGTTCCTGTGAGAAATTTAGGTTGTTTGGAACTTTTGCCCCTTGTGTTAGTTTATTGACAATTTTATTAAATAGCAGATTCCAAAGGATATTTACTGGATGAAGATGGATTTGACTATATAAAAATATCACTCATTCGAGACATTAAGCTTCAACAAAAAAGTTTGAGGTGATGCTTTTGAATCCAGTACTTGGTAATTTTGTGTTTCTCCCAGAAGTATGTTGATGCAATGTTGTTAACAGAGAGTATTTGAAACCCAATCCAAGGGCCAAGTACTTTGAAGATGCAAAACCTTGGTGTGAACGATGTGATATTGCCTTCCCTTGCGCTTCTCAAAATGAAATAGACCAACCTGATGCCATTGCCTTGGTAAATTCTGGATGTCGTGTACTTGTAGAAGGTGTGCAACTTGTGATACTATAATGAAACCCATTTGCTCTTCGATATTATTAACATATCTTCCATTCTAACAAGCAGGTTCAAATATGCCCTGTACCCCTCAAGCAATTGATATTCTAAGAAAAGCTAAAGTATTGGTTGCTCCAGCAAAGGCTGCAAGTGCTGGAGGGGTATTATATTCTTTTACATTGTTGATTTAGGTTAACTTATTGGCTTTTGGTGCTTATCCAGAACTTAGGCATACAGGCATATATATTTGTTTATAAAATATATGCATCTTATCTGTTGATAGTGCCACCTTTTTTTTGATCTTACTATGTTTTCGTTAGAGGTTATTTATTGCCTTGGTATTTCTTAAAACATGTTTTTTATACAATTACACTGTTGAAGCTAGGACAAGTGCAGTGGTCCATTTCAAAATATGAATTGATCTACTTCCAGCATGAGGGTTCTTTCCGGCATGCGGAAGGGCGGTTGAAGCCCAGAGACTCCATGCCCATTGGTCCGACATAGACAAGTGCACTGACTCATAAAAAATATAATTTAGTCCCTTTCCTAACATCACAATCTTTTGGCATCAATGGTTAGCTACTCAACGATTTCAGAATCAATAATTTCAAATGGCTTGATTCTTCACCATCATCTCAGAAATAATGTTTATTGACGTGCTCAAAACCATGTATAATATGTTTGACTTAGATTTCTTTGTCTTATCTGTGATATAACTGTTCTGAGATGTGGATAAACATTAAACCATGTGATTATGATATATAACTATGAGAAGTGATATGCTTTTTGGTGATCATGCCTGTAAGATGTAAACAAAAAAATGCTGGACATCTGTGGCTGGCATGACCACTATATGCAGCCATTTCTAAGTAAAACTTGTCCAATATTTTCTTTATGAATCCTATGGATATACTCATATGTTTTTTATGCCAAAATTTATATGCCTAGCAGAATTAAACACCCTTTAGAATTGTGGGCCGTATGGACTAAAACCTAAAAAGTATTATTATACTTCATGAAACTAAATTTATCTCAACATGCCAATTCCTGTCTCTATGAGCTTTTTCCTAATCTTCCATCTTCCAATTTACTCAGTATAGCAATCCTTTTAAAATACACTTAAGTTTTTCTAAATGTGTGTCTACTGGCGGAAGAGAGCCAAATAATAGGGAAAGGAGGAGATAGCAGTCATTCCCTTGATTATTTGGGTGGAAGATGCAAAGGTATGGGGAAGGAAGTGAAAAATTCGGAGCTCTTTTTCCTACCTTTGTTTCTATCCAAAAGTGGATGGAAGAGGCATGAAATTGAGGGAAATTTTGAAAACGCTTATCTATTCTAACCCTACATGTCCTAGAAATTACAAAATCAAAGGTCTAGTTTTTTCATTTCCTTTCATTTTTCCCTTCTTTCCTCTCCTTTCAAATAGACAATAAAGCAAACCTCTCTCTTGCTCCTTTCTTCCTCTTTTCCCTTTCCAGCACCCTTCCTTTCTTTTCCCTCTTCCTTCTCTTATTAGAACATAGATTACTGAAAATTGTATGGAATCGGAAGCTTCTATTGTCTCTTGTATACTTAATCCAACTACGTAAGCATGCCTATATGCATGCTTACTCATATATTACTAGCATACAGTTATCTACCCATATAATGGTATGTGTACATTGGCACACCTGTTAAGTCCAGCTTATGGCATACTCACTTTTACATTTAGCAGGTAGCAGTTGGAGAGCTTGAACTTAGCCATGAGTGCAACTTGATGCAGGGGTCATCTGAGGGCTTTGATGCTAAGTTACAGGTATTCGAGGCTAAATTACAGGTACTTTCATGTACACTTACTCATAGTTATGTAAGTTTCTCACCCTTTAGTAAGGTTTCTAAGAAAACAATTAACATGACTTCCATGAAATAAAAATTGGTTCTATTGGAGCTACCTTTCTGCTGTTCTTCATCATGTTGTTTATGATAAATAGTTAAATATTCCCATTAGTTTATTTTATGATTTCAAGTGAAATGCTACATTTAACAATTATGTGAAGCTGATGGATTTTTATTTGCTGATGATAGATAGGCAATTCCTGTGTGATATTGCCTTATTTAGAACTCAATGGAAGGATATGATTCATGTATCCTATTCAAAGTAGTTACACAAACTTGGTTTGATGATGATGACAATGACTACATATAGGAAGTTCCAATTATAGTAGGCGACTGGTGGGGTTCATCTTTCGCATGAGGATTCATTATTCCACCTAAGATGCACACTCGACAATTATGTTAAGCTTTAGAATGCCTGTATTTTAGGTTTATGTTGGTCACAGATCAATTTCAATGATAGTTGACAAATGTTTTGTAGGTTCATCTTTCATATAACAGTTCAATATTCTTCTCAAGATGCAAACTACACATGCTTGTTTAAGTCAGCAGTCAAACAACTAGTTTATTGATGGGATTTTAGTTTTCTAATATACATATCTAGTTTGTTGTCCTGACTTTTGCTACAGCAAGCTTTTGTATGATTGCCTTCATAACAATAAAACTTTGCCTATGGTCACTCATTTCCTACCTCTTACATGCCCGAGGTAATTCATCTCTTGTTAATTGTTGATACAGGAAACCATGAAACAGATGTATGAGAGGTCAGTGAAAGCTGCGAGTGAATACAACTACCTGAAAGATAATCCAGAGTAAGCATCTACAAATTAACCTCAGTTTGTCATATGCCAGTGGTAATTTTCACTAACTGCAATTGTACAATGCCTGCTGAATCCACAGATAGTTCTGTTTGCTCATGGTTAAGTGTATAGAGAGGGTCTAGAGCTTGTTTCGTTTTAAATCAAACCTATGTTCGTTTTTAGATTAATGACACCTTAACTTGACCTGAATATAACAGCGGTGAAAACATGAGCTCTCTTGTTTTTGTTCCAATTTCTTTTATCTCATTCATCATGAAGTTGATGAGTGTGTAGGAAATTGGAATAATCTATCTCATGCCTTCTGAAGAATATTTTTTAATTGCCATGGTTGATTCGGACATTTTCTCTTTATAAAAGGAAACCTTCAAGAAGTTCATTTTTTTGCGCAATCTTTGGGGAAAACTACTTTTTCTTTCCTATACAAACAATTCTTGGATGCTGACAAACATTTTCATTAGTTCACTGAAAGGAATTGGACCTTTCAGTTCCTTGTGCCACTTTCTACTTTGATTATATCTTCACCGTATAGATGAGGCTATGATAGATCAGAAGAGTATTTCATTGCTTGGAATTTCGTGTTATTAATTCATGTTTGGTTCCACTCTTCTTCGTATCATATGATGATGATGATGATGATGATGGTCTCTTCTCCTTTGTTTCAGAGGATTGGTTCATGGTGGAAACATCTGTGCATTCCTCAATATTGCTCATGCAATGATTGATCAAGGCTGTGTCTGAATCAAACCCCAATTCATATGACCAAACCATCGTTTTACTGGGAGGAGAAGAAGATGGGGTGAATATGCGCGACCGGTGTCACGCCTTGTCTCCGTGGCATTCTACACCAGTTGAATGCTTTGCCACTCGAAAGGTAATGTGCCAAGTAGTTAGTAGCTTAGCTAGTTGTAAAATAGGCATTCTTGAGAATTTTCAGAAGGGATTAGAGCCATATAGTTGTCTGTTGAGTGAACTGTGAACCTGATAACCAATTGGCTTGCTAACAAATAAAATGCAATTATTTATTTATGATTTGTTTTTTTACTGGTGGTATCATTAAAGAGTGTTGAAAAAAATATTAGAAAGATATTGTTTTTATTATAATTTTGACCCAAAATGAAATTACCACATTTTTCTAAAGGAGCGCATTTGGATTTTTGAATTTTCATTTATCAGAGGGCATATTTTATTTTAAAATGTCTTTTTATTAACAAAATATAATAAACAATTCTGTCACGGGGGAGGCCCTATCGGGCTGGTGGGCTTGTTTGCGTGGTCTGGTTGCTCTGATAGGGCTGCCGTACAACCTGATCGCTCGGCCGCTATGTAACTTGGTTGCCCAACGTGGTCGTCTGGTAAGGAGGTCGAGTGGTTGGGTCACTTGGCAGGGGTAGTATACGGCTAAATTTTATATATATATATATATATATAATAACTTTATTGCAAACTATATAGTATTAAACTTGGCTAGAAAATAAATGACAACATTGGCCTAGAAGGGAGGGTATTTTGATCATTTGACATTAGTAAGATTTGATTTTAAGGAGGGAGCATTGTTTGTGCCGAAGAGAGGTCTTCTTTCCTTCGTGCTTTTCCATCACCGCCTCTGCCTAGACTCGCCGGTACACTAGTGGCCTCTATCCCTCTAGATCACTTCCGGCCAACGCCGTCTCCGCCTCACGCACGTCACGCGACCTCGGCGATGACGCCGCCGACTTCTCCCTCTCGGACACACGCCGTCGTCGCGAGGTTAGGCTCGCGCTACCTCTAGTAGCCGCCGCCCTACGGGCCCAGGCAACCCGCGCATCGCCTCGGGTGCCGCCTCCCCTTTCCCCTGTACACCGGCAGCATCGCCGCCTTTGGCGGCCACTGCTCTCCAGGACATCGTTTCCAGTGGTCGCCACCTCCAACGGCCGTCAGCAGTCAAGCGCCGCCTCAAACTCCATCTTTTTCGGCGCCCACAGCTGCCTACTGGTGGTCTCTCCTTCCCCGTCTACTACCACCTTTTCCTTCCGGCCTCAGACACTGCACTGCCTCCTAGACTCCGACTAGAGCTAGGCAGATCTCCAATATACCCCTCTTCCTCGCAGCCCGTGTGGTCAGCAGTTGCCGTCCTCCGAGGCGTTCACACTATAGTTTGCTTTCGACGCAGATCTGACATTTGATCCACCGCTGTATTTCCAGCCATCTGTTGTGTTTCCGGCCATCGAGCCGCTGTGTTTTGCCCTTCACACCACTATTATGATTGTGAGCCGTTGTTACTAGCCGGCCTATGAGTTGTTATTGTGCATTGTATTCCGGCCTATGTGTTGTCGTCGTATTCCAGCCTGCGTGTCGACGTCATATCCTGGCTTGCATGTTGTCTTTCGGATCCATGCCTTGTCTGACTCCACGCAGTCAGATCCAACGCCATGATCAACTCCCCATCTACCAGAGGTTGCCCCAGGGCCAAGATACATTCTCCATTCTTATCCTATATGCATTTCACTACTCTACTATGCATTCGGTCCCTTACTCCCTTATATATTTGTTGGATCTACCTCGAGTATCGGGATACGAGGACCAAGGCAACTCGGTCACTGGTTGCAGGTGGCATTGACCAGAAGACTTATGACGACTTGGCCAACAAAGAAGATAGTTCATCACCTCGCTTCGCTCCGGGTCATGGAGATGCAGTCAACATTCCAGCTATGTCATTTCGGTAGTTCCGTCTTCTCAGATTCCGGACAAGATCATATTGGCGTCGTTTGTGAGAACTTTACCTAATCTGGAACGTAAAGGTGGACGACGTCGGAAAACTCTGCCATCCTCATGACTCCGGTGGGTTTCGACGAACATATCATATTCTTCTCATTCCACAGGTATTCGGGAGTCAAGGAACTGATTCAGATCCTTCGCTGATCGGCAGGTCAGTTTTTCCAATATAGTTTTTCTTTTGGTCGTAGGATCTGTCACAGTTCCCCGATCAAAGACTCTTGTATCGATCGGCCGAATTTGAGTTATATTTAAGTCATAGGCTCAATATCGAAGACTCCCGAGTTGATCGGCCGAATTTGAGTTATATCTTAGTCACGGGCTCAATGTCGAAGACTCCCGTGTCGATCGGCCGGTTTTGAGTTATATTAGAGTCCAGGCTCTAGAAGTCGAGCGGTGACTATAAACCCTCGAGTCAAAGACTCCTATGCCGATCGGCCGAGTTTGAGTTATATTATAGCCACGAGCTTTAGAAGTCGAGTGACGACTATAAACCCTTAAGTCAAAGACTCCCGTGCCGATCGATCGGGTTTGAGTTATATTAGAACTCGTACCCTCGAGTCAGAGACTCCCATGACAATCAGCTGGGTTTGAGTTATATTAGAGCTAGGGATCTAGAAGTCGAGCGACGACTATAAACCCTTGAATAAAAGACTCCCATGTCGATCGGTCAGGTTTCAGTTATATTAGAGCCACGGGCTCTAGAAGTCGAGCAACGACATAAATCCATGTTTACACCATCTCCATTGGTCTCGGACCAACTTGATGTACCTATCTCTCCCGTTCGGGGTCGAGTCGTCTCCATTGGTCTGGACTAGATTATTAAAGCATCCATCTCCCCTGTTCAGGATCGAGCAACTTCACTGGTCACGGACAAGCATATCAGAGCATCCATCTCTTCACTAGTCGTGGACCAGCATATCAGAGCATCCATCATCCCCGTTCGAGGTCAAGCGGTCTTCACTTGTCATGGACCAGCATATTAAAGTATTCATTTCCCCCTTTCGGGGTCGATCGGTATTCACTGGTCACGGACCAGCATATCGGATCTCTTATCTCCCCTATTCAGAGTCTAGCGGTCTTCATTGGTCTCAGACCAGCATATCGGATCCCTTATCTCCCCTGTTCGGGGTCGAGCGGTATTCACTGGTCTCGGATCAACATATTGGATCTCTTATCTCCTCCGTTTGGGGTTGAATGGTCTTCATTGGTCTCGGACCAGCATATCGGATCCCTTATCTCCCCTGTTCGGGGTCGAGTGGTCTTCATTGGTCGCGGACCAGCATATCAGATCTCTTATCTCCCCCGTTCGAGGTCGAGCGGTCTTCACTGGTCTCGGACCAGCATATCGGATCCCTTATCTCCCATGTTAGGGGTCGAGCGTGTTGGGACCGATGTGCCCGCTAGAGGGGGTGAATAGCGTCTCATCGCGCGTTCGTCGGTTGCGTCTTGATGATGATATGCAGCAGAAATAAAATACAAGACTCACACAATGCTAACAAGTAGATTTACTTGGTATCCACCTCAAGAAGAGGTGACTAATCCAAGGATCCACACACGATACGCTCCTCCACTATGAAAATCCTCCTTCTCGGTCACAGCCGAAGGCGGAGAAACCTTGTACAAATTCTCACACACACAAACAACTCACACAAGAAGAAGAACTACAAATACAAGTAAAAACACTCTCTTCTTGCTTACTTGTTGCTTGTTATTACCTCTTGAAGCTTGAGAGAGCACTCTCAAGAGCCTTCAAGAACTGGTGGTGAAAGTCAGAGAAGCTCGTTGAAGATTGCCAAAAAATCGTAGGAAGAAAATCGCAAAAATCTAGCGAAGAAAACGCTCCACCCAGGCTATATACAGTGCCTCCAATCGATTGAAATCAACCCCAATCGATTGCCACGTCAGCACCGCTCCATCGCAACCGTTCATCACCTGCATCATGCGCAACAGTCACTTCCCAATCAATCGACCGATCGATTAGGACTTTCTGAATCGATCGCCCGATCGATTCAGCGCCTTTCTGTGCTCTTGCGTCCGTGAGAGAGCTTCTGCTTCCCAATCGATTGCCCGATCGATTGGGAAGGTCTCTGTGCTCATGACTTATACTCTCAATTGATCGACCAATCGATTGGGTCATTTCTTCCTTCACAGCACACTCCAATCGATCAGACCCTGGTTCAATCGATTGCCCAATCGATTGACTAGCCTGGACTTGACTCAATCTCAAGTCCAAAGTCTCCAACCCAACTCCCAGTCAACCGTGACCTGTTGGGTCTCCATACCTAGCATTTGGCCACACCCGACCAACCTCAAACTAGCCTTCTAGCCTCCTCCATCAGCCTTGCGTCCCTCGAATGTCTCCCCATCCTTCACGCCTTGCCTTCAGGAGCTTCCTTCGGCCTCATCCTAGTTGTCGGGTCTCCCTTGCCAAGTCATACTAGGACTTACCTTGCCAAGACCACATGTTTAGACTTCAACCCTTTGCCAAGATCACACATGGACTTTCCAATTGCCTGCTTCTCACCAGGACTTTCTCCTTTGCCAATATCACACTTGGAATTTCCAACTGCCTGGCTCCTCACCAGGACTTTCCAATTATCTGGCTCCTCACTAGGACTTTCTCCTGCCTAGCACTTTCTCCTGCCTAGCTCCTCACTAGGACTTTCCAGTTGTCTGGCTCCTCACTAGGACTTTCCCCTACCGAGCTTCTCGCTAGGACTTTCCCGTTGTCTGGCTCCTCACTAGGACTTTCTCCTGCCTAGCTCCTCACTAGGAATTTCCAAATGCCTAACATCCAATTAGAACTTTCCCAGTCAAGTCTCCTATCAACCTTGACCTACTTGACTTATCACAAGGCTAAATCCTATAGTCTTAAACCTCTTCTTTATCACAAGGCTAAATCTCATAGCCTTAACCTGATCTTTATCACAAGGCTTGAATGAAGGTTTCCTTCATTCTCTCCCTTTCCTAGAGGGTAAACTCCCCCTGCCTGGGATGAAGGCCTAACTTAACATTCCATTCTCCCCCTTTGTCACACATCAAAAACTAAAAACAAACTCTTCTCCATAAGAGTTAACTCCACGTTGTTTACAACCTCATATGTTGTTAACAACCCCACAATGAAGATCTCATATTCTTCATTGCCGCCTAAGCTCCCCCTTGAGCTTTACTTCACTTCAAAATGTTCATCCCAGAGCATGCATCAACTTAAAAGCAATTGGGTCCAGTCGTCGCATCTATCTTGCTTCTTATTCTGCTGCGCCTCTGGTCCTTTAATAGCACCACGCCTCACAAGGATACGATCCACGACAAATATAGAATTTTACATATATCGATCCTATATTCCACAAAGGAATGTACATGTATTCTAGATCGAACAAAAATAAAATTCTAAAACTAATATAGCTCCTGCTGTATTTGATACATACAATCATGCACACACAAAATAATGCCCTTGACATATCCAAGGGTCCAATCACACACAATATCTATATGCCATAATAGTTGGAGCTTGCAACCACAAAGTTAGCACATTCTACTATTATCCTACCTAAATTATATATGACATGTGCATAATTAATTTGAAAACCAAAACAAATAGAGGCAAACACTAGCTCTGATACCAATTGTTGGTTGGTCCTAGGAAGATCGTACCGGTTCCACTGTATAAAAATTTTATACGAGTGTCGAACCTTTCCTAAACAACCTATTGTGTTCTTTAGAAGTTAAATTAGGAATCGCAAACGGAACTTAACATTATTGATTCCAAATTTAACTTATCTGTTCTTAATGGTTTAAATTTGAATCGCAAGCGGAACTTAACACTATTGATCTAAATCAACCTACGTTATAAATTCAATTAAATATTAGTTTCTAAAATTGACTTCCAAGATTGCATGGCGAGGCACATGGTCTTCTTGGGTATGGGAGCATCCACCACCGTCTAGACAAAGCCTTTTAAGGAAAGTTAATATTTAATTTCCTTATATAACTCTAGGTTTAACCAAAAAGAACAATCGAATCACAAATTCGAAAAATAAAAAGAAAACATAAACTCAAATTACAATTTGAAAAACTAGAATCTAATGCCTCTTGTGTTTGGAATTCTAACAAAGAAAAATAACTAGCATGATGCGGAAGAAAATTACTAGTTATATCTTCTCTTTGTATGCTAATGACCTCGAGATCTTCTGCTTATTCTTCGCCTCGCCTTGGACGATGTGTGGGCAACGATCCTCCAAGATGAACACCACCCAAAGAACTCCTCCTTCTCTAAGTTTCGGCCACCGCCACCACCAAGGAGCAAAAGAGAGCAAAGGGAAAAGAGAGAGAGAGGGTCGGCCACAATGAGGAACTCCACCAAGAGAATAAGAATTGATGTGTCATGAGGCCTCTCCTCCCCTTCTTTTATATTAATTGCCCAAGGCAAATAAGGAAAGACTTTTTACAAAAAATTAAAATCTTCCTCTTGTTTTTCCTTTTCCCTTTTTATTTCCCTTTTCTTTTCTCTTGATTGAATCAATCATCAAACATTGATTGGATGATGATTTAATTTTGGTCGGCTCCTTGCTTGGGCACCAAGCAAGGGTGGCCAGCTACATCATCAAGGAGAGAAATTATTTTTATAAAATTTTACAAGAGAAGAAATCTTCTTATAAAATTTTACAAGTTCTCTTTCCTATTGTGGATGTTAAAAAAGGAAAGTTTTAAAAATTAAAACCAAGTTTTAAAATTTAAAACTTCTCTTCTAAAATTTTCTTTTTTTAACATGGTTACAAAAATAGAAAATTTTAATTTTAAAACTTCTTTTCCTTTTTTCTAAAAACCATGAAGATGGTTAAAAAAGGAAAGTTTTAAAACTTTTGAACTTTCTATTAAACCATGTGGTCTAATTCAAATAAGGAAAGTTTTATATTTTAAAAACTCTTTTTTAAAACTTGTAGTTTTCTACAAAGAGAAGATGTCGACCCCTTTGTGAAGGAGTTTGGCCGGCCCCTTTGACTTGGTCACCAAGCCATGGGCCGACCTCTTCTTGGACACCAAGAAAGGCTTTATATGGGTGGACTTAAGGCTTTTATGAGGTTACGATAGGGACCTAGAGGATAAATTGGTTTTGGCCTTCCGATGAGCTTAAGTATCCCGTGTTCGCCCCGAACACACAACTCAAGTTCATCAATAATAACTCATTCCACTAGAGAGTTATTATTGCACTACCGCACCAATCCCAAATTACATTATGGGCTCCTTCATATATGAGTGTGTTAGTCTCCTTGTGTTTAAGATAACGAATACCCACTAATTAAGTAAGTTACTGACAACTCACTTAATTAATATCTAGCTCCAAGAGTAGTACTACTCAACTCCATTGTCATGTTGGACTAAGTCTACCTACAGGATTTAACATGACAATCCTTATGAGCTCTTCTTGGGGACATTCTCAACTTAGATAACTAGGACACAGTTTCCCTCTATAATCAACAGTACACACTATAAGTAATATCATTTCTCAACTTATCGAGCTTATTGATTTATCGAGCTAAATCTCACCCTTTGATAAGTTAAAGAAATAAATACTAGATATATGTGCTTGTTATTATATTAGGATTAAGAGCACACACTTTCATAATAACTATGGTCTAGTTCTTTTATTAAGTCAGTATAAAAAGAACTTACCTAAATGATCCTACTCAATACACTTAAAGTGTATCAGTGTAATTTATTAGTCAAGATAAATTAATACTTAATTACACTACGACTATTCCAGCGGTTTGTTCCTTTCCATCTTAGTCATGAGCAACTGTTTATAATTTATAAAGAACTGATAACATGATCTTCTGTGTGTGACACCACCACCATGTTATCTATAATATAAATTAATTGAACAACTACACTTAACAAATAAATGTAGACACTTGACCAATGCGATTTTTTTATTTCAAAAATAAATGTTTACAAAAGCTAGGCTTTTAGTATACACTCTAACAGCTCCAATGCTAACAACGTAGATTTACTTGGTATTCACCTCAAGATGAGGTGACTAATCCAAGGATCCACACACGACTCACTTCTCCACTAAGAAAATAGCTCCTTCTCAGTCGCATCCGAAGGCGGAGAAGCCTCGTACAATCTCACACACAAGAAATAAAAGAAGAGAGAAATAAGAAGCTAATGCATAAGAAATCTTACAAGATTACACAACGAAATCTTAGCTTCTTCTTCTTCTTCTTGCTTGAGTACACCTCTTGAGATGCTTGGGAATGATACAACACTCCTCTCTAAGCTTCCAAGGATTGGTCACTGAGCTCGGTGGAGAAGAATCAGTGAAGAATCAGGAGCGCAGGAGAGGAAATCTGCGAAGAAGACGCTCGCCAACGGCTATAACCTGCGCAACAGTCAGATCTTAATCGATTAAATGACTCTCAATCGATTGGAGAGGCTTTGAATTGATCGACTGATCAATTCAAAGCGCCTCTGTGCTCTCTGGAAAGCACATGAATCGATTGCCCGATCGATTCAGCCTTTATCGCGCGATTTCTTCCCCCCCCCCCCAATCGATTATCCGATCGATTGGAAGTTTCAATTGATCAATTGATCAATTCAGAAGCTCAATGATCACTCAAAAACTCTCCCAATTGATTGACCCATTGATTTAGAAAGTTTTGACTGATTACCCAATCGATCCAGACCATTTCTGCATAAAATCACGTCAACTAATCGATTGAACCCCCCAATTGATTAGCCAATTGATTGGTAAGCAAAACAATGTGTAGATCTTGAAATAAGCTTCGTTTTGCATCTGAGATCACCTCATTCCGATATCCAAGTCAAAAATTATGGCCTTCGGAACTTTACTATGTCTGAACTTCCTAGTTCCATGCCAACTCCCTAGTGGACTTACGACCGCTAAGCGTTCGATCAACTTTTGACTCATCTGGACTTTTTCTCCTTGTGCCAAGTATTCGGTCAACCTTGACCCACTTGGACTTACCATCTCATGCCAAGTGTCCGATCCTCCATGACCCATTTAGACTTCCTTCTACCAGATGTCCGGTCACCCTTGACCCATCTGAATTTCTTTGTGCATGACTTTACTCACCAGGTCTTTCCATTGCCCGGCTTCACTCACTAGGACTTTCTGTTGGTGCATCGACCTAGGCTTTGATCGGTATGATCATAGTTTTGATGTATGTGTCAAAGAGTTTAAGTTAGGTTCACCATTGTATTTGATATGTGTATTTGAGTTGTGCAGATTTATAGGATACACATGCGACTCAAGTTGATGGCTTCAGGTCCGGTGAAGGATGAAGCATCCAAGGGACCATGGACAAGACAGCGAGGACAAGGATTGAGGGAAGCGACTTCGAGGCATGCGCAAAGGATGACATTGGGGGCGAGCCGCGGGCTTGAATGCATCCGAGGGACGAGAGCCAAAGGAAGTATGCTTGAAGGCAAGAGGTTAAATCTACAAAGGAAACATTAAATGAGTCGTAAGGGTGAGGGTACGAGTGTATGAGAAATTGTACTCGGAGTAAAATCCTAATTTTAGGGTGTTTACTGTAGCAGTACTGTAGCAGTCGACTACATATTTTAGCAGTCGACTGGTGTAGTCGACCGCTCAGTCGACTGGGTGCAAATAGAATGGTTCTATTCATTCGGTCAGTGTGGATCAGTCGATTGTATATTTTAGCAGTCGACTGCACCAGTCAACTGCATGTTTTAGCAGTCGACTGGTAAATGATCGTTGGCATACTGTTGGTGCTGCGAAGTAGTCGTTGGCTACCTCCAATGGTAACACCAGTTGACTGATGGTTTTGCCAGTCGACTGGTGTCGAGATGAGTTGATATGATGATCAACTCTCTATTTTTATTTATAGGAAGCTTTGAGGCTTGAAGGAGAATACTCATGCTTGTTAAATAACTCCTTAGCAATTGTCCAAAGCTTCCAAGTCATTCTCTTCCTCCTAATCTAAGCCTTCATCTTGTAAGAGGAAGAGAGCTTTGTGAGAGGTTGTACTCCACCGAGAAGGAGTAAGAGCTAGCCGGAGATTGTCGGGGATTGATCCACCAAAGGATCAAGGGTTCGTCCACCTCAAGGACACGTCGTGGAGTAGGAGCAAGTAATCTCCGAACCACGTAAAGGATTTGTATTAGCGTTTGCTCTTACTTATTTATTTTCATTGCTTTAGTTTTCGTATTCCGCTTGCATAACTAACATTGTAGAAAAGAATCGAAGTTAGGGGTGACATAGCTATCCAACCCCCCTTCTAGCCGGCCACCAATCCCTTACACCTTCCCCTGCCTAGCTTCACTCACCAGGACTTTCACTCTGCCTAGCTTCACTCACTAGGACTTCCCATCTACCTGGTTTCACTCACCAGGACTTTCACCTAGCTTCACTCACTTGGGCTTTCACCTAGCTTCACTCACCAGGATTTTTCTACTTCCCGGCTTCACTCACTGGGACTTTTACCTGCCTGGCTTCACTCACCAAGACTTCTACCTACCTGGCTTCACTCACCAGGACTTTCCCAACTGCCTAACTTCACTCACTAGGACTTTCCAACTGCCTAGATTCACTTACTAAGTCTTTCACCTGGCTTCACTCACCAGGATTTTTCTTGCCTAACCTCCAGTTAGGACTTTCCCAGTCAAGTATCTGGTCAATCTTGACCTACTTGACTCTCCATCACATCAATCTGCTCAACCTTGACCAGAGGGGAATTATATCAACAATCTCCCCAAATGGATGATTGCATCTGCAATCTCCATGTATTGTCAAACATCGAAATCCAAACATCAAGATTCAACCTTAAGCCAACTCAAGCTTAGTCAACCAGGTTAACCTTGACTTAAGGATATTACACCAACAGAGATCACCCTCCGATTGTAATTCTATTTCATCCGTTGTCAGTACGCCGTGAGCCGAACAACTACTTTCGGCCTCATTTTGTCCACCAAGTCAAGTTCCATGAGCCTCCGTTCGACGTTTCCTTCATCATAGTACTACACCCAATCGGATTCTACTCAGACCTCCACGGGGACGACTGCTTCGCCGTCATATCCCAAGTGGAAGGGGGGCACGCCGGTCACCTCCTTCAAGGTCGTACGAAGGGCCCACAATACACTGGGGAGTTCGTCGACCCAACTGCCTCTAACGTGGTCGAGTCGAGCGCGTAAAACTCTGAGGATCTCCCGATTGGCTACCTCGACTTATCCGTTGCCCTGGGGGTAGGCCACCGATATGAAGGTTTGTTGGATGTCATAGCCCTCGCACCACTCTCTGAGTCCTTGACCGACGAATTGCCTCCCATTGTCTGATACGAGTCGGTGTGGGATGTCGAACCAGCATATGATGTTCTGTCAAACAAACTTAATGATCATTTGCTCAGTTATTCTTAAAAGTAGCTCGGCTTCCACCCACTTCGAGAAATAGTCCACCGGGACGAGCAAAAAATTTCGTTGACCGGTCGCCATGGTGAATGGCCCAACGATATCTATTCCCCATTCCATTGGTCAAATGGGTAAGATACTGTAGACGCCTTCATTTCCTCGATCGATCGGTATGGAAGGTTGTGATACTTCTAGCAAGACAAGTAGGTGGCCACCATCCGAGCGACATCTTCTTGGAGAGTAGGCCAAAAATATCTGGCCAGGAGTACCTTTTGAGCTAACGCACGACCGCCTGGGTGACCTCTACAGGAACCTTAGTGCACCTCCCGCAAAATGTATTCAGCATCTTTCGATCTGACGCACTTGAGCAGGGTCCTGGAGAAGACTCTCTTATAAAGCTGGTCCCCAATCAAGGTGAACCGTACAACCCTTTTCTTCAGCAAGCGTAGGGATGTAAATGAACCAAACGGTTCGTGAGTTATTCGGAGCTCGATTCGGTAAAAAGCTCATTCGAGTTCGTTCGTTTATCTTATCGAGCTGAGCTCGAGCTCGATTTCGAGCTCGACAATTTTATCGAGCCGAGCTCGAGCTTAAGGATATTCGGCTCGTGAGCTTGCGAATATGTTTATTTATAGACTCGCGAGCCAAAAAACGAGCCTTAAACCGAGTCTTAAATCGAGGCTTAAATCGAGCCAAAAAACGAGTTCTAAAATGAGCCAAAAAAATGAGCTCTAAAACGAGCCTTAAAATGAGCTTTAAAATGAGCCAAAAATGAGCCAAAACGAGCTCTAAACGAGCCCGAGCTCACTTAACGAGTTAGGCTCGTAAACTTTGATAATCGGGCTAATAACGAGCCGAGCTCGAACTGTTCGCGAGCTTGATAATTCTAAAACGAGCCGAGCTCGAGCCTTGTGGTAAAAGCTCGATTCAAGCTCGAGCCGAGTTCGAGCCTGAATATAACTTAAACGAGCTGAGCTCGAGCTTAATACTGTTCGGCTCGGTTCGGCTCATTTACATCCCTAAGCAAGCAAGCTTCTTTTGGATCGGAAGGTGCAGCTCTCGACCGCAAGAACTCTATCAGGGTCGTTCTCCAATCGTTGGGGAAGGTTATTCTTTCCATTTGGTCGATATCCGCCACGAGTGAGGTGATGTCCGTAGATTATATACTCTTTTATGCATGTTTTTATGCACATTTACATACTTTGAGCATGCTTGATCTATGCATTTTTATATTTCCAGCTTTCCTTTTAGCGTATTTACTCTTTTGGTTCGGAGATCTACTTTTTGTGCATTTTCTGTACACAGGAGTCGAAATTGGTGAAGATTATGCGTCCTCGGGCAAGCTTGGAAGGAATTGAAGGGAGAGAGCATCAGGCCGTGTACCACACACGGCCGTGTAGTTTTAACAGGAAGGGAAGAGGACATGGCAGTGTGAATCTCACACGACCGTGTCTTGATTTGAAGAAATTAGAGCAGATGCCTTACATGGCCGTGTAGATCTACACGGCCGTGTGAGGTTTCCAGAGGCCAAGCAGGTGGTGGTCGTGTGCCGTGTAGCATTTCCAGAGAACAGAAGGGTCCTGGCCGTGTGGATCTACACGGCCGTGCTTGGTTGCTTTAAAGAGAAGAGAGCTAGGCCGTGTGAGTCACACGGCCGTGCAACTTTGGCAGAGAAGGAACTGGACATGGCCGTGTGAATCTCACACGGCCGTGTCATGGGGTCGTGTGGCGCCCGATTTCCTCCTCTATTTAAACCCTCCTTCATGAATTGAAAGGGGATCTCTTCCCCTTTGGGAGAAGGCAAGATTTGGTGGTTTCCTCCCATTCTTGGGAGGATTTCTGGGCGATTCGAGGGGAGTTCTTGACGATTTCGACTCCGGAGCGAGGATTGGATCCGAAGACGAGGCTTCTTCGTAGATAAGTTTCCTCTTTCCCCCTGTTCTTGGTTTCTTGGATTGGGGATTTAAGAAATGCTTGTAATCTTTATTTCTTCGGGTATTCTTCCTCGATTCATGGAGTAGATCTTGTATTCTAGGATTAAGGGAGTATTTGTATGATGGATTGATGTAATCTCTTATGGATTTGCCATTTTCTTGTTTCAATGACATTGTCTTGCTTGTATCAATTAGATCTTGAATGATTAATGGTGATTTGTGCTTAATTCTCATTCTTGATTGATTGTTTGGATTTCTCGTGAACTTTGTAAAGATAAACTCTCACTCGATCATCCGAGGGATCCACGTGACAGGTGCAAGCCCGTGTAAGGACGTTTGAGAGATAATCTTGAAGAGGAAATAGGAATATTCAAGAGAGTAGAATGGATCTTGTGATTAGTTTCTTGTATCTTGATAGATTAATAAGTTGTGGGCTTCTATGTTGATATCCGAGGAAGGCATAGTAATAGGTGCGCTTCTGTGTAAGGACAACGTAGGTTCACGTCTAATTGATCATATTTAGATACATTTCTCAGTCCTTAGCCGGTTATCTATTGCAAGAGAGAACCGGCAACTTTCTACAAGTGTTTGGCAATTGAGGGATAAGAATTGATGAACCATTTACATTCAAGAAATCTTACAAAGAAATCGAAACTCCTAGAATCTCCCCTTATCATAACCCAAAACACTAAACTCTTGTTTGTTGATCTTTAATATTAGATTTGTTTACCTTCACTTTGCATTTGAAGCAATTGGATAGTTGTTTAGCTAATTCGCATTGAGACATTTCTAGTGCTTATTCCAGTCCCTGTGGATATGATAATCTTTTATATTACTTGCGACATTTCCGTACACTTGCGGAGCGTAACAAGTTTTTGGCGTCGTTGCCGGGGACTGCGCTATAACATTAGGAATTATCAATTGAGTTAGACTAAACATAACATTTGTTTTCCTTTCATATTGTATAGTTGTAACTAATCATTAGTTTCTGTTTTTACTTTCTTGTATAACTTTTACTTCTTGTTAATTCTTTTTGTACAAATTCAATTCTGCATTTTTGATTCTTTTATTTTTTTTCTTTTTCTGTTGAATTGTCATTTGCTATCTTGTTCTTGTGTATGCGAAGATCTAACTTTGCAGGGGGATTCTTTCCTTTTGACCCTGAGATTGACAGAACTTTCCATAAAAGAAGAATTCTGCAAAGGCAAATAGAAGAACAAGAATATCTAAACATGGTGTGTAAGTCACTAGGAGATTATGGAGCTCCGAAGTCTGCAAAACAAATGGGAGCAATTGTTTACCCTAACATACAAGCAAGAAATTTTATACTCAAACCATCTTTTATTTCCATGGTTCAGAAAACTCAGTTTGGAGGATTGGAGATTGAGAACCCTTATTCCCATTTGATGGAGTTTTATAGATATTGTTATACTTTGAAATATGAAGAAGTTTCATCTGATATTGTTCAGCTGCTTGCTTTTCCTTTTAGCCTGAAGGATGCTGCAAAAAGATGGTATAATTCTCTAAAGTCTCAAAGTATCAAAACATGGGATGAGTTAGAGCAAAAATTCCTTGACCAATATTTTCCTCCAAGGAAAACTACTTATTTGAGAAGTCAAATTTTAAATTTTAAGCAATTGGATGGAGAAAAATTATACCAAGCCTGGGAAAGATATTCTTCTCTTCTGCAGTTATGTCCACATCATGGAATTGAGAAATGGTTAATTATGCATTTGTTCTATGTTGGGCTTTCTTTCTCAAATAAGAATCAACTGGATTTAGCATCTGGAGGATCATTTTTGAAAAAAAAGTCTAGAAGAAACTTTTGAGATAGTTGGCAGAATTACGCAAAATTCCAATGATTGGGCAGAGCAAGATAGCTCATTCTTAACAATGGATATCATTAGAGAAAAGGATGATGTTGAAAAAAGGCTTATCTTGAATCAAAACGATTTCCAAACATTATTTCCTTGGTGTTGTGAATCATTATCAAAAATGTTTGGTGAAAAAGCATTTTCAACAGAAAAGGGGGTATGTCTTGGTGATCATGAGGAGGATGATCTGTCTTTAGATAATGAAGAGTTTTTAGAAGAAAGCTTGGCTAAGGAGGAGACTATGTTGATAGAACAAGAGCCAGTTTTACCAGAAATAGTACCACCTCAACTTGAACTTAAACCATTACCACCAAATCTTAAGTATGAATTTCTTGGGCCGAATTCTACTTATCCAGTTATAATTAATGCTCAGTTAAATGAGTTTGAAACAAAGAGACTGTTGGATGAGTTAAGGTTGCATAGAAAGGCCATTGGATATACAATTGATGATATAAAAGGGATTAGTCCATCTCTCTGTATGCATAGAATTTTACTTGAAGAGGGGTACAAGAACTCAATTGAGCATCAAAGGAGACTAAATCCAAATTTAAAAGAGGTAGTAAAGAAGGAAGTGATTAAACTTCTTGATGCAGGGATTATTTACCCAATTTCGGATAGTGAATGGGTGAGTCCAGTCCACGTGGTTCCAAAGAAAGGAGGAATGATTGTTATCAAGAATGAAGAAGATAAGCTAATTTCAACACGAACAGTGATGGGGTGGCGAATGTGCATTGATTATCGGAAGTTGAATAAAGAAACAAGGAAGGATCATTTCCCTTTACCATTTATTGATGAAATGCTTGAAAGATTAGCTAAACATTCCTACTTTTGTTACTTGGACGGATATTCTGGATTTTTTCAAATTCCAATTCATCCTCAAGACCAGGAGAAGACTACTTTTACTTGTCCTTATGGTACCTTTGCTTATCGTCGGATGCCATTTGGGCTTTGTAATGCCCCAGCCACTTTTCAGATATGCATGATGGCAATTTTTTCAGATTTAATAGAAAAAAATATGGAGGTTTTCATGGATGACTTCTCAGTTTATGGAAATGACTTTGATTCTTGTTTGTCAAATCTTTCTACTGTTCTAAAAAGGTGTGAAGATACAAACCTAGTGTTGAACTGGGAAAAATGTCATTTTATGGTTAAGGAAGGAATAGTTTTGGGACATAAAATTTCAGAGCGTGGTATTGAGGTAGATCAAGCAAAAGTGGAAGTAATAGACAAATTACCCCCACCCATCAATGTAAAAGGAGTTAGGAGTTTTTTAGGACATGCTGGTTTCTATAGATGTTTTATTAAGGACTTTTCAAAGATTTCCAAGCCATTAACTAATCTGTTGACTAAAGATGTTGAGTTTTGTTTTGATAGCGAATGTATTGAAGTCTTCAATAAAATCAAGAGTGCTCTTACAACAGCTCCAGTCATTCAAGCACCTGATTGGGATCTTCCTTTTGAAATAATGTGTGATGCTAGTGATTTTACTGTAGGAGCAGTGTTGGGACAACGAAGAAATAAGATTCTACATGTGATCCATTATGCAAGTAAAACACTTGATGCAGCCCAAGTAAACTATTCTACTACAGAAAAAGAATTATTGGCAGTGGTATTTGCTATTGATAAATTTAGATCCTATCTAGTAGGATCAAGAGTAATAGTATATACTGATCATGCAGCTATTCGGTATCTACTTGGAAAGAAAGACGCTAAACCTAGGTTAATCAAGTGGATTTTACTTTTGCAAGAGTTCAACCTTGAGATTAGGGATAAGAAAGGAGCTGAAAATGTAGTAGCGGATCATTTGTCTAGAATATTTCAAAAGTCAGAAAATGAGGTGGATTTTGATTTACCTATTGATGACATATTCCCGGATGAACACTTATTAGCTTTATCAAGTGTGAAAACTCCTTGGTACGCAGATTTTGTGAATTTCCTTGCTAGTGGAGTGTTACCTCCGGATTTTTCTCATCAACAAAGGAAAAAGTTTTTTTCAGAAGTTAAGAATTATGTTTGGGATGAACCTCTCCTGTATAAGAAGTGCAATGATGTGATTTATCGAAGATGTATACCTGAAGAAGAAGTTAGAGATATCTTGTTTCATTGCCATTCTTCGTCCTATGGAGGACATTTGGGTAGTTCAAAAACGATTACGAAAATTCTTCAAGCAGGATTTTATTGGCCAACCTTATTCAGGGATGCTAAGTTGTTTGTTCAGTCTTGTGATCAATGTCAGAGAACTGGGAATATAACTAAAAGAAATGAAACGATGTTAAATTACATTCTTGAGGTTGAGTTATTTGATGTTTGGGGAATTGATTTCATGGGACCTTTCCCTCTTTCATATGGGAATAGGTATATTCTTGTGGCAGTAGATTATGTGTCCAAATGGGTAGAAGCTGTGGCATCTCCTACGTGCGATGCGAAAACAGTTATCAAATTATTTAGGAGTATTATCTTTCCAAGATTTGGGGTGCCAAAGGCAGTCATTAGTGATGGAGGATCACATTTTATAGAGAAACAGTTTGAAAACTTACTTAGAAGATATGGAGTGAAGCATAAAGTAGCAACACCTTATCATCCTCAAACTAATGGGCAAGCTGAGATATCTAACCGGGAAATTAAGTCCATATTGGAAAAGACTGTATCCACTTCAAGAAAGGATTGGGCATTGAAATTAGATGATGCTTTATGGGCATATCGAACTGCTTATAAAACTCCTATTGGGATGACCCCATTTCGATTAGTTTATGGTAAGTCTTGCCATCTTCCAGTTGAACTAGAACATAAGGCTTATTGGGCAATTACAAATTTGAATATGGATTTAAAGGAAGTAGGGGAGAAAAGGAAGCTTCAGTTGAACGAACTTGATGAATTAAGGATGGATGCATATGAGCATGCTAAATCTTACAAAGAAAGGACGAAGAAATGGCACGATCAGCACATTCTTCGTAAAGACTTTAATGTAGGAGATTTGGTTTTGTTATTCAATTCAAAATTAAAACTTTTTCCTGGGAAGCTTAAGTCAAGGTGGACGGGTCCATATGAGGTAAAGAAGGTTTATCCTTTTGGAGTTGTAGATATTTGGAACAAAGATTTTGGGATAATTAAGGTAAATGGTCAACGTTTGAAAAAATATATTCATGGTACGAAAATAGAAGAGGTACAAAGGTTGGATTTTTCTGAACCTCGCCCTCCAGATTGAATTCTTTTAGCTAGTATAAATTCATTTTGTTAGTTTTTACTTGTTTTTAATTTTGTTTTTAGGTTAAGCCATGACATTCAAGGGAGGTGTTTGGGTCGTGTCATCTAGACACGACCGTGTAAGATATCCCGAGGAGAAAAAGGTCTAGGTCGTGTCCCAGACACGGCCGTGCGAAGAAACCCGTGAAAGAAGAGGTTTAGGCCGTGTCCCAGACACGGCCTGTGTCTGGAATCCAGAGAAGAAAGAGAAGGGGGTCGTGTCACAGACACGGCCGTGCGATGAGAAATGAATATGGCCGTGTGATATCACACGGCCTGATCCACATCTTTTTAGGGAATTAGGGCACGAGGTGTGGGCGGCACACGGCCGTGTATCGCCGCTCGTTCCTCTTTCCTATTTTCCCATTTCTAAAGGTTTAAACTACTTCTTCTAATTTTTCTTTCTCATTCTTCTTAAGGAGATTTGATTTTCTTCCATGGAAAACGTGATTGAGGAGATTTCAGCCACAAGAAAAGGGAAGGAGAAGGTGGTTGCAAGAAAGGAGAGGAATGTTTGCTTTAAAGGTATTTCTAATGACTTTGGTATTGTTTTCTCTAGTGATGAGCAACGGTATAGATATTCTTCTTTATGTAAACGACCTCTTTTAGGCACTAGGTTTCTTGATGTTGAAACTTTAGAAACTTTGGGGTTTAAGGATGATTTAGTTTGGTTATTTGAAAGGATAGGATGGAGTGGTTTAGTGAACATAAAATATCCTACTTATCCTAGAATTGTTTTTGAATTTTTAAGCTCAATAGAGGTTGATAATGTTCAAGGTGGGGGGAAGTTTAAATTTCGTTTATTTAATGAAAGTTATGAATGGACGTTGGGAGATTTTAATACTTGTTATGAATTGCCAAAGAATGATGTGTGTGTGATTTTGCCCCAATTTGAGAATTCACATTTTTGGCGATAAATTTCTGAACAACCGCTATTTGATCCTCATAATTCGAGAGTTTTCCAAATTATCAATCCTATTTTTAAATATGCTTACTTATTCATGAAAAACACTATATTTGGAAGGGAGGACAAAGAGGGATCAGTAAGACTTATAGATTTGTATTGTTTGTGGGCAATGGTCGAAAATGTTCAAATTAATTCTGGTTATTTCTTTCTTAAACATTTGGCAAAATTAGGGAAATCGAATTCTACCACACCTATTATTTTGGGGGGATTACTTACTCAATTGGCCTTAGTATTAGGATGTGATTTGAGTGAATTAGAGGTGGTGGAGAGTTCTTGTACATTGGATTTGAATTCATGTTTAGCAATGAAAATGATTAAGCATGAAGAGCATGGATTTAGTTTATTCATTAAAAATGGTTTCCCTTTAAAATTGCCCAATCATGATTTTACTACAATTCATAGATAAAGAGAATTGGTGTTTAAAGTTAGCTAGGCAACAATCTAGAGCTTTGTCATCTTTTACTCCAAGGAATGTTTCTAAGGGTAACCAAGAGATTCATAGTTTTATGTTTCAAGAACTTAATTCTGCTTTAAAGAATATTCATAGTGATTTAGATTCAACTAATCAATTTCTTGAGAATAAGAAGCTTATGGAGGAGGAACTATTTAAAAAGCTACAAGATTGTTTTAAGAGTGAAAGAGAATTGTGTGATAAGATTTCTAAAATGATGAATGCTTATAAGGCTAAAATGGAATTTCATGAAGATCTTAGAGGTTTTATGAGATTTGTGCAGGATGATATTGATAAATTGTTTGAGTATCATAATTTTTTCAGAAACGAAGTTAAATGGTTTGTTAAAGATTTTGCATTTTTCTTCCCTGATTTTCCTGATTTTCCACCTCCTCCACCATATTGATTTCATCGGGACGATGAAAAGTTTAAGTCTGGGGGGGTGTCATGTTTAGTTTGGTTTTCAGTTTTTAGTTTTTGTTAGTTTTTCATGTTGGTTCTTATTTTCATTGCTTGTTGCTTTATTTTGCTTGTTTTTCAAATAATCATGGCAAAAAAATTTTGAGAACATCAAATCTTCACTTATATGCTTTCTTGGATTCAAGTGAAATGTTAGCACGATTATTGTCTTGATTCATGATGTTCGAATGATGCTAGTAGTAAACTTTGTGTAGTTCTTTTTTCTATCTTGGGAAGCATTAATAAGCTAAGAATCTTATGGTGATGAGTTTTAGTTTTGGTTCAACCTTAAGGATTTTATCTTCACTACACTTGTGCTTGATGCTTGAATAGTTGATGTCATTGAAATAGTCATGATTCATCTTGTTCGCTTAGTACTTGGTTTCCATGGTGATTTCTCAACTTTCATTTTGGTTACTGGATGAGGCTCAAATCATTAAAGCTCATTTGGAAAAATCAAAATATCCCAACATGTGTGCTAAAAGTACATTTGTGAATAAGTTTTGCACAATGCAAACACTTATAAAAAAATAAAAAATAAAAAATAAAAAATAAGGGATATAAAAAACAGTTGTCATGAGTAGAATCTAGCAAGTCACCCCTTTGAGACCGAGTTAGGTTACTGGGGAAATGACTGCTTAGCTTCCCTTGAGATTGAGCACACCTTTGAGACCTTGGGTTAGTTGAGAACTATGAACCAAGTGAATGGTGAGTAAGTGTCTATCACTGGTTACTTGTCTTTCACTAGAAACACTAGGAATTCAAATTTGATGACGACTTGACTAGGACATGGATTGAAACTTGAAGGGTGTTGAGTTACTTTTACACTGTGCATAAGATTCTTATGCTTGAATCATACTTTACTTGTTTCCATGATCACGCTTGTTAATGAAACTTTTTGATAGAGTTAGGAAAGTGCACTAGGTTTTATGAATGTGTTGTAGAACATATGAATTTAGACTGCAGCATTTTGCTTGAGGACAAGCAAAGGTTTAAGTCTGGGGGTGTGATGTGCGTAGATTATATACTCTTTTATGCATGTTTTTACGCACATTTACATACTTTGAGCATGTTTGATCTATGCATTTTTATACTTCCAGCTTTCCTTTTAGCGTATTTACTCTTTTGGTTCGGAGATCTGCTTTTTGTGCATTTTCTGTACACAGGAGTCGAAATTGGTGAAGATTATGCGTCCTCGGGCAAGCTTGGAAGGAATTGAAGGGAGAGAGCATCAGGTCGTGTACCACACACGGCCGTGTAGTTTTAACAGGAAGGGAAGAGGACATGGCCGTGTGAATCTCACACGGCCGTGTCTTGATTTGAAGAAATTAGAGCAGATGCCTTACATGGCCGTGTAGATCTACACGGCCGTGTGAGGTTTCCCGAGGTGGCCGTGTGCACCACACGGCCGTGTAGCATTTCCAGAGAATAGAAGGGTCCTGGCCGTGTGGATCTACACGGCCGTGCTTGGTTGCTTTAAAGAGAAGAGAGCTAGGCCGTGTGAGTCACACGGCCGTGCAGCTTTGGCAGAGAAGGAACTGGACATGGCCGTGTGAATCTCACACGGCCGTGTCGTGGGGCCATGTGGCGCCCGATTTCCTCCTCTATTTAAACCCTCCTTCATGAATTGAAAGGGGATCTCTTCCCCTTTGGGAGAAGGCAAGATTTGGTGGTTTCCTCCCATTCTTGGGAGGATTTCTGGGCGATTCGAGGGGAGTTCTTGACGATTTCGACTCCGGAGCGAGGATTGGATCCGAAGACGAGGCTTCTTCGTAGATAAGTTTTCTCTTTCCCTCTTTTCTTGGTTTCTTGGATTGGGGATTTAAGAAATGCTTGTAATCTTTATTTCTTCGGGTATTCTTCCTCGATTCATGGAGTAGATCTTGTATTCTAGGATTAAGGGAGTATTTGTATGATGGATTGATGTAATCTCTTATGGATTTGCCATTTTCTTGTTTCAATGACATTGTCTTGCTTGTATCAATTAGATCTTGAATGATTAATGGTGATTTGTGCTTAATTCTCATTCTTGATTGATTATTTGGATTTCTTATGGACTTTGTAAAGATAAACTCTCACTCGATCATCCGAGGGATCCACGTGACAGGTGCAAGCCCGTGTAAGGACGTTTGAGAGATAATCTTGAAGAGAAAATAGGAATATTCAAGAGAGTAGGATGGATCTTGTGATTAGTTTCTTATATCTTGATAGATTAATAAGTTGTGGGCTTCTATGTTGATATCCGAGGAAGGCATAGTAATAGGTGCGCTTCTGTGTAAGGACAACGTAGGTTCACGTCTAATTGATCATATTTAGATACATTTCTCAGTCCTTAGCCGGTTATTTATTGCAAGAGAGAACCGGCAACTTTCTACAAGTGTTTGGCAATTGAGAGATAAGAATTGGTGAACCATTTACATTCAAGAAATCTTACAAAGAAACTGAAACTCCTAGAATCTCCCCTTATCATAACCCAAAACACTAAACTCTTGTTTGTTGATCTTTAATATTAGATTTGTTTACCTTCACTTTGCATTTGAAACAATTGGATAGTTGTTTAGCTAATTCGCATTGAGACATTTCTAGTGCTTATTCCAGTCCCTGTGGATACGATAATCTTTTATATTACTTGCGACATTTCCGTACACTTGCGGAGCGTAACATGAGGCTTGTTCGATCGGCTGCCCTATGACGATCGACGTCAATGAGCTAGCCAATTTTGCTAACTCATCTGCCACCTGGTTCTCCGATCGAGGGATTTTTTGTATAATGGCCTTCTGAAAATTGGTCTTCAGCTTCTCGAAGGCTTCCACATAAAGCCTGAGTCAGGCATTACTTATCTCAAACGTTCCGGATAGTTGCTGAGCGGCAAGCTGGGAGTCCGAGTGGATGAGGACTTTAACGGCTCCAACATACCGAGCTGCCTGTAGGTCGACTATTAGTGTCGCATACTCTGCTTCGTTATTAGTGGCTCTGTAGTCTAACCGAACGGAAAGCTGCATTCGGTCTTCCCATGGTGAGATGAGCAATATTCTGATTCCGCTGCCTTGCTGAGAGGACGAGCAGTCAACATATATCTTTCATGTTGCCTCCGGCTCGACATCCTGGACCTCTATAATAAAATCCGCCAAGGCCTGAGCCTTGATTGCCGCTCGAGGTTGATATTGAATGTCGAATTTGCTTAGCTCAGTCATCCATTTGATAAGCCTTCCTGATACTTCGAGGTTGAGAAGGACCCGCCCCAAGGGGTTGTTAGTCAGCACGATGATTGAGTGTGCGAGGAAATACGAACAAAACCTCCGAGTGGCGAGAGTTAAAGCGTAGGCTAATTTTTCTAGACCGGTGTAGCGAGACTCTTCATCCTTTAATATATGGCTTAAAAAGTATACAGGCTGCTGCTCTTGGCCATTCTGCCTAACTAGGGCCGACCCAACCGCATACTTATTGGACGATAAATAGATCCAGAGTGGCTCATCAACAATTGGCTTGCCTAATACAGGCAAGAAGTTAAGATACTCGTTAAGCTCTTCCAATGTCGATCGCACTCGGCATCCCACTGGAATTTTGTAGCTCGGTGAAGCACTTTGAAGAATGGAAGGCTCCGGTCAGATGATTTGGATATGAATCTAGATAGCGCGGTGATCCGATCGGTCAGCCGTTGAGCTTCCTTCAAGTTCCGAGGAGGCGGCATGTCTTGCAACGCTCTGACTTTACTTGGATTGGCTTCTATGCCCCGTTCGGTGATGATGTAACCCAGGAAGCGACCACTCTTTGCGCCGAACAGACACTTACTGGGGGTTAGCTTTATCCCATAAGCCCTCAGCGTTCGGTATGTATCCTCGATATCTGCACATAGGTCAATAGCTCGGAGGGATTTTATTAATATGTCGTCAACATATACCTCCATATTACGGCCGATATGTCGTCAGAATACCTTGTTCATCAGCCTATGGTAAGTGGGTCCGACATTCTTGAGTCCGAACGACATGACGTTGTAGCAATACATTTTGTCGGTTGTAATGAAGCTGACATTCTCCTGGTCCTCGCGGGCGAGCGTCACTTGGCGATACCCTTGGTGTGCGCCGAGCATGCAGATTAGCTCAGTCCACCATCTGGTCTATCCTAGGTAACAGATAGAAGTCTTTCTGGCATGCCTTGTTCAAATCATGGAAGTCGATGCAGACCCGCCATTTATTGTCTGGCTTGGAGACTAACATGACATTGGCTAGCCAGCTCGAGAATTGAACTTCCCTAATATGGTCGGCCTCCAACAACTTCTCTATCTCCGCTTGGATGATCAAATTTTGATCCGCGTTGAAGTCCCTCTTTCTTTGCTTCATCGGCCAAGCATCCAATCGGACATGAAGCTCATCTTGAGCAACACTCGGGGAGATATTGGGAAGCTCATGTGTCACCAAGCGAACACATCGTGATTTTATCTAAGGCAGGCGATCAACTCTGCCTTCTTCTCCACCTTCAGGTCGGCGGCAATAAAGGTGGTTGCTTCCGCTCGGCTAGGGTGGATCTAAACCTCCTCCTTTTCTTTGTACACCAATATAGGAGGCTTTTCAGTGATTGCGTTCATCTTCAAGTGCGGATTCTTCCGAACGCTTCTCACTTCAGACTTAACCATCTCGACGTAGCATCGCCGAGTGGCCAGCTGATCGCCTTTAACCTTGCCCACCCGGTCGTCCACCGGAAACTTAATTTTTTAGCACTAGGTAGACACCACCGCCCAGAACTCGTTGAGGGTCGGTCGGCCCAAGATGACGTTGTAGGCCCACCACGATGAAGTTTGTGGTCCTTGTTCTCCTCAGTGACTCTTCCTCGAGCGAGATGACTAGTCGAGCCTGTCCGAGCGGCAACACTTCATTGCCCGTGAAATTGTAAAGAGGGGGCATCATGGGCAGCAACTCATTCCGATCAATTTGTAATTAATCGAACGCCTTCTTGAAGATGATATTCACCAAACTCCTTGTATCAACAAAATTTCGGTGAATACTATAATTAGCAATTACCTCCCGGATGATCAGTGTGTCATCGTGAGGGATCTCCACTCCCTCCAAGTCGCTGGGGCCGAAGCTAATCTCAGGCCCTTCAGTCTTCTCCCTGCTACATCACACCACATGGATCTCCAATTGTCGAGCATAAGATTTCCTGGCTTTGTTGGAGTCACCGCCGATCGGCCCTCCTACGATCATGCCTATTTCTCTTCGGGATGCATTGCTTCTGTTTTCTTCTTCCCGAGCAGAGGGTCTATTTCGCTCGGTCGGGACTCGGGAGGGATCAGTGGCATCCCTCCGTTGATGTTGATGGTGTCGCTCGGGCACCTTTCTTTTGTTCTCTCGCCGCCCAGTAGATCGATGTCTTTGTCACCGATCGGGAGAAGGAGATCGGCGGTGGTATCCTCTTGGAGCTGGTCGGTTGACGATTGGTGTTAGACCGTGACAATCACGTGTGTCGTGGGTCACCGACTGGTGGAAAGAACAGAACATCGGTGTCCACACCTTGCCTTTTGCCACCTTCTACTAACCGAAAGCCACATGCTGCACAGTATGTGTCCTGGTCTCCTAGTGTGGTCGCGCTCCTTTAGCCCTTGACCCTTTGAGCGGCTGATGGCTGCTTGATGGTCGGCGATCGGTCGATGCCGAGGGTTCGGTCGGTGCCTCTTTTCTTCTGGCCGCTTGGGCTTTTTCCATATTTATATATTCGTTAGCCTTCTTGAGCATGTGGTCGAAGTCCCTAGCGGCTTCCTGATGAGCGATTGGAAGAAATCTCCCTCGACAAGCCCCTAAGTGAAGGCATTAATCATCGTCTCAGATGATACCGAGGGGATGTCCATGGCTACTTGATTGAAAACTATATATAGGCCTGGAGTGCTTCTTTCGATCCATGCTTCAGGGAGAAGAGACTAACGCTCGCCTTTTGATAGCGTCAACTGCTAGCGAAATGATGTAAAAATGCATCTCGGAAGCCATTGAAGTTGCGTATAGATCCGCCCGGTAATCGTCTGAACCAACGTTACGCCGATCCGGAGAGAGTAGTCAGAAAGACTTGGCACTTCACTCCATCCGTGTACTAGTGAAACGTGGCTTCATTATTGAACCTTGTTGGTTGCTATTCGGAAAACCTATAGGTCCCACTGTACAAAAATTTTGTACAAAAGGTCTGAACCTTTTCCTAGCTACCATGTGTTCTTTTAAATTAAATTTTGGATCGCCTGCGGAACTTAACACGTTTGATCCAAAACTTAATCTATTTGTTCTTTTAGGTTTTGACTTGGATCTCTTGCGGAACTTTACATGTTCAACCCAAGTCTCCTTAAGTTATTAATTCCATTAAATATTAATTTCCATAATTGGTTCCCAGTACTGACGTGGCGAGGCACATGGCCTTCTTGGATATGGGAGCAACCACCACCGACTAGACAAAACCTTTTATAGAAAGCTAATATTTAATTTCCTAAAATAACTTTAGGTTAACCAAAGAGAACAATCAAATCACAAGGAAAAGAAAAATAAAAGAACACAGCATCGAAAAAACATATTCGAAATTCTAGAACGTAAGCCTCTTGTATTTGGTATTATTTCCATAAATAACTAGCATGATGCGGAAATAAAAATTACTAGTTATACCTTGTAGAAAAACCTCTTGATCTTCTACCGTATTCCTCTTCTAACCTCGGACGTTGTGTGGGCAACGATCTACCAAGATGAGAAACCACCAACCACCTTCTTCTCCTCCAAGCAAGGTTCGGCCACAAAGGAAGAACTTCACCAAAGAAGAAAACCAAAATACTAACCAAGCTCCAAGAGATGCTAGCTTTCTCTCCTTCTTCTTCTTCTTCTCCAAGTAGTATCCGGCCACCACAAGAACTCCAAGAGGGATGAAGTATTCGGCCACCACAAGAGGAAGAGAGGGAGAGGATGATGGCCAGCCACAACACCAAGGAAAAGAGGGAGAGAAAACAATAGAAGTTGTGTCTCATGAAGGCACCCTCACCCCTTCTTTTATATTCCTTGGCCTAGGCAAATTAGGAAATTTAATTACAATAAAATTTCCTCAATTTCCTTGACATGATGTTATTGAGAAAAATAAAATAAAATTTCCCAAATTAAAACCAATGGCCGGCCACATCAATGAAGGAAAAAATAAGACAAGTTTTAATCAACAATTAAAACTTCCTAATTTGTTTCCGGAAATTTTAAAAAATAAAATTTCTCTTTAAAATCTCTTCATGGTTGATAAAAGGAAATTTCTATAATTTTAATTTTATCAACATGTGAATAATTTTTAAAGAGAAAATAAAACATCTCTCCAATCTACAAATAAGGAAAGAGATCTAATCTCTTTCTTTAATCTTTTGTAGATCTTTTACAAGAGAGATATTTTAATTTTAATTCTCTTTAAATTATATCTTCCACATAATAATAAAAATTAAAATTAAATTTCTTTTTAATTTAATTTGGCCGGCCCTACTAGCTTGGGTTCAAGCTAGGGTCGGCCACCCAATTTTATACCTAGGCCGGCCCTAGCTTGTTTCCCAAGCTAGCTTGGCCGGCCCCTATTGGGTGGGTATAGAAGGTGGGTATAGGTGGGTATAGAACTCTATAAATAAGAGGCTACGATAGGGACCGAGAGGAGGAATTGGTTTTGGTCTCCCGATAAAATTAAGCATCCCGTGTTCGCCCCGAACACACAACTTAATTTTATCAATGATAATTCATTCCACTAGAGAACTATCATTGAACTACCGCACCAATCCCAAATTACATTTTTGGGCTCCTTCTTATTATGAGTGTGTTAGTCTCCCTGTGTTTAAGATATCGAATGTCCACTAATTAAGTGAGTTACTGACAACTCATTTAATTAATATCTAAGTCCAAGAGTAGTACCACTCAACCTTATCGTCATGTCGGACTAAGTCCACCTGCAGGGTTTAACATGACAATCCTTATGAGCTCCTCTTGGGGACATTATCAACCTAGTATCTCTAGGACACAGTTTCCTTCTATAATCAACAACACACACTATAAGTGATATCATTTCCCAACTTATCGGGCTTATTGATTCATCGAACTAAACCTCACCCATTGATAAATTAAAGAAATAAATATCAAATATATGTGCTTGTTATTATATCAGGATTAAGAGCACACACTTCCATAATAACCGAGGTCTTTGTTTCTTTATAAAGTCAGTATAAAAGAAACGACCTCAAATGGTCCTACTCAATACACACTAAGTGTACTAGTGTAATTATACAGTCAAGATAAACTGATACCTAATTACACTACGACCTTCTAATGGTTTGTTCCTTTCCATTTTGGTCGTGAGCTACTGTTTATAATTTATAAGGTACTGATAATATCATCTTCTGTATGTGACACCACATACTATATTATCTACAATATAAATTAATTGAACAACTACAACTAAATGTAGAAAATTTGACCAAATGTGATTCTTTATTCATAATGAATGTTTACAAAGCTTAGGCTTTCAGTATACACTCCAACAAACCTATCTAGATGATCATCCGGATTGGTCAATCTGTTGTATGTCCTGATCGCCAGCGGGATATAGTGTCTGGCAGAGGGTCTTGCAAGATCTCCTCGGAGAACTGCTAATTGATTCATTCGAGCGACGCATTACTTCGGGGTGCCTTGCCTTTTCGTGCATCCCGAATGAGAGCATTATCCGAAGATGATATTCGTTCTTGATTTGCCTGGGTTATTTCTGAGAGAGTTTGGAACAAGGCGCGATGGAAGGGGATCAGTGCGGGCGATGCTTCCCCTTGTGTGTCAGTCGGCCTTTTATTCTACCCCCATACGGAGATTTTCTCATCTCGGTCTTCTTGCCCTGCTCATCTCCCGACCATCGATGTTGCAGGTTGCAGTGCTTGCTATCGGCTAACGCCTGTTGTTTCTGCTGCTCGATCATCTTTGCCGCTCGGGCTTGCACGAGCATGTCGAGCTCTTCCTGGGTGAGCGTCACGGTGGTGAGTCATCCAGCGTCCTCCATCTTCTCGGTTCGGATATAGGTTAACTTCGCACAGACGGTGCCAAATATAATCTTGTCCAAAAGTCGAAGAGATGGAAAGCCGGGGATGTGGCGTTCCCGCTGACCGCCTGTAGACTCCACTCTGACTTGCAACACAAATGACGTCAGTGTCGAGCTAGGGAATGAGTCCCCGACATTGGCCCTCCGGCGCTCAAGTCAGTCACCAGCGATGAAGTATAAGGTGGAGCAACAAGAAGACTGTAGCGCAAATAGTGAATATCGCATACCTCCGCCGATTCTTAAACCCCCCCCTTTATATAGACCCCCTGTAGTGCGTGTGCATGCTCTCCAAGGTGAGCACACTTTCCAAAGTTTTCCTTAAAAAGACTTATCAGTAAAGTGCCTCTGACACGGTACCTCAACGGGCCGAGCATATCTCTGAAATGACAGTAGAAGCTTCTGCCATACGATCTTCTGGTTGTCCATACCTGGTGTCAGCGACACCAACTCCCAAAAGGATATCGATGGATAACAAAGAGAGCATACTGCTGGGCCGAGTGGGCTGGCCACTCGGCCGGGATTCCACTATCCTTGTGTCCCGTCTGCTCGATTGGGACTTCGTTGCATGCATCCACTCAGTCAGAACTCCTCTATGCTCTTGCTATGTCCGCTCAACCAAAACAACAGTGTGTCAATGTCATGCCGGCTCGACTGTGGCTCCATTGTGCTAGTCGAATCCTGCTGCTTGTCTGAACAAAGTAGTCGCTCAACAGAAGTTCCGTTCTATCAATGCCAAGCCATATTGCCTCGCCGAGAGGGGAAGCCGCTCGGCTCGGATCGGTTTCTGCACATCATCTATTCCATTGAGCGTCAGTCGTCGGATTGGGACCTTCTCCCTCCGGTCGAGGCATGGTCGCCCGACCAACCGATGATATCTGAGTGTTACCGCCTTGACTTTGACCTCCACCGTGACAGCTATCTTCCATGAGGTGGGGCCCCTCCTCATCACCGCATCAATGAGTAATCCTAGTGTTGAGCATTGGAAAGGGATAATAAGAGTATTAAGGTACTTAGGTATACTCATGAATATAGATTGCGTTATATGAGATATCTTATTGTGATCAAAGGATACAGTGATGCGAGTTGAATATCTGACATAAAAGACTTTAACTCTATGAGTAGATATGTATTCACTCTAGGAGATGTAGCTATTTTGTGGAAATCTTCTAAGCAAATCGTGATAACCAAATCCATGATGGAATCTAAGTTTGTAACTCTTGACAAATGTGGTGAATAGGCTGAATGACTATGACAATTCTTAGAAGATGTTCTAGATGGCCAAAATTGGTGTCGATAATTTACATACATTACGATAGTCAACTAGTAATTGGTCGGACACAAAGCCATCTATAAAATGGTAAATCTAGACATATACGTCATAGACATAATACCATTTGATAATCACTCTCAACGAGAGTTATCATCATTGACTATGTGCAGTCAAAGAATAGCCTAGCATATTTGTTAACCAAAGGGTTTAACAAAATGTTAGTTGCAACTTTATCTCGAGGGATGAGCTTAATGCCAATGAGAAATGTTGGTGCAAAGGAAATCCAACCTATGCAATTGGAGATCCTAAGAATTATGTTCAAAGGGACAATCTAACTGCACCGACAAAGTTACTCACTATAGGGGGAATGACCTAATAGATCAGTGAAGGATGGAGGTTAAGCACGCGACTTTTAATAATCCAGTCAAGTAATCTGAATTACTCTTAAGAGATCACCCATATGAGAAAGAAGTGGAGCTCTTTTGAAGAGAATTAGAAACACAATTCTTAGACATTCTCATAGAACCAACATGTTCATGGCCAAGAATGAATACACTCACGAAAACTGAGATGTATCAGAAAGAATCTTGAGTGAGAAATATCAATGTTTACACAAACGGCAGAAGAGTTCAAGGATATCGTATCTACTGTCAGCAGTAAGCAAATAAATCTTTACAAGAAAATGTTCAAAGGGTAAAACCTACCTATCTCATATTTGGCACAACTACTAAATGTTATTATATATCCTGTTTCTATTCATGTGGGAGATTGTTAAAAATGTGAATGGAAAGGTGGAAAGTGAGAAGGAGACTCCATTGTGTATGAGTTTTTAGTTCTACATTAGGAGTCTCATGGCTTTATGGTTAGTTTATATTGTTGTACATGCAAATATGATGTGAACAAATATATGGGGAGAGACTCTTTCTTACGCATAGATGCGCAAAAGGGTGCAAATCCAAGATCCAGATTTGTACTGAACCAAGTTGACTCATGTGCGAATGCAACCTACGCATGTCAAGTGTCGGACCGGTCAAGGCAAAATTCATCCAAGTGAAATAACTAATATTTTGTTACATGAATTTCTTTTGTCTGTTGCTCAAATGAAACAGATGCATTAATCGACGATTAATGAGAAATTCCTAACTGACGGACATTTTGATCTAAGCGGTAATTGTTAGAGTGTATACTAAAAGCCTAGCTTTTAGTATAAACATTTATCTAGAAATAAGAATCACATTGATCAAATGTCTACATTTATGATAAATGTAGTTGCTCAATTAATTTATATTGTAGATAACATGGTGTGTGGTGTCGCATACAGAAGATCATGTTATCGGCTCCTTATAAATTATAAACAGTAGCTCACGACCAAGATGGAAAGGAACAAATCATTAGAAGGTCGTAGTGTAATTAGGTATTAGTTTATCTTAACTATATAATTACACTAGTACACTTAGAGTGTATTGAGTAGGACCATTTGAGGTCGTTCCTTTTATACTGACTTTATAAAGGAACAAAGACCTCAGTTATTATGGAAGTGTGTGCTCTTAATCATAATATAATAACAAGCACATATATTTGATATTTATTTCTTTAATTTATCAATGGGTGAGATTTAGTTCGATAAATCAATAAGCCCGATAAGTTGGGAAATGATATCACTTATAGTGTGTGTTGTTGATTATAGAAGGAAACTGTGTCCTAGTGATCTAGGTTGAGAATGTCCCCAAGAGGAGCTCATAAGGATTGTCATGTTAAACCCTCCAGGTGGACTTAGTCCGACATGACGATGAAGTTGAGTGGTACTACTCTTGGAGCTAGATATTAATTAAGCGAGTTGTCAGTAACTTATTTAATTAGTGGACATTTGTTATCTTAAACACAGGGAGACTAACACACTCATAATAAGAAGGAGCCCAAAATGTAATTTGGGATTGGTGCGGTAGTTCAATAATAGTTCTTTAGTGGAATGAATTATTGTTGATGTGTTCGGGGCGAACAAACACGGGATGCTTAATTTCATCGGGAGACCAAAACCAATTCCTCCTCTCGGTCCCTATCGTAGCCTCTAGTATATAGAGATTTATACCCACCGCATACCCACCTTCTTACCCATCCAATGGGGCCGGCCAAGCTAGCCTGGAACCCAAGCTAGGGTCGGCCAAGACCAAGTGGATGAGCCATGTAGGTGGCCGGCCAAAGCTTGGGTCCCAAGCTTAGGTGGCCGGCCACTAGAATATTAAAAAGGATTTTTATTAAAATTATTTCTTATATGGATTTCATGATTTTAAAAGAGAGTTTAAAAATTAAAAATTTCCTTTTATAGTTTTCTACAAAAGATTAAGAGAAGAGATTAATTTCTTTCCTTATTTGTAGTTTAAAAGGATTGTTTTAATTTTTGGTAAAAACTTTCCTTATTTGTAAATCATCTACATGTTTAAAAGAGAGTTTAAAATTTGAAATCTTTCCTTATTTGTTGATTAAAGGAGGATTTTAAATTTTAAGAAAACTTTCCTTTTTAACCATGTTCATGATTTAAAAGAAAGTTTAAAAATTAATAATTCTCTTTTATTAGTTTCTACAAAAGATTGAGAAAAGATTTGATATCTTTCCTTATTTGTAGATTAAAAGAGATTTTAATTTTTAGAGATAACTTTCTTTTTATCCACATGTTTAAAAGAAAGATTTTAATTTATTAAATTTCCTTTTGTTAACTTTCTTGTTTGTAGCTTTTATGTGGTCGGCCAAATAAAATTGAGAAAGAAAATTATTTTAATTAAATAATTTTTCCTTTTCAATGGAAAAAGAATTAAGGAAATTTTTATTAAATTTTCCTTATTTGCCTGGATCAAGGATTATAAAAGAGGGGGTAGAGGAGGCTTCAAGGCGAACGACTCTATTCTATTTTTCTCCCTCTTTTCCTTGGTGGTGTGGCCGGCCCTATTTCTCTCCTCTCCTCTTGTTGGCCGAAACTTATCTCTTGGTGGAGCTTTTGTTAGTGGCCGGATCAAGGAAGGAGAAGAAGGAGAGAAAGCAAGCATCGTTTCTAGCATCCCTTGGAGCATGGTGGTGGTGGCCGAACCTCTTCATCCTAGAAGATGTTTTGATGGTCGAAACTTGCAAGGAAGAAGAAGGTGATTGGTGGTTTCTCATCTCGAAAGAATGTTGCCCACACAACGTCCGAGGTTAGAAGAGGAATACGGTAGAAGATCAAGAGGTCTTTCTAGAAGGTATAACTAGTAATTTTTCCTTTCCGCATCATGCTAGTTATTTATGGAAATAATACCAAATACAAGAGGCTTACGATTCTAGTATTTCGAATATGTTTTTCGATGATGTGTTCTTTTGTTTTATTTTTCCTTGTGATTTGATTGTTCTTTTCGGTTAACCTAAAGTTATTTTAGGAAATTAAATATTAGCTTTCCATAAAAGGTTTTGTCTAGTCGGTGGTGGTTGCTCCCATATCCAAGAAGGCCATGTGCCTCGCCACGTCAGTACTGGGAACCAATTATGGAAATTAATATTTAATGGAATTAATAACTTAAGGTGATTTGGGTCGAACGTGTTAAGTTCCGCAGGAGATCCAAGTCAAAACCTAAAAGAACAAATAGATTAAGTTTTGGATCAAACGTGTTAAGTTCCCCAGGTGATCCAAAATTTAATTTAAAAGAACACATGGTAGCTAGGAAAAGGTTCAGACCTTTGTACAAAATTTTTGTACAGTGGAACCTCTAGATTTTCCGAGTAGCAACCAACAGTAATGACAATAAATGACCTTTAATTGGTCATTTAATGTAGCAAAGGGGAGGCGCTCCTATAAAAGAGGAGATCATGATATTGAGAAAAGAAGTGCAAGAAAAGAGCATCCACCTACGTTCTTCTTGCTCTCTTTTTCTCTTTCGTGCATCTCTTGCTCGATAGAGTATCTATTATAGCATTCGGGTACTTCTCAATTCACCATGACCATCAGTACTTGGTGAGGATCATGTTTACTACCGTATCTTGGAAAGAGACGATCCGAGAGAATCTTGAAGGATAGCCGAAGGTGGAGCGAATTTATTTCAAAGAAATTGTTTGATAGCAGACCTCGACATCTTCTTTGACACTCAATGGTTAGCGACTTGGCACTCGGCAGTTGGTGACTCAACACTCAGCGACTTCATAGTTGGTGACTCGACACTTTGCAGTCGACGACACAGCACTCGACTGACTCAGCAGTCAGCAGTCAGCACTCGGAGTCGACACTCTGCTGACTCAGCAGTCAGTACCCGGAGTCGGATGCGCCAGTCGGACTCTACACTAGGACTCGATAATCAGACTCAGCTGACTCAGACTTAGCTCTCAGACTCTGCACTCAGACTCAGCAGTCAACAGTTAGTCATACAAGACAGCTTAGTCTTCTAGATAGTTCAATCATCTCAAACAGTTCTTTCTCTATTTTACCGTTTAAGATTATTCGCTCATGTCACTTTAACAAATAAGTTTGAATTTAATTTATAAATTTAATATTTTTTTTCAAAATCTCCGACAATAGAGTGTCGGACACTTCTAAGTGGCGCAAGCAAGATATCTAGGTGTTTAAAGTAACGAGCTTTAAGAACTCTAGCCACTAATATGTCGGATTCTGAACGATTCTCCATATATACTGGGCCTATAGGGCCTTATTAGAAGTATCCAGTTTTGGAAACCCAATCCCTCCTTGGCATTTCTGTTGACATAGAAAATTCCAAGTTGTCCAATGTATATGTCGTTTCCCATTATCAGAACCCCACCAAAAATCTGCACGTGCCTTCTCTATTGGCCACATGTCACCTTTGGGATGCAAAAGCAAGACGTAGCATAAGATGACATAGCTTGCGACACAGATTTAATCAACGTTTCCTTTCCACCTACTGAAAATAGATTACTCTTCCACCCTTTCATTTGGAACACAACTTTCTCTACTAGGTAGCCAAATTGAACTTTCCTATTGCACATTGAAAAGGTAGAGAATGCTGATCCGATGAGATCGACTAAGGAGGATGAATGATCCTGTCCGAGCTCTGAGTCGACGGACGTTGGGGACGTGGCACACTCCGCTGTCTCCGCCAGGTGGTGTAGCTCTCCTACGATCCTGCAAAGAAACCGAGCCGGGAGGAGTTTCCCGGCGACTGATCCTGTCCGAGTTCTGAGTCGACGGACGCTGGGGACGTGGCACGCTCCGCTGTCTCCGCCAGATGGTGTAGCTCTCCTACGATCTTGCAAAGAAACCGAGCCGGGAGAGGTTTCCCGGCGACGGCCCTCCGATGCTCAAGTCAGGCAACAAATGAGACAGAGTAACGTGGCTACAGTAAAAAGTTCCTCTTACCTTCGTCGACGTCTGAGGTCTTTATATAGGACCCCGGGGAAGCGCGAGCATGCTTCCCGACGCATGCACGCTTCCCCAAACATATCTTAACAAGCCTGTGTCAGAAAAGTACTTCTGGTGTCATTTCGCAATCGTCCGAGCATATCCCAGATGTGACGGTGGAAGCTTCCACCGTACGATTCTGTGTACGGCTTAGCCGCCAACTCTGCTGCTTGTCGGCGGCAGGTGTCTCGAGAATGATGCTATCCCATCTCCTTTGTCCTCTTGCACGCCTTGTCGGTTCCAGGGCCGAGCGGATTGGCCGCTCGGCAAGTATATTACTCTTGCATCTGTCATATGTCTGGCTGAGACTGCTCCTGCCTGTGTTACCCTGTGCACCGGCCGAACGGTTCGCCCGCTCGACCCTTGAAACCTCTATACCTTGAGCATCAGAAACCTGACCTGACCCCTAGTCAGGTTATCTCCCATTCGGTTTGGCGAATTCCCAGCCGGTCGGCCTGCAGGGTCCTATCAGTAGGCCTACTCCGTCCGGTCGGCCGATCTTTGGGTTGACTATCTTGACCTTTGACCTTCACGTGTCGTTGACCCCCCGCTGACGAGGATCCCCGTCCTTACCACCGGATCACATGCCTCCCCTTCAAGTCTAGTTGAAGGAGGCATCAAGTCCGACTGACTGGACTATGAATTTGGTCGAGTGACATTCAATTCGCCATTCCTGAAAATGTATTTCCGATCGGCTCTAGGGGGTCCCTTAGGCCGATCGGCGAGTTGATGGCCATGCCTTGGTAGTTAGTTTTGATTTCCCTCTGTTGTTTGTTGCGCTACTGTTCCGTGGGTGGTCGGTGTGTCGGGTCTCCTCGGAATTCACGTCAATCCCCATTAAGCTGCCCACGCGCGGGTAATGGCGATTATTAAATGCTATCCAATCGTTGATCGCCACTTGTCATGTCCGCCGTCATCGTACGGCGGGGGCGTAAACTTCGATGGGACCTACGTCAGTTCAAATCCAACGGTCCAATGTCCTCGCTTCTTTCGATGACCTGGATCGGACGACTTTTGTAACCTGAGACCGGGATTTAAGAAGCGCCGGCACTAAGCCTCCTGCTATCACCCTTTGTGTCTTTGACGATTCCTTCCGCGACCATCCTCCCAGTGTCTGCCTGCCTCGGTGCTCCGACAAACTCTCGGTCTCCTCCTTCGCGCTTTGCTCCCCGTAAGCCTCCTCCTATCCCTGCTTTCTTCCGTTTTCTTTTTTGGTGGTCTTTGCACTCGTTCGCTGTGGTTTCAGTCTTCTCCTTCAACCCTTTCATCTTTCTCCCCTCGGCTCTTCCTTCTCCACTACTATTCCGGCGATGGCTAGCACTTCGCAACCTTCTGGCCCTTCCCCTGGCCTATGGTATATGACCATGGTTAGCCACTTCGACGAAACGGACGCCGAACGTTTCCTTAATGAATTTGAATTGCCTTCTGACCATATATTAGTTTTAGCCACCTCTTCCGATCGGCCCTCTAACCCGTCGAACGGCACTGTTTGCTTCTTCCGCGACCAATTTGTGGTCGGTCTGCGTTTCCCTTTACACTCCTTTGTCCAGGAAGTTTGCAATTATTTCCGCATCTCGCTCGGCCAACTTGTCCCTAACTCTTTTAGGTTGCTGTGCGGCGTAGTAATCCTCTTCAAGCTGCACGACATTCCCTTAGCCCCCAGAATCTTCCATTACTTTTACTACCCAAAACAGTCCGAGTGGGGTACTTTTCTTTTCCAGTCGCGGATCGGCCTCGTCTTCTTCGATAAGATGTCGACCTCGAACAAACACTGGAAGGAAAACTATTTTTACCTTCGTTTTCCCGAGCTGCCCTCCTTTCGCACCAAGTGGCAAACCACCGTGTCGGATCCGCCTAACCTCGGCAAATACAAGAACCATCCTGATTATCTTCATGCGACCAATCTATTAGCCGGTCAGAGGTTCAATATCAACAAGCTACTCCACGAAGGAGTGTTGTATATATTTGTCTTGAGCCCGATCTGAACGAAGCTCCCGAGCAGCATGGGTAAGCACTTCCCTTGTCCTTTTCCTTTTAGGTCTAACTGATTTATTCTTCTGTTATGTAGCTGACATCATGTGGCGCGCCAAGGTTGCCGAACGGCTGAAGTTGAAAGCCGCCAAAATGGAATCGGTGGTAGCCAAGGAGATGGCCAATCTGGGTATCGCACCGGTCGGCTCTCATGAAGGTGAAAGTGAAGGGACTCCAACTGAGGCCCGGGAGTCTGCCGCTCAGGGTACCGCCACTGGAGCGACCGGGGATGCTATTTCTTCGACCGGTCAGAACCCCCCATCAGAGGACGCGGAGCGATCGGCCGGCGATTCCCCATTGATAACTCGCAAACGTCGTCGGACCGCCATTGAGCCCGTTGAGCCGACGATTGGGTCAGTCGACGCCCCCCCCAGAGGCAATCGACTCGCTGCCTGCCGCACATGAGACCATTTCTTCTGATCGGACCCCCTCGCAACTCGAACAGCCCGCAGCCTCTACTAGAGCACCACCCGTTAGTTCTGTGCCCCGGGTCCGCCTACGGCTCAAGCACTCGGACATTACTTTTGCACCGATCGGCGAGTCTTCCAACCGAACCGTTTCTACCCAATCAGATCCGAACGACCGCCGTATGATCAAGTTCGTCCTCCGCCTCCCCACCGAGGAGTTCCTTTTGGCGGCGGATCAGCCCGCCACTCCTGAGCACCAAGTTACCATCCGGGGGCCGCTCGCCCAGACTTGGGAAGATGCGAGGGCTAGAGTGGCCCTGATGACTCCCGGTCAACTGGCGGACAGCCACATGCAGCAAGCCACCGGGGTATGTCTCTTAATGCTATTAGGACGACTTTTCCAGGTTACTGACGTTATCTCATCTGAACGCAGCAATGGGTGGAGAACATAGCGGTCAGCAATCGTCTAGATGAACTGGAGGAGGAGTTGAAGAAGCTCCAAATTTCTGGAGGGGCGCCGACCGAGGGGCCCTCATACGCCACGCTCAAGTCCGAGCTAGCCAAAATAGAAAAACAGCTAGCGGCCGAGCAGCACAAATCTTCCGGCCTGGAAACTAGGGTAGCTGGACTTGAAAACCAAGTCAAGTCCCATGACCACCAAATCACTGTGGCCACTAACAGAAAAAATAGGGTCGTTGTTGATCTCGACGCAATGAAGGTGCAGGTTCGAGCGCTGGAGCAGCGCGTCACGGAATTGACCGACCTGCTATCTGCTGAGAAAGATAGCCGATTTGCCACCGAAGCTAAACTGCAAGCAGATATGAAAGATCTTCAGGAAGCCCTCGACACCTCCCGAGCGGCGTTGAAGGAATATCAGGACGGAGAGTCCGCTCGCTTCAAGGTGATGAGACGGAACTATCTTCGATCGGACGCGTTTGGTAATAAGTTCAGCGATCGGCTAGTCCTGTCATTCGAAGAGGCTATTCGAGCGACCACTGCTAGAATCTGTTCCAGAGCCCATCTTCAAGCCCCTGGAGTGAGGAGAGTTTATGATTTTCTTGATATGTTTTTTGTAACCCTTCCGACCGGCTCTAAGGGTCATGCTTTTAATGGATATATCTTGTTTTGTTATTTAATTTTGTCAGTACTTGTGCCTTCCGATCAGACCGCGGGCTACAATCGTTCACTTCTCCTTCCTTTCTTTTCGTTAATCGTTTCTCGGGTTTATGACTAGGCCGCTCGGATGGACCCCCCCCCCCACTTATACTAAAAATTTTATTAAATGGTCGCGATGTACCTTTGGTAACTCGGTCGCGCGGCCGCTCGGATCACATGCCGACCCCTTTAGTACTTTCTCGCCGATGTATTCGGACGGGAGTACATTATCACTATTTTGTCCCTTCGGACAAGGCTTGTCGATTGCTAACGTTGATCGCTGAGCCGGGGCCCGCACGACTTGTCGCGTCTACACCAGACAGTCTCCTAGCCGGGGGATTTATAGTCGCCGGTTTGACTCTAGAGTTTAACGTCGCCGCTCGACGGTCTTCAAGCCGGGGGGTTTATAGTCGCCGGTCCGACTCTAGGGTTTAACGTCGCCGCTCGACGGTCTTCAAGCCGGGGGGTTTTATAGTCGCCGGTCCGACTCTAGGGTTTAACGTCGGAGCTTGACGGTCTTCAAGTCGGGGGGTTTATAGTCGCCGGTCCGACTCTAGGGTTTAACGTCGCCGCTCGACGGTCTTCAAGCGGGGGGTTTATAGTCGCCGGTCCGACTCTAGAGTTTAACGTCGGAGCTCGACGGTCTTCAAGCCGGGGGTTTATAGTCGCCGGGCCGACTCTAGGGTTTAACGTCGCCGCTCGACAGTCTTCAAGCCGGGGGGTTTATAGTCGCCGGTCCGACTCTAGGGTTTAACGTCGGAGCTCGACGGTCTTTAATGGTGAGCTTATAGCTCGAATAACATACTCTCGGCCGAACGGTTCGGGGTCTTCGCCATCGAGCATTGGGCTCGGATAATATACTCCCGGCCGAACGGCTCAGGATCTTCGCCATCGAGCATTGGGCTCAGACAATATACTCCCGGCCAAACGGCTCGGGGTCTTCGCCATCGAGCATTAGGCTCGGATAATATACTCCCGGCCGAATGGCTCGGGATCTTCGCCATCGAGCATTGGGCTCGGACAATATACTCCCGGTCGAACGGCTCGGGGTCTTCGCCATCGAGCATTGGGCTCGGATAATATACTCCCGGTCGAACGGCTCGGGGTCTTCGCCACGGTATCACGCTGCTACTCACTTGGTGCACCAAAATCATGCCTTTGTTCTTATAGCTTTCACTCCTGCAACCAAATAACACATCCGAACAGAATATTTCAAGGTATATTACATCAGCGCACCTTTCATCTAGCCCAATAGGGCTGAAGGTGGTTTGCGCTCCACGGCCTCTCTAGCATTCGTCCATCCTCATCTTCTGAGTAATAAGCTCCCGATCGGAGCTTCTCGATGACTTTGAATGGTCCTGCCCAGGGAACCTCCAACTTGCCCACGTCCCTGACCGGCTTGACTTTCTTCCAGACCAAGTCGCCCACATGGAATGTTTGAGGAACCACGCGACGGTTGTAGTTCTGCTTTATTCTCTGCCTGTATGCCATCAGCCGGACGGACGCTTTGGCTCGCTCCTCGTCGATCAAGTCCAATTTCAGCTGCCTCCGCTCGGCATTATCTTCATCGTAGTTCTGGATCCGGGCGGATTCTACGCCGACTTCGACTGGGACGACCGCCTCGCATCCGTATACCAGGTGGAACGGGGTGACTCCCGTTCCCTCCTTAGGGGTCGTGCGGATGGCCCATAAAACTCCCGGCAGCTCGTCCGCCCAGCTCCCTCCCATGTGGTCGAGCCGAGCCCGAAGAATTCGGAGTATCTCCCTATTGGCTACTTCGGCTTGACCATTACTTTGGGGATACGCCACGGACATGAAGTGCTGCTCGATGTCATATCCCTTGCACCATTCTTCGAGTTGATTTCTGATGAACTGTTGCCCATTGTCCGACACGAGCCGACGCGGAATGTCGAACCGACAGATGATGTTTTGCCAGATGAATTTCTTGACCATGTGCTCGGTTATCTTGGCCAATGGTTCAACCTCCACCCACTTGGAGAAGTAATCTACCGTCACCAATAGAAACTTCCTTTGTCCGGTCGCCATAGGGAAGGGTCCTACGATGTCCATGCCCCGTTGGTCGAACGGGCAAGACACGTCGGACGCTTTCATTTCCTTCGTCGGCATATGCGAGAAATTATGGTACTTCTGACAGGAGAGACACGTTGCGACGGTCCGAGCGGCGTCCTCATGTAGTGTTGGCCAGAAGTATCCGGCCAGCAAAATCTTTCTAGCCAAAGATCGGCCACCCGGATAACCTCCGCAAGATCCTTGGTGTACCTCCTGGAGAATGTACTCTGCATCTTCTAAGCTAACGCATTTTAGCAGTGGTCGGGAGAAAGCCTTCTTATAAAGCTGATCTCCGATGAGAGTGAACCGGCCGGCTCTTCTCCTTAGTAGCTGGGCTGCATTCCGATCGGGCGGTGTGGCCCCTGAGCGCAGAAACTCCATGATGGCCGCTCTCCAATCGCTTGGGAATGTGATACCATCCATCCGGTCCACGTGTGCTACCAAACATACTTGCTCGATGGGTGACTGAATGACGACCGGCGATATTGAGCTCGTGAGTTTGGCTAACTCATTTGCCGCATGGTTTTCCGCTCGGGGTATTTTCTGGACTACTACCTCGGTGAAGCCGGCCTTGAGTTTTTCGAAGGCCTCCGCGTACAATCTGAGTCTGGCATTGTTATTTCAAAAGAGCCCATCAGTTGCTGAGCGGCAAGTTGTGAATCCGAGTGGATCACGACCCGACTGGCTCCAACATGCCGCGCGGCTTGCAATCCGGCTATGAGGACTTCGTATTCTGCCTCATTATTTGTTGCCCGATAGTCCAGCCGGACAGATAGATGCATCCGCTCTCCCTGAGGCGAGAATAGCACTATCCTCATTCCGCTCCCGAGCCGATTGGACGATTCGTCCACATATATTTTCCATGTAGCTTCGGGCACAGGCCTTTGTACCTTGGTTACGAAATCTGCCAAGGATTGTGCTTTAATCGCCGAGCGGGGTTGGTATTGGATATTAAATTCGTTTAACTCCGTCGTTCACTTTATAAGCCGTCCGGATGCTTCGGGGTTCAGGAGTACCCTCGCTAGCAAGTTGTTCGTCATCACAATAATTGTGTGCGCCAGAAAGTAAGGGCGCAACCTCCGAGCTGCTAGAACCAAGGCGAAAGCCAACTTCTCGAGACCAGTGTAGCGAGACTCAGCATTCTTTAAGATATGACTTAAAAAGTACACTGGCTGCTCCTCGCCGCCCGGCCTCACTAATGCTGAGCCCACAGCATGCTCAGTTGATGATAAATAGATGCGAAGTGGCTCACCTGCGGCTGGTTTTGCCAGCACGGGTAAGGAATTCAAGTAAGTCTTTAATTCTTCGAACGCCCGATCGCACTCCTCATCCCATTGAAACTTAGTGGCTTTACGAAGTATCTTGAAAAACGGCAAGCTCCGGTCGGCGGTCTTAGAGATGAAACTTGACAGCGCCGTTATCCGACCGGTGAGACGCTGCACTTATCGGAGATTTCTGGGAGGTGGCATGTCCTGCAGCGCCTTTATCTTGCTGGGGTTCGCCTCTATGCCCCGCTCGGTCACAATGTAACCCAAGAAGCGCCCGCCTCTTGCTCCGAATAGGCACTTCTGAGAGTTAAGTTTGACGCCATACCTCCTCAATGTTTGGAAGGTCTCCTCCATGTCTACGTAGAGATCGGCCGCCCGGAAGGACTTGATAAGTATGTCGTCCACGTACACTTCCAAATTGCGTTCGATCGGCTCTCTGAAGACCTTGTTCATCAGACGCTGGTAGGTGGCTCCTGCGTTCTTCAATCCGAATGGCATTACATTATAGCAGTAAGTACCATCCGCCGTGACGAAGCTGACCTTCTCTTGATCTTCTCGGGCGAGCGGCACTTGATGGTAGCCTTGGTATGCATCCAGCATGCAGATCAGCTCACACCCGGCCGTGGAGTCCACCAGTTGATCGATCCGGGGAAGAGGGTAGAACTCCTTCGGGCATGCCTTGTTCAAGTCTCGGAAGTCGATGCAGACCCTCCACTTGTTACCTGGCTTGGAGACCAGGACCACGTTTGCAAGCCAACTCGGGAATTGTACTTCCCTTATGTGACCGGCCTCCAGAAGCTTTTCTATCTCCGTGCGGATTATTGCATTCTGTTCCGCACTGAAGTCTCTCTTCCTCTGCTTCACTGGACGAGCATCCGGTCGGACATGAAGTTCATGTTGAGCTATACTTGGCGAAACCCCCGGCAGCTCATGGGTCGACCAGGCAAAGACGTCGCAATTCCGCTGGAGGCATTTGATCACCTTTTCCTTTTGCCTCTCCTCCAGATCGGATGCTTTGAAGGTGGTGGCCTCCGGTCGGGACGGTTCAATCTGCACCTCCTCTTTTTCTTCATAAACTAAAGAAGGTGGTTTTTCAGTAATAGCATGTACCTCGACCCGCGGCACTTTCCGAGCGGACTTGGATTCGGCTCGGACCATCTCCACGTAGCATCTCCGAGCGGCCAGCTGGTCACCCCGCGCCTCCCCTACTTGAACTTCCACCGGGAATTTGATCTTCTGGCAAAAGGTAGAGACGACCGCCCGGAACTCGTTGAGAGCCGGTCGCCCCAGGCTGATGTTGTATGCAGAAGGGACATCCACCACGATGAAGGCGGTGGTCCTTGTCCTTCTGAGCGGCTCCTCGCCGAACGAGATAGCCAGCCGGACTTGGCCGACTGGCAAGACTTCGTTCCCCGTGAATCCATAGAGGGGGGTCGTCATTGGTAGTAGTTCGGCTCGGTCAATTTGTAGTTGGTCGAAAGCCTTCTTGAAAATTATGTTGATCGAGCTGCCTGTGTCAATGAAAATGCGGTGAATAGTATAATTGGCTATTACCGCTCGGATGATCAGGGCATCATCGTGAGGGACTTCAACTCCTTGAAGGTCTCTGGGCCCGAAACTGATCTCGGGTCCACTCGCCCTTTCCTGGCTGCAACCGACCGCGTGGATCCTCAGCTGCCTCGCATGCGCCTTTCTGGCTCTATTCGAATCTCCGCCGGTTGGCCCGCCGGCGATGATGTTGATCTCTCCCCGAGACGCGTTGCCCCTGTTCTCCTCCTCCCGAGCGGAAGGTCGAGGTCGTTCGTCTGACGCTCGGTGGTGGGCTCCATGTTGCTGACGGTGCTGCCGCTCAGGGGATCGCCTTGCTGTCCTTTGAACGGGGCTTCGTTGTCGATGTTGCCGAGCTGGTGAAGGCGATCGACGGCGGTAACTCCTTGGTGTGGGATGAGAGATGGGGGGGGAGGCTCCGACAGTCGCGGGTATTGTGGGTGGCCGACTGATGGAGTGAACAAAACATTGGGGTCCATATCTTCCCCTTGTTCTTGGGCCGATCAGCCGCGACTTGTTGGACGGCGTGCGGCCGAGTATGCTGATGAGGACGGGCGGCATCGACCCGCGGACCTCTGGGTGGTTGGTGACTGAGGGGTTGCTTCCGCTCAGCGGGAGCTGGTTGGTCACTTTGGGCTTCTTTCCTTCTTGCCACCTGAGCTTCCTCCACATTGATGTATTCGTTGGCTTTATGCAACATGTGGTCGTAGTCCCGAGGCGGTTTCCCGACGAGCGATCGGAAGAAGTCACCGTCCACGAGCCCTTGCGTGAACGCGTTTACCATTGTCTCCGAGATGACTATTGGAATGTCCATGGCCACCTAGTTGAAACGCTGAATGTACGCTCGGAGCGACTCCCTCGCGCCTTGCTTGACGGCAAACAAACTGACGCTTGTCTTCTGGTGACGCCTACTGCTAGCAAAATGATTGAGGAACGCCGTTCGGAATTCCTTGAAACTGGTGATTGAGCCGTCCGGCAGTCTTCGGAGCCACCGATGCGCCGATCTCAAAAACGTTGTGAGGAACACTCGGCATTTCACACCATCTGTGTACTGATGCAGAGTGGCGGTACTGTCAAATTTACCCAGGTGGTCGTCTGGGTCGGTTGTCCCGTTGTACTCTCCGATCGCAGGAGGCACATAATGCATTGGCAGTGGATCGCGAAGAATGGCATATGAGAACTGCTGGTTGGTCCGCTCGGGCGATGCGTCTGATCGGGGCGCCTTTCCTTTTCTGACGTCCCGGATGGGTGCCTCGTCTGATGAGGACCCCTTGTCTTGATTGGCTTGCGCCACCTCTGAGGGCGTTTGGAACAGAGCCCGATGAAAAGGAATTGGGGCGGGCGGCGCACCCATCTGTGTACCGGTCGGCCCCTTGTTTTGCCCCTATATTGAGAGCTGCTCTTGCCGATCTTCGGGTGGCGCTCGGCCCCCCGAAGCTGATGTTGCTTGCTGCACTGCCCGTTCGGCCCGAGCTTTCTGCTGTTGCTCCACTATTTTCGCTGCTCACGCTTGGACGAGTGTTTCAAGCTCTTCAGGAGAGAGCGTTACCAAAAGTTGACGTCCAGCTTCTTCCATCTTCTTGGCTCGGATTCAGGTGCGTTCCCACAGACGGTGCCAGACGCTGGGGACGTGGCACGCTCCGCTGTCTCCACCAGGTGGTGTAGCTCTCCTACGATCCTGCAAAGAAATCGAGCCGGGAGGGGTTTCCCGGCGACTGATCCTATCCGAGCTCTGAGTCGACGGACTCTGGGGACGTGGCACGCTCCGCTGTCTCCGCTAGGTGGTGTAGCTCTCCTACGATCCTGCAAAGAAACCGAGCCGGGAGGGGTTTCCCGGCGATGGCCCTCCGACGCTCAAGTCAGGCAACAAACGAGACAGAGTAACGTGGCTACAGTAAAAAGTTCCTCTTACCTTCGTCGACGTCTGAGGTCTTTATATAGGACCCCGGGGAAGCGCGATCACGCTTCCTGATGCATACGCGCTTCCCCAAACATACCTTAACAAGCTTGTGTCAGAAAAGTACTTCTGGTGTCATTCCGCAATCGTCCGAGCATATCCCGGATGTGACGGTGGAAGCTTCCACCGTACGATTCTGTGTACGGCTTGGCCGCCAACTCTGCTGCTTGTTGGCGGCAGGTGTCTCGAGGATGATGCTATCCCGTCTCCTTTGTCCTCTTGCACGCCTTGTCGGTTCCAGGGCCGAGCGGATCGGCCGCTCGGCAAGTATATTACTCTTGCATCTGTCATATGCCTGGCTGAGACTGCTCCTGCCTGTGTTACCCTATGCACCGGCCGAACGGTTTGCCCGCTCGACCCTTGAAACCTCTATACCTTGAGCATCAGAAACCTGACCTGACCCCTAGTCAGGTTATCTCCCATTCGGTTCGGCGAATTCCCAGCCGGTCGGCCTGCAGGGTCCTATCGATAGGCCTACTCCGTCCGGTCGGCCGATCTCCGGGCTGGCTATCTTGACATTTGACCTCCACATGCCGTTGACCCCCCGCTGACGAGGATCCCCGTCCTTATCACCGGATCAGTGAAGAATCTATATATTAAATTTAAAACTCTCTTACTATTTGAACTCAGCAAAGATGAACACATGTTAGTTAAACAAATAAAAAAATAAACTAAATAAAGAAGAGGCAAATAACTTTATTTAATTATCATCGGGAATGTTGTTAATCCCAGATAAATAAGAGCTTACTAAACTTCTCCTTTGATAGTGCAGATTTTAAAAGCAGAGTAAAGAAATGAAGTACAGAGTTGTTAACAAGTGTTGTATATAACTTTGAAGACCAGAGCTCTATTTATACTTAGTCAGACTAGTTGTTTACTGACATGGCAGCTCCTGGGCACCTGGATCAAGTCCGGGCGCCTAGACAATATGGTCGCCTCAATCCATTCTGCAATGGCTCTTTATCGATAGTATATCGAGTCCCGAGTGCTTGGATCTGATCCAGGCGCTCAGAGTCTTGCTAACATGGACTCCAGTCTGATCCTCATTGCAACGGCTCGAATAGCTGGCCGATATTGCTCCGAGCGCCTGGACTTGGTCAGGACGCCTGGAGTCCGGGCACCTGGACCTGGTCCAAGTGCCTGGACACAGTCAACTCAGCTTTGATTTATCTGGTTGCTTGGGTGATCCTTCGACCATCAAGCGTTGAACTCACTCAAACTCAATTCCGACCTTCTCCTTAAGTAGTCTGCCTCTCTGACTTCTCGTCCCTTAGAAGTGTCACGTACGTTCTTCTCGTCCGCTGGTGTACTCTTCCGCAGCACCTCATCACTCGGATACACCGAGTCCGTCAACTCGCTTCCCATGTCATCCTTCTTGCTAGTTATGTCTTTCGCTCGACTTCTTATATTCCTAAGTGTCTATACACTTAGACACAAGACATCAAATCACATAACCTAATTTAACTCGATTGATCACATGAAAACTCATTCAGGGTACTTAAAAAGAGTCCCAAATACACCTCATGACCTTACACCACTAGAATAGTGAACTCATTTTTATCCGCTCCACTATAGTATTAACCATATTAGGAGTGAACGAAAGGACAAATTCTCAAAATTAATCACATGTCCATGTCCCGAAGCTTTTTCATATGCGCGTAAGCACTTGACAACGCTGGATCAACACTCTCGCGTAGGCTTGAAGAATATTAGACTATTATCTTCGAAGAAGAGGTGTGTTAATACCAAGCAAGAAGACGGTATCTGCACCTATTTGAGGTAGCCCCTAGCAACGTAGAGATTATAGACAATAACCCTTGGCACACAAGGTAATTAGGTAAGAAAAAAGAGGATCCCCTTGACGAATCTCCCGGCTTAGGATGAAATTATCCACCAGTTGTTGATTCAAGGAGAAAGAATAGTTTGTCTTGATCACCTTAATAGTTAGTAGCCACCTATTATTTATCTCTATTTTAACTTAGAAATAGGTTGATGGAGACCCGGAATAAGTAAATCATCTTTTACTACGTAAAGAGAAAGAATAGCTGACAATTTAAATATACCTCATAATGTTACTAATCCAACCCTCACTGAATCCCATCTTGCCCAATAATTAAAGAAAGAAAATTTTACTCCACTTGATCATTCGCTTTGCTCATGTCCAATTCCAAAGCTGCATAATTATTCTTCCCTTTTTTCCTATTTCTCATCCTTTTTTCAAAAAGAAATATATCCATACATATAAACTGCCGTTTAAGAACTGAAATTACAATTAAAATAACTTTGAGCAAAAATATTTTGATTAAAAATTATTTTAATATTAGTTAAAATTATTTACTTGTTAGAATTAACTTTTATTTTTATTTTTATTCAATAAAAATACTAAAATAAATATCTGACATTATAAAAAATAGAATAAGATGACGAGATGATAGAAATTATATTGATATTCAATTCAAAAACGATGGAATAGAAGTTTAATTATTCGAAAAAAAATCTAATAACGAGTTTGATTATTATTTTTTAAACATTGGTGGCAAAAAGGCGGATATGCTCGCTCACAGCGTCCTCCGTCAATCTGTCCCAAGACTAACACGGAGGAGGTAAATCATGGACGACCCAGCGCCCCCCGCCAATCCGTCCTAGGGCCAACACGGAGGAGGTAAATCACGGACGACCCAGCGGCCCCCGCCAATCCGTCCCAGGGCCAACACGGAGGAGGTAAATCACGGACGACTACTAACCTTTGGAATAGTGACTAGCACATAAGGGAGACATTTACCTCGATTTTATCGAGATTCGAACCCCAGACCTTATTGGTGGCAACACCTCATGTGCTACCCATTAGATCCATCCGAGGGGATTATTTTTTTTTTTAAAACATGGCATATTTTTTTTTAAACATGCATTTTATATAAATTGTAAATTACCACAGAATTGCATCTTTTTAGAAACGCCCTTTAACTTTCGGAAATGTACATATACACCTATATGCGGGACGATTATAGGAGGACCTATTTATAGGAGATGATCGTCGTCTTTAACGGATGCCCTCTCCGAGGAAAGAGAGGAAAGCTCGAGAGAGGGACGATGTGGGAATCCATATGTTTGACGCTCATGGCGGCGGCGGGGAACAACATCGGCAAGGTTCTACAGAAGAAGGGCACCGTCATCCTCCCTCCACTCTCCTTCAAGCTCAAGGTTCGAATTATTCTCTCCCAGTCGCTCCTCGTACGCTTTCGTCGTTCTCTTCGTGGAACCCTAACGAGCCTGTTTTTTTTTCCGGTTGAGCTCTTTGCTTGATCGTGATCGTATAATTCGATCATTAAAACATTGATCTGACTGCTGTTTGATTTGAGATTTACGTTGTTGCAAAATATCCGTCGATCAGATTGCTTAGGATATCCATTTAAAATGGTAGTGGATTCGGATCATTTTATCCGCGTCGATTTCTGTTGTGCGATTGCTGTGCCAGAATGGCTGCTGTTGTACCTAATAATGTAACGAAATTGCTGTGTTACGCTTATGAACTCTTCTCCATGCTAATTAGCGTTCAGCGCTGTCATCGATCATGCAAAAACTCTTTTATTGATAGGCATCCCTGTTTACATCCATGTTTTATGGTTTCATCAGTGTTTGGTTTGGCCCATGTTAGCTCGGGTGCTACGATTTACCTCCCTCACAATGACCGTGGGTCCGGTCGGTGGGGGCCCTGGGGGTGAGGGTTTCGCCTTTTTGCTGCAATCAGTGTTTGGTTTGGCATTGTTTTTCCATGAGAAGTATCCTTGACTAGAATTACAAAACAAATGTTCGTTCTTTGGTACCAGTTATTTCCAATCTGTAGTTAAGTAGACAGTGCCTTGGAGATGCTTAAGGAGGTCATTAAGTTTCTTTTTATTTTCTTTATTTGTTTATTGGTTCTGTATTTTTTTTTAGTTGTCGTTCATTTTGATATCTCTTGGTCTTATATGCTGGTAATCTGAACATTTCAATCGTGGATTGCTCTGTTTCTTCATAATTACATTGCTTTCTCTTTTATAAACGTTGCCTGTTGTAAGCTATTGAAATCCTATAACTTTTACATATATGGCACTATATCTTCTAAAGTTTACCCATTTGCATTAATTTCTGAGAAATTGTATGTAATAGTATTCATTTCCATCTCTGGCTGCCATGGGATGTCTGATAGGCCATATTCTAAATTTTGTAGAGGCAAAAACTATTGATTTTATAAAGCTTGAGAAAAGGTCATTATGGCGGTATGCTTCAGCAGCGTGAAAATCCCCCCCTGGTTTAATGAGAAATAGTGAGCTATTAGTTGCAAAATTGTGGCATATGTTGTTTTGATTTGGTTCTGGTGTAGTAAAATTTCTATTATGAACATGTCAACATCTTATTTTCCTAATAAGATATGGGCCAAAATCTTCTTTTCTACTTCTTCTAGAGCCATTTAAATTCCAAATTCCAGCTAAGTTGTTATTTGTTTGTTGCAGCTTCAACAATTTTTGATAGAAATCTATTATTTAACCAAAAAGAGCCTGAATGTTTTTTCACCTTACTTTTAGGTGATCAGAGCATATATTTTGAACAGATTGTGGGTAATAGGATTTCTCATGGATATATCTGGGGCCATCTTGATGTTGAGGGCTTTGTCTCAAGCTCCGGTAAGTTTAGTTCATGAACTAAATTAATGTGCCTTCATTACCGTCTTTTTTCCTGATGCCAGTCTGTCTTTTTTTCCTGTAGTAATTTTCACTTTTTAGTTAAATAAAGACTTGTGCAGGTTGGGTCCATTCAAATATTGTAACAGGAAGTTGGAAACATCTATATTGTTTGTTCATTCTATAATTTGTTAGACAAAACATATCCTGTGCACATACTATTAAAACCTGGATCATTTTAAATCAAATAACACTGCAATAACTCTTTCTACTTTCTGATTTAATTAATTACCTTATTTCTTGACAATATGTTGGTGTTTCCTTATATTAAATTCATTGTTGTTTTTGGTAATTTCACAATATTGCAATCAGTATCTTAACATTAAAAAGGGTAGTCCGGGGCACGAAGCTCCCATCAATGCGGGGTCCAGGAAGGATCCATTGTACCTTGCTTTGCAAGAGGTTATTTCCGAAACTTGACCTCTAGGTCATACAACATCGACTTTACCATTGCGCAATGGCTCTTTCCGAGACTCGAATCTGGATCATTTTTAAAATTCAAATAACACTGCAGTATCTCTTTCTGATTTAATTTATTTTCCTACTCCTATTAATTACCTAATTTCTTGACAATATATTGGTATTTCCTTATATTAAATTCAGTGTTGTTTTTGGTAATTTCACAATGTTGCAATAGTATCTTAATATTAAAAAGGGTAGTCCGGTGCACGAAGCTCCCATCAATATTGGTACCAGGGAAGGATCTATTGTACCTTACTTTACAAGATGTTTCCGAGACTCGAACCCTGACTACAATAGTATCTTACATTAAAAAGGATAGTCCGTTGCACGAAGCTCCCATCAATGCGGGGTACCAGGGAAGGATATATTGTACCTTACTTTGCAAGATGTTGTTTCTGAGACTTGAACCCATGACCTCGAGGTCACATGGCAGTGATTTTACTGTTGTGTTAGGACTCCCCTTCTAATCAATATCTTAACATTAAAATATCAAATTGTATCTTCTGTTGTGGCTCTTATGCTAAAATAGTGACCGCACTCTTCAGCATTCAAGCATAATGCTATACCATGATTTTCTAAATTAAGTAAAATGAAGTATAATTTAAATTCTCTATTTGGAAAGGAAACATCTCTCTCTCCCTCTCACTTTGGAAAGAAATCAATGTTTCCCTCTCCCTTTCTCTATTTGGTAAGAAATTAATCTTTCTCACTGTTTAGCAAGATATTGATTCTCTATTTAGAAAGAAGCTTATCTCTTCCTCTCTCTACTAGGAAGGCATTCTCTCTTTCTTCCTCTATTCGGAAGAAACCATTCTCCTTCTCACTCTCTCTGTTTAGAAAGAAATACATCTCTCTTTTTCCCTCTCTATACTTAAAAATAAATATCTCTCTCTACAGTCTCCTACTTCCTATTTACTTAGGAATCTATCTCTCTCTCCCCCTCACTTTGGAAAGAAATCAATGTTTCCCTCTCCCTTTCTCTATTTGGTAAGAAATTAATCTTTCTCACTGTTTAGCAAGATATTGATTCTCTATTTAGAAAGAAGCTTATCTCTTCCTCTCTCTACTAGGAAGGCATTCTCTCTTTCTTCCTCTATTCGGAAGAAACCATTCTCCTTCTCACTCTCTCTGTTTAGAAAGAAATACATCTCTCTTTTTCCCTCTCTATACTTAAAAATAAATATCTCTCTCTACAGTCTCCTACTTCCTATTTACTTAGGAATCAATCGGTCTCTCTCCCCCTCTTCTCTCTCATTTTGGGGGAAAAGTGATGGCTTTCTCTCCTTTCTCTCTATTTGGAAGGAGTTTGACTACTGCCCTTAGATTTGGAAATCTAGGCTTCATCCTCAGTTTGCAAGGTGTCTAGCTTCCTTTTCCTCTTCCTCTCATGATTTGGAATATCTTCCGTTGTAATATTGTTCACATGGTGAGGATTGACCAACATCTACCAGATGTCACTTGTATTTGTTTTCCTCATTTTCCCTGTGAAAACACTAAGATATCCGGATGGAGTTCAATTTTACTCTCCTTACTTGCTTTATATTAATTATGTTTAAATTTTGAGGCATGAGTGTGTCATACTGAAGCTTGTTTTTCTTTCACACACTAATTATGATCATATTTTGTAGGTTTCTATAATACAACCTGTCTCTGGTTGTGGTCTTGCTATATTGTGTGTCTTTTCTCATTTTTATCTCAAGGAAGTCATGAATGCTCTTGATTGGATAGCGATAACTTTGGCTGGTGCTGGAACAATAGGTAATGATGCATGGGCAACAAGAATCCCATTGGTTTATTATTTTTCAATGAAGAAGTTGGTTGCAAGTTATAAGTTGGTTATCCTTCTTGCTGTTGATGGATTATTTTCATGTGGATCTGCAATGATAGAGGTTATGGGATCAAAAGTTAAATTGAGTAAGATGTTAGAGAAAATCCGTTGAAGAAAGAACTATTTAACTTACGATCTTATTGAACATGGTCTGCTTTCTGTTGTTTCAACAATAACTTCGCCCCTTATGCTTAAGTTGGCCCATATATAATCTCCAAAATAATGTAAGGGGAGTACAAAACTTGAATAGTTGCACATATCCCTTGGCCTTATTTGAATGTTCAGCACTTATTTAGCATCTATTATTCAAGTAATATGAACTTTGATGCAAAATATTGATGCAGATCTCATAATTTTTACAAGTTATTGTTGCATCTTTGACTTGTTGATAAGGATGACCTTAACCTTTTGTTAGTGCACTTCTTTGATATATGCAGAATCTTCAGTAGAGCAGCAGATACATGCTGTCTGTATTGTCTAGCAAAAGATTTGTGTATTAATACATGTTATTCTCGTGTATATTACAGGAGTTGGCTTTGGAGGAGAGGAGCAACGTATTGCCACAGTCTCTCTTTCTCATTTACCCCTACTTGGTTTCTCAGTTGCCTTGTTGTTTGTAGGTACCATACTCTATTCACTATCATTTAATTTGCAAAACAAATATCATCAACCTTTCCTTACTAATAATAAGACTGTTCTTCTTCTGTTCCCAACTTTTTATTGGTTCAGAGGCATTGATTTGCACTATTATGTGGCAATAACGATTAAAACTTTCATGTGTTTTGAAAGTAATACTCTAATATCTGATTAAAAGTACCAGTTTTTTTCAAAATTGTGCAAATTTATTTAGTTATATATTTTTAAGTATGGTGGTGTCGTGGAATTATTTCCCCTATTATCATCTGAAGGCTTTTTCCTTGAGCATTTTTCGAAGTACATTATTTTGTTAAATTAACGGTCATAGATGTAGGTTCATTACAAAACTTTTTTTTGCTTGACCCAATAATGACATAAAAGTTCTTATCATATATATACTTTTAACTATTGCTCCATTTAACTAGTTTATTTTTTGCTTGTTATTTTATTGGTTTTATAAAATATTTTGCCATTTTGTTGCATCATTTGGTTAGGCCTAATTTAGGAAATTTATATTCATTATACCAGTTTTGACTTTTTACTCAATGAAAATTGCCATCGTTTTGATTTTATTTCATCTGACCTAGTAAAATAATAAATATCTTGCAACTTCCCATATTTATTTTTGATAGCATTATAATATTACAATTTTTTGAGTTTAATTGACGCTTGTTATATTATAATAAATGCAACTGCAATCATTGAAGTTGCAAGTAGCACTTGCAACTGTCACTTGTTGGTCCACGACCGACTAAAGGGGATGAATAGCCTGCACAATAAAAATAAAATCCTTCTCGACTTTATAGCTATATTAACATAAACACTTGTACAAAAGAAAACCAATCAAAGAAAAAAGAGGCTCCGGGGAGGTTGCTAATCTAAGGAAGATGAAAAGTTCACTAAACGATCTCCTTCAGGTGGAGAAGCCTCTTACAGCAGTTGAAGCACTCAATTACATAACAAAACTGAAAAGAAATCAATTACAAGTGTTGTTCTAACCGTCTGGGACCAGGACTATATTTATAGTCCTGATCGGGGCGCCTGGAAGGGTTTTAGTGCCTGGAGGGGATAAACTTTTATCCCCATCGCAATGACTCGCGACACCTGGCGTTTGGATGAAATTTCTGGTTCGGGCGCCCGGAAGGGTTCAGGGCACTCGGACCGTGCAGATACGTGCCAATCCAGGGGTCCGGGCGGTCCGCACGCCCGGACGGTCCAAGCGCTCGAAAAAGTCAACCCTTTTCGGTCCAGGTCTTCTGCTCTAGTTCCACTCGCTTGGGTGAGTTCGGCCATCTGGAATAGGGCTCACCCGAACCGAACTTCCGGTCTTCTCGAGCAAATTTCTGCTCCGGCTTCTCGTCCCTCGAAACGCCGCTCTCCTCCTTCTCGTCCGCCCACATACTCTTCCGTAGCACCTCATACCTTGGACGCACCGAGCTCGTTGGTTCTTTCCCGTATAGTCCTTCTCGCTAGCTACGTCTTTCACTCGATTTTCTATGCTCCTAAGTTCCTGCATACTTAGACACAAGGGTTAAATACCAATAGGACCTAACCTGACTTGGTTGATCATATCAAAATTATTTTGGGGTACTAACACTGTCAAGCTACTATAGGTAATTAAATGTGCGCAGGTGGACTAGTTGCAATCATCTATCTGTGGACAACCAAACTATCCTTGTTTCTTACAATTGAAGTTATTATAAATTTCAACATGTCTTATGGTTTATTGGTGTCATGCTACCATTTTTTTCCTCTAGAGCTGCAAATGGAAGATCAAATAATAAGCTCAAATTTTGTTTTGTTCTTCGTGTGTTGGATTTTGATTAGTTGGAATTTGATTTCTGATGCTTTGGCGTAAGATTGTGTTTTTGATCCCTTAGGGTAGTTAATCTTCTTAAATGAACTCCTAGGAGTCAAAACAAAAGGAAAGAGTATAAATAGTGATTTTATTTGAATGATTAACTCATAGTTGCAAATGTATGTTGGTGTGTATGGAAATCCAGGCACTTCTGAATACATGGCTTCACATCTACAAAAGTCGAAGGCAAGAGCAGGAACTGGTAAGTTCTAGAATCAAACAAGTCATTATCTGTCTTTCTTTTGTCATTTTTTTCCTGTTAATTTTGATATCACATGATGTCATTATCATAAATGCAGATGCATTCTGAAGTAACTGAAGAAATTATATTTGGTTTGGAGTCGGGCATTCTATTTGGGTAATGACCCTTTTTCCTTCAAAGCTTGTCTATGATCATTTTTAGTATATTTTTATCCTTGTCATGGGTAATAGTCTTCCATGTAATGTTTTCTTAAGACTTTTAAGGCTCCGTTTGATTTGTGGGATAGGGATTAATGGTGTGATAAATAATCCCTTGGGGGAGCCAATTATTTATCACGCCATTAATCCCTACACCATTAATCATATCCCACCTACCAAACACTCTCTATCACATCATTAATCCCTAACACCATTAATCCTATCCCACAAACCAAATGGAGCCTAAGATAATTGTTGATCTTCATCATTTATCCAGCTTGTAGTTGCACAAAATATCCCATGGATTTTTAAGTTCTTTTCTTCATATCTGTTGCTGATAGGATGCAGGGAGAGTAAACTGACTGATTCTTTTCTTTAGCAATTAGCTAATGCTAACAATCAACTATGTGATTGCAGAATGGCGTCTGTCATATCAAAGATGGGTTTTGTACTTACAGAACAGGGCTTCTCAAAGTTCATGCTACCTATGTGCATCTCCATTAGCTTCTGCTGCAGTGCAATTGGTTTTGTTTACCAGGTTGTTGCAATTATATGTTATTCTTCTAATCATATTATCCTTTGATTTAAATGGAATGTGTTTTCGTGTAACTTAATCACAATCTAATATATATGGATTCTAACAGACCCGAGGTCTGAAGCATGGAAGGGCTATCGTGGTGTCCACATGTGCGGCTGTAGCAGCCATTGTTACTGGTGTTCTGGCTGGTACGATTGCTCTGGGTGAACATATACCTTCTTCTCCAGTTGCTCGGATGTCTCTCTTGTTTGGATGGTAATGCTATTAGTTAGATGCAGAGCTAAGTTCGTAGCTTTATTAGAGTTGGTACGACCATTGTTCTTGTATATTTTCTCCTTGAATCTGATATTTCATTTCCAATTCCTCTGTCGACAATAGATACCGTAAATTCTCCAGTTTGTTGCAGCGCATCTGACTTCCAGTTTTCCAATTTCGTTGCATTTGCATAATGTGCTCGTATTGTCCCCAGTCACTTGATTTTGTGCCACAGTTTGTAAATTAGAAATCTTGTGTGCTATTGGTCTCATTGTAATTTCCTTTATTGGCTTTAGAAAAATCATGGTGATTGGATCTTGTTATACATTAAGACATTTAAATCCAATAGGACTGTTTGATATGATCTGTGTTAGATAATTTTCATCACTTCTTGCAGGTTATTTATCATGCTTGGTGTAATACTGCTTGTGAGTTCATCTCGGCTGATTGCACTTCTACCTAGGCATTTGCAGCGCCATCTCAAAAGAAACCTTGAGAGGAATCATAGTCTTAGGCGGTCTGCTTCAATCCGTGCTAAGGATCCCACGAGCCCAAGTGCAGTTATTCATGCATCAACTTAGCATCAGCTAATAACATCTCCAGTCAAAACAAAGCCATAATGGAGCCAGAATTCCAATAACCTTTTTGTGATGATATTTCTGTATGGTGATCAGCTCGGTTTTAAGTTTTAAATATGGTACTTGTGATTTTCCCTTTAATTCCCTACCCGACAGATGGAGAAGAATGGGTTTGTTGTCCACTACTCTCTTTCTGTGGTGGTTTTGAGTATTGAATTATGTTTCTATTACAAGAAGCAAGATATCTGAGAATAAATGGTTAAGATCTCATATAGTTCCATGATGATATTGTATCAAGAAATATTTAACTCTAATGACAAATTCCGAGGTGCAGTGTTTGATGTCGAAGTGAATTGCTCTGTTTATTTCACTTCCATCACTGCCACTATACTACTATAGTTAGAGTACATTTCTTTCTTCCTAATGTTACTTCTTCTTTAATCATGAAATATATTTACAGAAATTACAAAGATTTGTAAGATACGGTAGATAAATAATACAGTGTAATTAAAGAAATAGTCTTATAGATTTTTTTAAAAAACTTTAAAAAAAATTGAGATTTATTCAAGCTTTTTTGAAATATCCATCAAGTGAAAATTGATTGTTTTTAATAAACTAAATTACATATATAAAAACCTAATCATATTCAATCACTCGATTCTTTTTCTTCTCCTGATCCGATTCATCATCGTCGGTTCTCCCTCTTCCCCTCTCGCGATCTTGACCCGTCGCCGATTCCGTGTCCCTCAGTCCACTGCGCTTTTAACTCCTTCGGCTTCCGTGATTAACCCCCGTCGGTTCTCCCTCTTCCCCTCTCGCGATCTTGATCCGCCGCCGATTCCGTGTCCCTCAGCCCACTGCGCTTTTAACTCCTTCAGCTTCCGTGATTAACCCCCCTCGTGATAGTCTTGGGCAAGGTCCACGGAGGCGCTGGGGGCGAGCGTTATCTTTTTGTCCAATTGATCCGCCGCCGATTGCCCGATGCCGCCTCTCTCTCGACGCTCTGCACCGCATACCATCGAGTGAGGCCGACGCGATGATGTTGTCATCACCATTCGAGACATTGTCGCCTCTCCCTCACGCGTCTTCTTCGCTTGACGCTGCACCACCATACGTCGAGCACCCGTCACCGTCAGTCCTTCTCTGATCACAAGCGAGGACGCCAATCTCCCTATGCACCATCACCCTATTGACTGTGTTGAGTTCAGCCGATCCTTGCATCTCCACCGCAGCCACGACCGTGCCCTAGGCCTTGATCTACCATCGCCACAAGCACGGGTTGACACCATCAGCTTCTCTGTTGCCACAAGCAACAGCTCTCCAGCTCAGCAACGCCATCATTGCCGCGCTCTTCATCTGTGCAGAGGCCAGCCAGCGATCGTTGCTGTCCTAGAGGCTACCGCTGTCCTAAGGGTAATAGCTGCCCTGTTTCCCATTTCCGATCAAGAATAGCCTCTGTGAGTAGTCCCAATTTCGTCAACCACTGCAGATGTTTCCATCTCTGATCACCAACCACTACATCTAGGTCGTGTGCCACCACCGATCGCGTGAGCCATTGCCGAGAGAGTCAATTGCTGCTAGATTAGGCTAACAAATGAATCTGACCAGTTTAGTAGGATGATTAATCTTTAGATTTATTTGGATCTTGTATCATATTTGGATTCATTTTGGTACTAGATTGATTAACTAGGTAATGATGGGGAGTTGTGGTTAGATTTGGAAGTTTGTTGAATTGAATCCATTTTTCCAACATTGATTTGGTTAATTAGTTATGGATGGAGATTGGTTGATTTGGGTAAAGGATATCGGATTAACAAGGGGTATATTCTAGAATTGGTTGATGCTTAATTGATTAAGGCGTAAACGCATGATATTAAATGATTATGTAAACAATTATTTGTAACATAATTATAGTTGCAAATGATTTGTATATCAAGATTGGAAATCAGATTAAGAACAAGAGAATGGTTAATTAATAATCGTTTGATTAGGATTTTTCCTAATTAGTTTAGATTTTGGGCTTAATTAGTTGTTGCTTATGTGATTAGCTAAACTGCATATTATGTAAATTGCAGGACGTTGATTCAAGACGAACGTCTCAACGTGAGATTGTTTAGCACAATCAACAGATAAAGGTGAGTACTTCTTCCTTGGTCTCTTTAGCTTATTGAACTTAGTGCATAGTTATTTTTTATTGATAGATTAGATTACTTTACCTTAAATCTGTTCAATTTTATCCTACCTGATACTTATATGTTTGACCTTGGAGATGATCTAGTTAATGCTTATACAGTTTTAACTTTGGATATCTATACTTTGTAGAGTTTATACATGTATGGTATGCACTATAGGAGATACCAAGATGATCGATTGTATGCATGTAGCGTGTACACGTGTATAGTGTACACTATAGGAGTTAATCCGATTGATTTTTTTATATGGTGTTGTGTAACCACTTGGGTGAGTTCTATGATGGGTGTCGCTTTGTACCTTATGTGTGGTTGGTAGATATTTGTTGGATCTATGCACACATATAGATACAGGTAGTAGGGGTGTCAATTCGGGTGGGTCGGGTCGGGTTGGGTTGAGTTTTTTTTTTTAACCCAACCCGAACCCGAGTTCAACCCAAAACACCTCAACCCGAACCCGAACCCGAACCCGACCAACCCGATCAACCTGAACTCGACCCATATAACCCGGAAATCCTATTCAAAACGACTTTTTTGAGTTATTTTCCCTATAATTCTTCACTTTTATCTCAATACTTCATCATTATCATACAAACATGATATTAATATACATAAAAACATCTAAATTTTTAAAATAAAATTTGATTTAACCACAAAAAACCTCACAAAATCCTATATTTAAGTCAACCTGGGTCAACCCGAACTCGACTCGACCCAACCCGAAACTTTTTTACTCTCCAACCCGAACACGAAAATGTCCAACCCGAACTTGATTTTTTTTCGGGTCGACTCGGGTTGGGTCGTCGGGTCGGGTTCATTTTTGACACCCCTAAATACAGGTGGTTGATGGATCGTGTTTCGGGTTATATCTATGTTATTTGTGCACACGTGTTTGGTGTGTTTGTTAGAAGAATTTGGATGACTAAATCTATATTATATGTGCTCACGTGTTTGATGTGTCTATTGAAAGTATCAAATCGATTAAACTTATATTACGTGTGTACACGAGTTTGGTGTGTACTTTTGGGGTATCAGGTTGATTGAACTTACGTTGTCGTGTAACCATTTGTGTGGGGTGTATAATAGATGTTACTTGGTACCTTATGTGTTGATTAGTAGGATCCAGTTGGATCTATTCGAACCTATAGACTTAGGTAATTGGTATATCATGGATTGAGTGTTCTTATGATAATTGGGTTGTTGCATTGATGATGACTCTGTCGATATCATGATTATTTACATCATGTTCATCATTGCATTGGATGTTGACAACTATTGTCTTCCTTGTAGTGTGAGAGAATCATCAGTCATTTTTAGTTGCTCATTTGGCCACTGAGAGATAGTGCTAGCTTGGATTGAAGCTAATCCTGTTGTGCTCACTCGGTTGTATACACTGTCCGCCTCGGCCACTTGATAGTAGTGGTATCTGGAGGGTAGTACAATTGTCAGGGGGCTAGAGATGCGAGCAGTCAGGGACCACAATATTATGTAGTGAGATAGCTACTTAGCGAATTGTCCACCTCGACTACTCTATAGTGGTATCTAGATGGTAGTACAGTTGTCACGGATCTGGCCTCTCGGCCATGAGAGGTGGTCGGGACTGACTATGATGTATGCATAAATATGCATATGATGCCCGGTGCATCTTTTGGAGATATATCTATATTTGTTTGAAATACGATTGTTACATATGGTTGTCATATTTCATACATGTTCATTTATCATACATGTATATGTTGTCGGTTATATTGCTCAGGTGTTACGAGCAGATATATTACTAATTCCTAGTGAGTTTACTGATCACTATACCGTATGTGTTGGTTCTAGATTGGATATGTGTATTCATTATATCAGTTATGATTATATGCATTTATTGTGTCATATATAATTATGTCCTTATTTTCCTACTGAAACAGTATATTTTGATTTTCATATTTATATTGACCATGCACTATCTTATTTATTACCACTGAATCACCCGCACTCACTACCTCATTTGTGTATTATATTTTTTCTCAAATAGTAGGTAGATGATTGTAGAGTCGCTTGGAGAATCCTGTATATTGACCCCACATCGCATCTGAGGACGATCTTTACTTCGCTTTTGTTTTCTTGCATACTTTCCTTATAGTTTTGGCATTGTAATAATTAGATTTGGACTTGGTATTTAGCTTTGTGGCTACTTTATTATATTTGATATTTATTGTGTTTAAGTCATGCCGTCACATATTGTATCATTTTGGATTGTATGATTTTCTTATGTCTTCCGCTGTGTTTTTGTTACAGCCGTGTGAGCTATTTATTATTTTGTTTTCTATTCCAGCCGTGTGGACTGTGTATATAATTGTGTGGTTGTTGATCCAGTAATGTGGGTTGTATATTAAACTGCGTGGTTATGTTTTATTTTCAATCATGTGGACTGTAGGTTATTCTATTTGTACAACTGAGTGACTATATATCCAGATTTCATTTGTTACTTGTTACAAGGGAGATGTTGTCCGTTTATGGAACTCCTTGGGGCATGATAGATTTGTCCAATGATGATGTATGCAGATTGTGATTATGTTATGCTGATAGGCCTGATCCAAATATTGGACCCCACTAAGCTCACTGTGATTAAGGTAACTATTTCTTAATCAGTCTTTTAAAATCTCCACAAATATTATTATCTTGTTAGTTATATCATTCTTTTTTATTAGAAAAATGCTCATACTAAATAATAATGTTCATAAGACCTCACAAATATTGCCCTATTATTATTGGTTTTTTTCCTAACGAGTTGTTTTTATTCTCATAGTGCAATAATAAAAAGTAATGCTTCATTGTTGAAGAATACCAATTCAGCCAACAATTGGCAATTTTAATTGGTAAGCATCCTTAAAATAATATGCATTAATTAATGAGACTAAACTAATAATTAGTTGATTATTGATTATAGTTTTTTTGGCTGGACAAAACTCTGTTGTCCAGCCATGAATTAACTGGAGTAGATCACCAGTTGTTAATTGTTTCAAATAAGTACCTAAACCTGAAGCATTCATTAACTAAAAAGTAGAGCATCCCTCACCAGTTTAGTGCATGGTTTTACAATAATATCCCACTTGCTTCCACCTAACCATTCACTAACTAAAAAACAGCAACTTGTCATCTCCCCTGACCCAAAACCCTTTGTTCATTATTCATAATTTAATCAAATTATAATTCTCGCAGACTTGCATTAGAAAAACATACACTATCAACAATGATGAACCTTCTACTGTTAAATTAGTTGCAATATTTCTTTCTTGTTTTAGTTTTTAAGATGTATTCTCCAGTAGAGCTGTTCAATTTTAACTCTTCAGATCATCAAAAGTTAGAAGGGAAACATGTTTACGCATCTACTGTTGCTTTATAGACTGCTGCTCCAAAAGCATCATAGTTTTATCCAATTTAGAACACCCTATCCACGAGGACAAGATCAAATGGAGAAACAAATTTTGATCGTTTCTTGCAATAATAATAAGACACTGCTATTGCATTTACTGAAAATGTCACAAGGGATTGCAATTCTTGATGAACAACTTTTAGAGCCATGAGGTTCCCCAGAAACAGACTCAAGGAAAGAATAATATGTGATACTGAAACTTATTGAAAACAACAGCAAACGAATTTGATCCCTAGATATAGTCATAAATTCACAACCTCCCAGCTCTGCCTCGGAACAACCTCTCGGTGCAAGGGAGTGTATAGCTGCAACTCGAAACAATGGACAAGTTCAAGTTTCTCAATCAAAATTTTAGCAAATAAATGAACTTTTTCTTAGTAAGAGAAAGCATCTAAGCTTGTCATTATAGAGTTCCAATGAATAGTTTAAATTTCAACTAAGCATCTATCCAATAGATAATGGTTTTTGTTCGATGACAGATGGAAAATGTGACGATAGTCACATCCACAAAATAAGGTTGAGATTATAGAGAACTAACCTCCATTTTCGCAAGCAATTCAGTTGCATTCGGAGAAGAAATAACGATGTGCCTAGAAGCCGGCTTAATAAAACCTTCTCTCACACCATTGTCAAATAGCTCGAGCAAGGAATTGTAGTAGCCATCAACATTTAACAAACCAACCTGTGTCAAAAAAAGGAAGAAATGTTTACATGAACAAAAATTTTGCAGAATTTTGTGAAAAAGATGCAAACTCACTGGTTTATTATGAATTCCAAGTTGCGACCATGTTATCATCTCCATCACCTCTTCCATTGTTCCATATCCTCCTACAATAACATTGCAAATTATTTTCAGGAACTAGGAGGATCTTCGAAAAGCAAGCATGACAAGAGAAATTATTTAACACTTACCAGGAAGTGCAATGAATGCATCAGCTTGTCCAGCCATCACAGCTTTTCTCTCATGCATATTAGAAACCACCTTTACCTCACCTACTGTTTTCCCTGAAATCTGAAACAAAAACGGGATAGAAAATACCACAAATTATCATTCCTTTGATAATATGAAGCCTGTAAATTAACTTGGCATAATTTTCCACACAATGAAATCCTACTCGAGTTTTTTTTTATTTGTTCCTACCATTATATATATACATATAGATAGATGCAAAAGTACATCTAAAGAGGCTTATATACTCATGAACTGATCACAAAATTCATTTCTGTCGAAAGGCCTTCTGGAAAAACTTACTCTAAAATACAAAAGAAACAACAAAGTTCGACAAGTTAAGTCATTCGAAAGCATATATTCATGAAGGCATAGCACATTAAACATAGTCTATGGACAAAAGATGGGAGAAAGAAGGCTAAAAACCATACCTCAATTGGAACAAGAGCTTTAGGAATGACCCTGCGCACACCAAATTAGAATATTCTTCTACCATGAACAACAGCGCAAGAGAAGAAAAGAAGACGAAAAACAAAAAAAAGTAAGGAGTACCCAAGAACATGGCATCCACCATCAAAAACTGTCTGGGAAATCAGCCCCATTAATCCCACGCTTCCACCTCCATAAACTAAATCGATTCTCTTCTTTACCTACAACACAGGAAATAATCATCATATTTGTTTCATGATGTCTTGATTGAAGGTGAAGTTGTAGAAGTTAATTCGTCTTCGAGGGAGGGAGTACCAGTTCACGGCCCAGCTCCACAGCCGCATCGCTGAAGACGGTTCGGTTGCCGGAGTTGCTTCCGCAGAAGACGCAAATCCGCTTGAACTCGCTTCCAGTCTCGTCGCCCATCCCTCTCATCTACAATTCTCAGAGAAGCAAATCCAAACGTTCCTCCTCCTTTTGTAGTCCAGAGCTACGAGAAAACCCAACAACTCTCTCTCGTCTGCCATTGACCCGCTCCTTGTTACTCCAGAGCAGGAAACACCGCCGAAAAGGTTTTAAAAAAAAAAAAAACCCTAAAAAGCTTCCTAGCTGGATCGGCACCCGCCACCTGTTGGATACAAGTAAAAAGGAAAACAACTGCTGACACATATAGTATTCTCAAGAACCCTAACGCCGATTATCTTATCACAAATGAGGCTCACCTTTTCCCCAAAAACAAATCGCCGAGCGTAGCGAGGTCAACTGGGGCGAGAAGATCATCACAATAATGACATCCAGACTTGTGTACCTAATCCAACAGCGCCATAAACAAACAAAGACATATTTTTCAGGAGTAAAAAAAAATCGATCGGAGACAATTGAATACTCAACGACAGTGACGACGGAGGATTTCACGTGGTAAAAAAGTCGATTCACTACTAGCGCCTCTGTGAATCCGTCCGGCCAACAGGAGGTAAATTACGGATAGCTACTGGTCTCAACCACCGTCCCGAGGAAATTTCAGCAGGCGAACAAAGGAGAGAGAGAGAGGAGGCATTTTGGTGGAGATGATTAGAAGGCGTGTTAATTAAAAAGGAGCAGATGAAGCACGCTTAATTATTGTTGCTGGATGCCATCAACTTGCAAGCTCATCGTCACAAGCTCCGGGGTATAAATGAATCAATAGTCCATGAGCAAGTATTCGACTTTATAAAAATTTACATATTTAATACACATAAAATTAAACAAATTTATTAGATTAAATAAATAAATTTAAATATGCATGTCTTCAGCTCGCTTATATTCATAAATAATGATTGTAATAGACTACTATTTATAAATAATATTTATGAATAAAATTTATAAATTATATTTATTAATAAAAATTTTATCGACCTAAATAAAAAAAATTAAAATAAATAAACTTGTATTATCGTTTAATAACTAAACAAATAAACTTAATTAAATCTGTAAAATTTTTAAATAAATTTAAATTGAGAGTTTATAATATTTAAAGAAATTAAATCAACTTCATAAAAAATAAATTAAGCTAAATTAGAATAAATTAGAATGCTTAATTTATTTTAAATTCTACTTGACTTAATTATCTTATTAAATATTTTTTAACATTACAAAGTCACCTCCTCAAGTTCATTATTTTTTTTTTCTGTTTTTCATGATAAATTTTTCCCTCTGATTACCCATTCAAAATATACATTATAAATTTAATTTAATATCTCTGTAACTGTTGGATAAAATAATGTGTTGTCGGAGTTTTTTTTGGAGAATTAGCTGAATTTAAAATTATAAAATCTAAATTCAACTTACAATCGAGATACAAAATCTAAATTCAACTTACAATCGAGATGACTTGTACGGATAATCTAAGACTGCCAGCAGGGGTTGATTTTTGCTACGTGCCGAAGAGCGACTAATCGAACTTAGTCGATGAGAAGGTAGATCTGTTGAGCAGCAGGTCTGTATTTCCGAGCTGAGCAGTCAAGAGACAGGCAGGCCAATCGGATAGATCAGCAGTCCAACCAGTGACCGAACAGTACGATCGAACGGTCAGAAAGGCCTGGCGAAAGGGGGGGGTCGGGTGAGCTGATAGGTAAACAAGTCGATCGGGCAAAGCAATCAAGCCGAGCGCAGGCAGACCATTCTAAGCAAACAGGTCGGGCGTTAGTCAAACCGACCGAGCGAATAGAAAGGCAAGTCACGGCGAGCACGACAGAGGATGAGGGAACGAAGGTGGAGAGAAGCTTATGTTGCTATCGCAGCCTCCTTATATAGGAGCTCAGATCAGCGGCAACATTAATGGTTGATTGATGACCATTCATTTGGTTGTTCCCCTTGGATAAATTTTGTCTCGATTGGTCCGGCATTTGGCACGTGCAGGTCGTGCCCGCACACGAGTCAACATGATTCAGTGCAATCCGACCCTTGGATTTGCACCCCCTGCGCACCCATGCGTGAGAGAGAGACTCTCTCCATGCATTTGTTCGCATCCTCAATGCATGTGAATCAATATAAACCAACCATCATGTCATGAAACTCCCAATGTGGGACTAAAGCCCCATTCATAATGGAACTTCTTTCCTCTTCTACCTCTTCTCCATTCATTTTTATTCAATAGTTACCACATTCGTGCATACACCTATAACTTGTTGGGACCGATGTGCCCGCTAGAGGGGGAGGTGAATAGCATTTCGTCACGCTTGCATCGGTTTGCTTCGTCTTGTTGTTGTGCAGCGCAATACTCGAAGACAAACACTCACAATGCTAACATCTAGGGTTTACTTGGTATCCATCTCAAGATGATGTGACTAATCAAAGGATCATCCACACACGACATTATCTCCACTAATGAAACACTCCTTCTCGGTCGCAGCCGGAAGCGGAGAAGCCTCGTACAAACTCACACAACAACACAAACAAAAATACAAGAAGAGAGTACAAGATACAAATGAAAACACTACTTCTTCTTGCTTACTTGTTGCTTTGTTGTTGCCTCTTGAACCTTGAGAGAATACTCCTAAGAGCCTTCAAGAACTGGAGGTGAAGATCGGAGAAAGTCGCTGAAGATCGCTGTAAACTCACAGGAAAGAAATGGCAAAGATCTGGCGAAGAAAACGCTCCGCCCAGACTTTAAACAGTGTTCCCAATCGATCGAATTCATCCTCAATCGATTGCCACGTCAGTACCGCTCCATCACAGTCATCCATCACTTGTATCCTGCGCAATGGTCACTTCCCAATCGATCGACCAATCAATTGAAACTTCCTGAATCGATCGCCCGATCGATTCAGAACCTTTCTGTGCTCTCGCATCCGCGTGAGAGCTTCTGCTGCCCAATTGATGGACCGATCGATTGGCAGCTCCCAATCGATCGACCGATCGATTGAGCCTTCCCACAATCGCAGCACACTCCAATCAATCAGTCGATTGATTAGACCCTGGTTCAATCAATCGCCCGATCGATTGACCAGCCTGGACTTGACTCAAACTCAAGTCCAAAGTCTCAAACCTAATTTCCGGTCAACCGTGACTTGCTGGGTCTCCATGCCTAGCATTTGGACACACCCGACCAACTTTGAACTAGCCTTCTAGCCTCCTCCATCTGCCTTGCGTCCCTCAGATATCTCCCCATACTTCACATCTTGCCTTCAAGAGCTTCCTTCGGCCTTATCCTAGTTGTCAAGTCTTCCTTGCCAAGACCACATGCTTGGACTTACACCCTTTGCCAAGATCACACTTGGACTTTCCAATTGTCTGGCTCCTCACCAGGACTTTCTCCTTTGTCAAGATCACACTTGGACTTTCCAACTGTCTGGCTTCTCACCAAAACTTTCTACTTGCCTGGCTCCTCACCAGGACTTTCTAATTACCTGGCTCCTCACTAGGACTTTCTCCTGCCTAACTCCTCACTAGGACTTTCCCGTTTCTTGGCTCCTCACCAGGACTTTCCCTTGCCTAGCCTCATCACTAGGACTTTCCCGTTGCCTGGCTCCTCACCAGGACTTTCTCCTGCCTAACTCCTCACTAGGACTTTCCAAATGTCTAACATCCAGTTAGGACTTTCCTAGTCAAGTCTCTTGTCAACTTTGACCTACTTGACTTGTATTCTCATCAACCTAGTCAATCCTTTGACCATCTCCATAACCGGACAATTGCTCCAGCAATCTCCTTATATTGTCAAACATCAAAACTCAAATCCTGACTCAAGCTTGACTCAACTCAAGCTTAGTCAAATTGGTCAACCTTGACCTAAGGAAATTGCCCCAACAATCTCCCCCTTTTTGATGTTTGACAATACCTCTAAGTTAGGCTAAATCCCATAGTCTTAACCTCTTCTTTATCACAAGGCTAAATCTCATAGCATTAACCTCTTCTTTATCACAAGGCTAAATCCTATAGCCTTAACCTCTTCTTTATACCAAGGCTAAATCTCATAGTCTTAACCTCTTCTTTATCACAAGGCTAAATCTCATACCCTTAATCTCTTCTTTATCACAAGGCTAAATCTCATACCCTTAATCTCTTCTTTATCACAAGGCTAAATCTCATACCCTTAACTCTATGATAAAGCATAAATGAAGGTTTCCTTCATTCTCTCCCATTCCTAGAGGACAAACTCCCCCTTATTGGGATGAAGGTCTAACTTAACCTCTAATTCTCCTCCTTTGTCACACATCAATACCAGAAAACAAACTCATCTCCATAAGAGTTAACTCTACGTTGTTTACAACCTCATATGTTGTTAACAACCTCACAATGAAGATCGCATATTCTTCATTGCCGCCAAAGCTCCCCCTTGAGCTCTACTTCACTTCACAATGCTCATCCTAGAGCATGCATCAACTTCCTAATGGAACTCTCATTCATTGTATTCAATGCTCCCCCTTGAGCAGTAATTTTCTTCTCAATGCTCATCCAAGAGTATTTTTCACTTTACCAATGAAGGTCTGATCCCCTTCATTAATCTAATACTCTCCCTTAAGCAGTAACCTACTCCACAATGCTCATCCGAGAGCATTTATCATCCTAGCAATGAAGATAACCAATCTTCCATTGTTCCCCAATACTCGACCCTGAGTATTATCCATCACGAAGGTTTAACCCCCTTCCAAGGTCCTTATAAGTAAATTTTCATGCATTCAAGGAGTAACTTCCCCTAAAAATATGGTCAAACTTCTGTCATTGCACCAACAATAACTTGGAGTTCCTAAACAATTAAGAAAACCAAAACTTGAAGTTTTAAGGTTCAAAATTCAATAATGAAACTAAACTCCAACCTAAACTTCACCTAAGTCTACTTTAACCAATCCATACTTGCTTTTATCATGAAAACTCCCTCTAAATGTATACAAGTGTATTTCAAAGGGTTAGGAATGATTAATAACCCTTGAAAACCAAAACTTGAAGTTTTGAGGTCCTAAAATTCGAAATTAAAACTAAACCTCATCCTAAACTTCACTTTGATTTATCTTAACCAATCCATACCTGTTTTCATCAAGAAAACTCCCCCTAAATATATACAAATGTACTCCAAGGGATTTGGAATAGTTATTGGAACTTGAAGTGACTTAATGTGCTGAAATCAAGCTTTTCCAGCCATAATTAGACTTTCCAATCGATTGAAGTTGGGACTCAATCGATTGAAGGTACTTCAATCGATCCATTGATCGATTCCGCAAGCTACTGCTCGCAGAACTTCCCTTTGAATCGATCGGCTGATTGATCCAGCCTGGGTCAATCGATCGGTTGATCGATCCACTAACCCTCTGTTCACGGGAATTGACTTCTCAATCGATCGACTGATCGATTAAAACCATCTCAATCGATCGGCTGATCGATTGGGTTTCTGATTTTCTGAAATTTAGTTTCAGCAAAATTTAGAAACTCCCCAAAAATTCTATAAAATTACAAAAATCATGAAAATTCATGTAGATACTCTTTAGGGTATACTCTATCAAGGAAAAATAGTTTTCTATGAAAATACTTCCTATTTTCAAAGATTGACACAAATTTGAAAACTCTTGAAAACTTCAATATTTTCTCCTAGTTTGTGTCTAATCATTCAATGATGATTACTATCAAAAGATAGTCTTCACCAAGGTTTTCAAAAGTATTTAAAAAATATTTTAAAAATCAATATCCAACCATGTTCTTTGGGCTCAATGCACATGACTTGTACATTAGCTTTCCCAATGATTGGAAAACGCATAACTATGTGTTTTGATGAACCTAAAACTCAACAAGATGCACTAAATCAACATCTTGAGTTTTGTTCATCATCCTAACATCTCACTTGTATTTAATGTGTACTAAAACACATACAAGTCACCTTATGGTTTTTTGTGAGATGTATATTTGTTTTTGCCCTAAACTAAGGGATCATGCATATTTACATAGGCATTTTGATGGTTATGAATATCCACCAAGGATGTTACTTGTTAGTGAATGCTATTGGTCCTTAATTGCAATGAATTAAACATGATGCATGATATGTTATGACATACATCAAAAAGAAATAATTTTCAAAAGAAAATTTCCTATAACTACATGATGTATGTATAACATGACATGGTATTTTTGTGTTTTTCATACTAAAAATGAATGCAACACATGATGTCATGACATGTGATAAGCAATCAATCATGGCACTTTAACATATATAAAATACCTAGATTACCTATCTAAGTGTCCTTAAATCTTAGCTAATCTTAAAATTAAATCCTAGATTGCCCAATTTCATCAAGAAAGTGTCAAACCCCAACTTGACATTTCTTTAATCTCTTGATGTATTTATGTCAATTAAAATTAAGCACATTCCTCAAATTTTGGCATATTTATCCTTCCAAAGGAGTAATCACCTTATATTTTAAGCTCGGATTTGCCCTTGACTCCCTAAGAACATACCAAAATCTCAACTTGGTAGTTCATATAATTCTCCAAATTGTTCCAATTTAATTCAAACATAATTCCTTAAGATTTGGCACATGTTACTCTTTCCAAGAGTGACAATTTAGATTAATGTTTACATTTCTCTTAATTCCATAAGAAAATGTCAAATTCCCAATTTAGTATTTCTTTTGCCTCTCTCAAGTGTGTCAATTTAAATTAGATCCAACTCCTCAAATTTTGACACATTTTACTCTTTCAAAGAGTAACACTAATAATCCTTCTCATTTTCAAAGGTTAGTAAAACCTTGAAAATGCTCTCCAAGTACCAACTTCATCAAGGTTGGGTTGACTACCCTTCCAATTAGAGTTGACACTCTCTAAACCCATCTAGGGTATAGAGAATATGCTCCTAGGAAACCAAAATCTATTGGTACTCCTTGGATGCTCTAGGTACTCACTAGGGATAACTTCCTAAGGACCTTTCTAGGCTTCTTAGAAGCCTTGGTCACCTCTACTAGGTCACTTCTAGGAATAACTTCCCTTGTAACATTCTTTGTGACTTTATTAGGTCTTTTTGGAGCCTTAATCACCTTTACTAGATCAACTTTAGGGATGACCTCCCTTGCGACCTTCTTTGTGACTTTGTTAGACTTCTTAGAAGTCTTAGTCACATTGGTCTTGTCAAAAGTACTCTTAGGGATTCCTTCCCTAGTATCTTTGGCTTGACCTCTACACCTAGGATTGGCTCCATAGCTATATGAAACCCTATGAAAGGAAGTTACATCTTTCTTGACTTTAGGTTTGTATCCCAAACCCCTATAGCCATTGGATGGCTCTTGTCTATCTTTTCCTAGGTTATGCTCATTTTGACCCCTAAGCATGTTTTCCATTCTTGCTAAGGTCCTTTCTAAATTATCAAGTCTTATCCTCAAGACTTGGTTTTCACTCCATAAATCCCTAGATTATGATTTTTCATTGAATCCTTAAGCATTTCTATTTTTAGACATATATCTAAAGTCCTTGGTGTTATTGCATAAGTTGTTATTTACCTTCCTAACTTTAAGTGTGGTAGTTATAGCATGAGGAGGAATATATTTTCCCTTAATGCTATCATGCTTCCTATTCTCATGATAAATAACATTAAGATGATAAGAATTATTTCTAGCATGCTTTTTATCTTGTGTCAAATGAATAGATTCATTAAATGATACCTTGGTTTTTTACTTTGGAAGCTCCCCCTAGACTTGTGCTTCCTCCTTTGACTTTGGTTGACTTCCTCTCTTTAGGACATTGACTTCGGTAATGTCCTCTTTGTTTGCATGAGAAGCACACAATGTGCTCCTTACTTTTGTGTTCCGTGGGACCAACCACTTTAGGCTTCTCCTTAGCCTTAGTTGTCACTTGACCCTTCTTCTTGGCCAATTTTAGACATTTACTCTTGTAGTGTCTATGTTCCCTACATTCAAAGCAAATGATATGATTTTTATTTTTAATTGAGCTCATTATACCTTCACGTGTAGGGATGGTGCTTGATCCTCCATTTGATTTATCTTGCATTGTGGAGGTTGCATCATCATCTTCTTCTTCTCCTTTTGAGGATGTGGGTGCTTCCACCTCTTTAACCTTTGAGGATGTGGATGCTTTCACCTCTTCCTCTCTTGAAGATGTAGAAGATCTCTCATCTTCTTCCTTCTCCTCCTCTTCCTTCTTCTCCTCGAATGTTGACCTTATGTCAACATCGGATTAGTCCTTCTCTTCTTGGACCAATGAGCCCTTCTCCTTAGGCTCATCCACTCCTTGAAATTGAGTGAGATTCTCATGATAGGCAATGACCTTTTTTCAAAGATCACTTACACTCGTGCATTCACCTACACTCAAAATTATGTTAGAGGGTAATAGATTTAACAAAGTTTTTGTTACCTCCTTATTCGCTTCCGCTTGCTCCCTTTGTTCCTCGGTCCAATGTCGAGGTCGGAGGCGCTTACCCTTCTTGTCTGTTGGAGCTTCAAATGGGTCCTCCAAAATAACCCATTAGTTCCAATCCATTTGGAACCATGTTTCCAATCGAGTTCTCCAAAAATTGAAGTCCTCTTTGTCATACGGGAGTGGAATCCGGATATCCCATCCGAGCGGTCCTTCGGACTCCATCTTCTTCTTCCTCTAGCTTCTTGCTCTCTTGGCGGTTAGTCCGTAGAAGAGCGACCTCGCTCTGATACTAATTGTTGGGACCGATGTGCCTGCTAGAGGGGGAGGTGAATAGCGTTTCATTGTGCTTGTGTCGGTTTGCTTCGTCTTGTTGTTGTGCAGCGGATACTCGAAGACAAACACTCACAATGCTAACACATAGGGTTTACTTAGTATTTACCTCAAGATGAGGTGACTAATCCAAGGATCCACACACGACGCTATCTCCACTAATGAAACACTCCTTCTCGGTCGCAGCTGGAGGCGGAGAAGGCTTGTACAAACTCACACAACAACACAAACAAAAATACAAGAAGAGAGTACAAGATACAAATGAAAACACTACTTCTTCTTGCTTACTTGTTGCTTGTTGTTGCCTCTTGAACCTTGAGATAACACTCCCAAGAGCCTTCAAAAACTGGCGGTGAAGATCGGAGAAAGTCGCTGAAGATCGTTGTAAGCTCGCAGGAAAGAAATCGCAAAGATCTGGCGAAGAAAACTCTCCGCCCAGGCTTTAAACAGTGCTCCCAATCGATCGAATTCATCCCCAATCAATTGCCACGTCAGCACCGCTCCATCGCAGCCGTCCATCACCTGCATCCTGCGCAACGGTCACTTCCCAATCGATCGACCGATCGATTGAGACTTCTTGAATCGATCGTCCGATCGATTAAGAACCTTTCTATGCTCTCGCATCCGCATGAGAGCTTCTGCTGCTCAATCGATCGACCGATCGATTGACAGCTCCCAATCGATCGTCCAATCGATTGGGAAAGCCTCTGTGCTCGCGATTCCACATCCCAATCGATCGACCGATCGATTGGGCCTTCCCATAATCACAGCACACTCCAATCGATCAGTCGATCGATTGGACCTTGGTTCGATCGATCGCCCGATCGATCGACCAGCCTGGACTTGACTCAAATTCAAGTCCAAAGTCCCAAACCCAACTTCCGGTCAACCGTGACCTGCTTGGTCTCCATGCCTAGCATTTGGCCACACCCGACCAACCTCGAACTAGCTTTCTAGCCTCCTCCATCAGCCTTGCGCCCCTCGGATATCTCCCCATCCTTCACGTCTTGTCTTCAGGAGTTTCCTTCGCCCTCATCCTAGTTGTCGGGTCTTCCTTGCCAAGACCACATGCTTGGACTTACACCCTTTGCCAAGATCGCACTTGGACTTTCCAATTGCTTGGCTCCTCACTAAGACTCTCTCCTTTGCCAAAATCACACTTGGACTTTCCAACTGCCTGACTCCTCACCAGGACTTTCCAATTGCCTGGCTCCTCACCAGGACTTTCTCCTGCCTAGCTCCTCACTAGGACTTTTCCGTTGCTTGTCTCCTCACTAGGACTTTCCCTTGCCTAGCCTCATCACTATGACTTTCTCGTTGCCTGGCTCCTCACCAGGACTTTCTCCTGCCTAGCTCCTCACTAGGACTTTCCAAATGCCTAACATCTAGTTAGTGTTGGTGCAACCTTAGGTCAAGGTTGACCTGACTCGAGTTGACCTGACTCGAGTTGTATTTTGATGTTTGACTTAGGAAGATTGATGGTGCAACCTTAGGTCAAGGTTGACCTAGTTAAGTTGTATTTTGATGTTTGACACTCGTGGAAGAGTTGTATTCTTGATATGGGACAAATGTTTGGGAGATTATTGGTGCAACGTAGGTCAAGGTTGACCTGGTTGACCTAATTCGGGAAAGAGTCCAAGTATGGAGACTTGGCAACGGAAAAAGTCCAAGCAGGGAACTTGACACTGGAAAAGTCCAAGCAGGGAGCTTGGCACGCGAAAAGTCCAAGCAGGGAGCTTGGCACGAGAGAAAGTCCTAACTGGGATGTTAGGCAGGTGGAAAGTCCTGGTGAGTGAAGCCAGGCAGTGGGAAAGTCCTAACTGGGATGTTAGGCAGTATGGAAAGTCCTGGTGAGTGAAGCCAGGAAGTGGGAAAGTCCTAACTGGGATGTTAGGCAGTTGGAAAGTCCTGGTGAGTAAAGCCAGGCAGTGAGAAAGTCCTAACTGGGATGTTAGGCAGTGTGGAAATCCTGGTGAGTGAAGCCAGGTGAAAGTCCTGGTGAGTGAAGCCAGGCAAGGGAAAGACCTAGTGAGTGAAGCTAGGCGGTTTGGAAGTCCCGATGAGTGAAGCCAGGCAAGGAAATCCAGATGGGTCAAGGTTGACCAGACATCTGGTGAAAAGTCCAAGCAGGGAGCTTGGCACGGGAAAAGTCCAAGGATGGAGACTTGGCACGGAGAAGACCAAGTTGGAGACTTGGCACGGAAAGCCGGAGAGGGCTCGGTAGCTCGTTCTCCGGACTGTGGTCGGAGAGGGCTCGGTAGCTCGTTCTCTGGACCGGACGAAGTCGGAGAGGGCTCGGTAGCTCATTCTCCGGACTAGGTCAAGAGAGGGCTCGGTAGCTCATTCTCAGGACCATTTAGGGTTTAGGGCTGGAGCTCTAAACCTGGATCGGTCTGGTGACCGATCCGACGATCTGCTGAGTATCGATCGGTCGGTGGCCGATCGGATAACAACGAAGGGTTACGTAAGTCATCGATCGGTCGGGGACCGATCGGATGAGTTTAACCAACTTCTTGTGAGTGGCGATCGATGCGGAGGCCGATCGGAGTCTGATCGGTCTCCACGGCCGATCAGAGACGCACCTCGAAGAGAGGTGGGATCGGTCCGGGACCGACTGGGGCATGATCGGTCCCCAAGACCGATCGAGATTCTGGACCGATCGGCTGATCGATCCAGGCTGCGTAGCAACGGCTAGTTTCTGCTGTGTCTTCTTCGCAGGTTATAAAAGGAGTTCAAGGATTTCTACAGTGCATTCTTGCTACTTCTTCTTTTACTCTAGAACTTCTGTTCTTCTGCTGCTGAAGCTTCTGCTTCAACTGAGCTTTGATTGAGCTCGCCTCCGAAGCTTCGCGTGAGCTTCCAGTCGTCGACCAGCTGCTGCGTTTGGGTTGTGAAGTTGCTGCTTCACCTCCAGTCGACAAGAAAGCAAGCAATTGGTAGAGTGCTATTGTATTCATATTGTATTGCTTTTCTTACTGTTCTTGTACTCTTTGTTTGCTGTTGCAAACGTTTGTGGCGAGGTTTCTCCACCCACAAGGAGTATATTGTATTAGCCGGTTCTCCGGGGGCTCATCCACCGACGGATTGACTGGACTCGTCCACCTTACGGACACGCCGAGAAGTAGGAGCCCTAATCTCTGAACCTCATTACATCCTTGTGTTAAGGTTTGGTTTTCTTCTCTTTCGTTTCTTTGTATTTTCCGCTGCGCTAACACGTTTTGTAGAAAGAAACGACGATTTGGGGTCGGCTATTCACACCCCCCTCTTTAGCCTCCGTACGAAGGATCCTAACAAGTGGTATCAGAGCAAGGCCGCTCTTCGACGGATTCACACCCGTGGGAGCATAAGCTAGAGATGGATCAATTCGGAGAAGACATCACCATTCCACCCTTCTACAACGACAACTTCGCATATTGGAAGGTAAGGATGATGTATTTTCTTAGGACTAATATGTGGAACTGGTTTTGTGTACAAGAAGGGTTTACTCCTCCAATAGATAAAGAAGGAGAGCCTCTAGAGAAGAACAAGTGGACGAAGGAACAAGTCCACCAATCCACGATCAACAATGAGGTAACTAAAACAATTGAATTTTCATTACCTACTAATGTTTTGTGTAAGATAGGTAAATACAACAATGCCAAGGAGTTGTGGGATAACTTGGCCAAGTACCATGAGGAGAGCTTCACTTCAAGCCATGAAGAGGAGCCTAGTGAGCCAAGTAGCTCACATCATAGAGGGAGCGAATTGGGAGTTGAGGGCTACTCAACATCCAAGGAAGAAGAGGAAGAGAGTTCCTCTTGTTCAAGTTCGGAGCAAGAAGAAGAAGTTCCCACCTCCGAAAGGGTTGAAGAAGAAAGCTCATCTCCATCCACAACCCTAGGTAACTCAAACACTGTGATTTCAAGCAAGTTACACATAATGTGTTTTGAGTGTAGGAAACATGGACATTACAAGAGCAAATGTCCAAAGAAGGTTAGGAAGACTCCACCGGCACCAAAGGTCAAGGAAGCCGGAGTCCCAACACGCAAAGGCAAGAAGCACGTGGTGTGTTTTCAATGCAAGCAACGGGGACACTATAGGAGCCAATGTCAGGGGGAGGAAACCTCACAAGGACAAGGGATGCACATGTATAGGGGGAGCTAAGGCAAACCCTAAGGTATCTTTTAAGGCTCATTCGTGCAATTCTAGTAGGATACATGCTAGTAATTTTATTGCATTAGTCAATAATGATAAGCATGTTAACACTAGAAATCAATACATGTGCTTAGGTGCTAAACATGTCAACCTAGATAGGGATACTACTAGGAATGCTAACCCTAGGATTAACACTTCTAAGGTTAAGGAAAACCTAGGTAGAAACCCCAAATCAACTAGACACATGCCTAGGAATGCCTCAAAGAACAATGACAAATTAAAACTTGAGGTATTAGAGAAAGAAAATCAAGTCTTGAGGTCAAGACTTGATACTTTGGAAAAGGCTCTTAAGAACTTGGAGAAGTCATCTTTAGGGTTTAAGGTCAAAAACCAATGTCCAAGGACAAGAAAGGTTTGGGTCACAAACCTAAGTCCCAAGTGGTCAAGCCCACTTATCATAATGTTCCATTCGATTATGGAACAAAATCTAGGGCTAGGAAGACCATCACCAAAGTCACAAGGGGAGTCACCCCTAGAGTTGATCTTGATGAGTCCCAAATGACCAAGGCTTTAAAGCCTAAGAGGGTCATTAGGAGGGTTGCTAGGGAAGTTATCCCTAGTGAATATTTAGTGAACCCAATGAGCTCTAATAGGTATTGGGTTCCTAGGAGCATCTTCTCTACCTCATAAATGGGTTAGAGAGTGTCAACTCCGATTAGAAGGGTAGTTAACCCAACTTTGAGGAAATTGACACTCAAAGAGCATTTTCAAGGTTTTGAGAACTTTTGAAAATGAAATGGAATTATCATTTACTCCTTTGAAGAGTTAAATGTGCCTAAAGATTGGAAATTTCATTTTTAATATCAATTGGCACAATTTGGGAAAATCTAGAGAACTCTCGAGGAAAAATGAAACATGCCAAGTTTTGAGGATAAATTTGATCTTTAAGTGGCATGAATTAATCTAGAGTTCAAGAAGTGTCAAAATTAGGATTTTGACATTTTGGGGCAATCTAGGATTAAATTTGAAGTTAGCCAAGTGGTTAAGGATACTTAGATAGGTAATCTATGTATATTTATTTATGCTAAATCTTGCCATGATTGTTTGCCCCCACATGTCATGACATCATGTTTAGTTTTATTATCATTTGAAATGTCATGATAATGCTTAGGCTAGTTTTTATGTCATGTTTATTTAAGTTTCAAACTTTATGCCATGACATCATTACTTTGGCACATGTTTTCATTTATGATACCATTTTATGTCATGTCATCATCTCTTGCATTAATAATCAATTGAATTGATTTAAGGATGAAAAACACATTTTGTTATTGAGATCAAATTTGTATTTAGAAAATGCATGAGACCTTAGTCTAAGATACCTAAACCCATATCTCACATTAAAATTGTCATGGATGTGTTTGATACACTTTAGATGTGTGTGAGATATTAGGATCATGAATTAGGATCAAGGTGCATAGTTCTTGTACCTAGATGAGCCTAATTCAAGAAATGGAGGATCATAGGGAAAGCTTGTGTACAAGTCATGTACATTTAGCCCTAAGATTATGGTCCTAAATTAAAAGGTTTAAAATCATTTTGAAATTGATTTGGAAAACCTTGATGAAGACATCTTAGTGATTGCATTCATCATTGAACATTGTGATACAAAGTTGAGTTAAACTTGAACTATTTCAAAGTTTTTGAACTTTGTATCAAAATTTGAAAATGGAAGTTATTTTCATCGAAAATTATTTTTCCATGATAATGTATGTTATGAGGAATGTATCCTTAAAATTTTACAATTTTTGAAATTTTCTGTGATTTTCTAGAGGTTTCGATTTGGGAGAAGAAATCGAAATCGATATCAACTTGTGGACCGATCGGAGGTTGCCGATCGATCCGAGAGATCTTGGATCGGTCCATGGCCGATCCGAGAATCTGATCGATGCGGTGACCGATCGATAAATGCTGATTTTTTTGTTTTGTCGAAATTTCATTTGGGAGTTAGTGTTTGGATTTCTAAAGGTTTGAAACTCTTCAAGACATTGTTGGTGCAATGGTCAGGGAGTTGACCTTTAGGGGAGTTTTACCTAATTGTCAAGGGAGTTGACTCTTGGGGAGTTTTACTCCTTAAGACTTTTGAGGATTAGTGACATAGGATTGTCACTAAGTTGATTGTTGAGTTTAGTATCAAGGGGGAAATTAAGAGTTTCAATGAAAGGTATGGGACTTTCATTAGGAGGAAACTCTTGACCTTGACTCTCTCTTTTTGATGTGTGTCAAAAAGGGGGAGAGTGTTGGAGAATGGAAGAATGTTCTAGATAATGTTCAAGGAAGAACATTGAAGAACATTGGGAAACCTAAGTTAGGTTATCGGATTAACCTAACTTGATTATGGTTTTGTCAAACATCAAAAAGGGGGAGATTGTTGGTGCAACCTTAGGTCAAGGTTGACCTGGTTGACCTGACTCGAGTTGTATTTTGATGTTTGACTTAGGAAGATTGATGGTGCAACCTTAGGTCAAGGTTGACCTAGTTAAGTTGTATTTTGATGTTTGACACTCGTGGAAGAGTTGTATTCTTGATATGGGACAAATGTTTGGGAGATTATTGGTGCAACGTAGGTTAAGGTTGACCTGGTTGACCTAATTCGGAAAAGAGTCCAAGTATGGAGACTTGGCAACGGAAAAAGTCCAAGCAGGGAACTTGACACTGGAAAAGTCCAAGCAGGGAGCTTGGCACGCGAAAAGTCCAAGCAGGGAGCTTGGCACGAGAGAAAGTCCTAACTGGGATGTTAGGCAGGTGGAAAGTCCTGGTGAGTGAAGCCAGGCAGTGGGAAAGTCCTAACTGGGATGTTAGGCAGTATGGAAAGTCCTGGTGAGTGAAGCCAGGAAGTGGGAAAGTCCTAACTGGGATGTTAGGCAGTTGGAAAGTCCTGGTGAGTGAAGCCAGGCAGTGAGAAAGTCCTAACTGGGATGTTAGGCAGTGTGGAAATCCTGGTGAGTGAAGCCAGGTGAAAGTCCTGGTGAGTGAAGCCAGGCAAGGGAAAGACCTAGTGAGTGAAGCTAGGCAGTTTGGAAGTCCTGATGAGTGAAGCCAGGCAAGGAAAATCCAGATGGGTCAAGGTTGACCAGACATCTGGTGAAAAGTCCAAGCAGGGAGCTTGGCACGGGAAAAGTCCAAGGATGGAGACTTGGCACGGAGAAGACCAAGTTGGAGACTTGGCACGGAAAGCCGGAGAGGGCTCGGTAGCTCGTTCTCTGGACTGTGGTCAGAGAGGGCTCGGTAGCTCGTTCTCTGGACCGGACGGAGTCGGAGAGGGCTCGGTAGCTCATTCTCGGACTAGGTCGAGAGGGCTCGGTAGCTCGTTCTCGGGACCATTTAGGGTTGAGGAGGCAGTCAGCGCTAGGGAAGAGGGTGCGACGGTGCCGACAACAATAGTCGGTTGGCAAAGATGGTAGAAGTAATCGGAGTGGCACCCGGCGATGAGTGGCATCGGAGATCAGAGCGGCGTCGGCTGTGGCAACCGGGAGCAGGGAGTCTGATCGGTCTCCACGACCGATCAGAGATGCAGCCACCTCTCTGGAAGAGAGGTGGGATCGGTCCGGGGACCGATCAGACTGGGGCCTGATCGATCCAGGTCCTAGCCGTTGCGTAGCAACGGCTAGTTTCTGCTGTGTCTTCTTCGCAGGTTATAAAAGGAGTTCAAGGATTTCTACAGTGCATTCTTGCTACTTCTTCTTTTACTCTAGAACTTCTGTTCTTCTGCTGCTGAAGCTTCTGCTTCAACTGAGCTTTGATTGAGCTCGCCTCCGAAGCTTCGCGTGAGCTTCCAGTCGTCGACTAGCTGCTGCGTTTGGGTTGTGAAGTTGCTGCTTCACCTCCAGTCGACAAGAAAGCAAGCAATTGGTAGAGTGCTATTGTATTCATATTGTATTGCTTTTCTTACTGTTCTTGTACTCTTTGTTTGCTGTTGCAAACGTTTGTGGCGAGGTTTCTCCACCCACAAGGAGTATATTGTATTAGCCGGTTCTCCGGGGGCTCATCCACCGACGGATTGACTGGACTCATCCACCTTACGGACACGCCGAGGAGTAGGAGCCCTAATCTCCGAACCTCGTTACATCCTTGTGTTAAGGTTTGGTTTTCTTCTCTTTCGTTTCTTTGTATTTTCCGCTGCGCTAACACGTTTTGTAGAAAGAAACGACGATTTGGGGTCGGCTATTCACACCCCCCTCTTTAGCCTCCGTACGAAGGATCCTAACAGTTAGGACTTTCCTAGTCAAGTCTCTTGTCAACCTTGACCTACTTGACTTGTATTCTCATCAACCTGGTTAATCCTTTAACCATCTCCATAACCGGACGATTGCTCCAGCAATCTCCTTATATTGGGACTTTCTCCTGCCTTGCTCCTCACTAGGACTTTCCAAATGCCTAACATCCAGTTAGGACTTTCCTATTCAAGTCTCTTGTCAATCTTGACCTACTTAACTTGTATTCTCATCAACCTGGTCAATCCTTTAACCATCTCCATAACCGGACGATTGCTCCAGCAATCTCCTTATATTGTCAAACATCAAAACTCAAATCCTGACTCAACTCAAGCTTAGTCAAACTGGTCAACCTTGACCTAGGGAAATTATCCTAACATAACTAATATTATCCTCGGAGATAAAGAATGATAGACTTATTATTATAGGATAATAGATGAATTTTAGATGGACTTATACTTTCAGAGAAGAAAATCTTCCTATCCTAGCCAATTTAACGGTGAATTATAAGTTAATTTTATGATTTATTATTCTTCATATAATTTAGGGATAAACGGTAAAGGAGACCTTTAAGGAACATAATCACATTTGCTACCATAATTAATATATGTTATAAAATTTTTTTATCATTTGATAAAAATTAAAGCATCGGTATAATAATAAAATTATCATCATGTCTTAAAAATAATTTATGTATAAAATAGGAGATACACTCTCCTTCTTCCTCCGACTCAAAATACAAATAAAAATCTCGAGAGTTGCAAGAAGAAATAAAGTATAAATAAATTTTAATTACTTTTTCTTTAATCTCTATCGTGATGAAATTTTGTCCATCATAAGCTTTCTCCTATGATGAACTAAATGAGATACTCTTTCTTTCAGAATGCATGTGCCTTTTTTTTGGACTTTCAATAAAGCTTACATGTTTGTATCATTGAGCTATCAATTACCTTTGTTATTTTAATATTGCCATTTATTTATTTATTTTATGTGTGATCATATGACTTATTTTTAACAAATATACTAAAAATAAAGAACCAAATGTATCATAAATAAAATCATTATTCTAAGTAAATAAATACTGTTGTTTTTATTATATATATGGATTTGTATGTATAGAAAAAAATAATGTTGTTTTTATGAAAAAAAACTATTTAAAACTAGTTTGTTTGTTTATAGATGAATTCAAAATTTATTTACAAATTATTTTTTATCCGCTCGAATTTGCAAAGAAATAGTTTGTTATCCTCAACTCTCTCATTGGAAAACTCATTAAGTTTGTGATCATGAGTCACTCCTCCCTAAAGCCGTCAGTTTAGACTGCCAATTTAGATTTCCTCCCTAAAACCGTCAATTTAGATTAGTCATGAAGTTGATCTGTCTTACAAAATAATTTAAACAGATTAAAATAAAATTTTATTAATCCAAATCAATCACACAGATCAATCCGTCTAGGCCTGTGATTCGTACGAGTCAACCCATGATAGATTTGGATTGACCCAGGTTGAGAAATACATATAAATTAAGTTTTATATTAATTTATTATCTTTTATTATTTTTATATAAATAATATTTTTTATATTTTTTATTTAAATAGTAATTTTCATCTACTATTTTGTGTCTATTAATATTTAAAATATTTATTTCCGGATAAATTTGATTGATGAAATTTTTTTAAATTAAAACATTGAAGATATATGTTTTTTAATACTTTTTTAATATTTTTGATGAGCTCATGAGTTAACTCAGTCAAGTCGTAACCCATTTTAGATTAGATTAAGTTGAAGATTTCCTAATTAGCTAAGATGAAAAATCGATCCATCTTATCTTGTCCTATCCCACCAAATGATTAACCCATCGTAGATCCATCCGTCCTATCATGAATTAATCCATCTGACAATCTACTCCTCCGACTTGACCGTAAATTAGCCGCTGTATTTTGTGGCAAGTCAACGAGGACAAAGTTCTCTAAGAAATGGGAGATGCAAACCTATCCACTTGAGAAGATGCCATCAACCTTTACTAAAGTGGTTGGTATGAAGTAGCCTTTTTACTCAAATGAATGCATCATGCAGGATATTAAAGGATAATAATAATAGTGTATGCCAATTAAAAAAATAAATAATAATAATAATAAAATTTATAAAGTAGTGTTTTCTATTTTAAAGGACTTTCTATTAGAAAAATATCGTATTCTAAATTTTCTTTCTTAATTTCTCTTTTTTACTTAACTATTCTCACATTATAGTAATTATTATAATTTTATAAAAAACTACTATAAGCATACTATAGTTTGAGTTTAAATAAATGTTTTTTTTATCATAATCATTAATTTCAATAAAAACTACTTCATATATTATCAGTTATACATAGACTCATAGAGCACTTTTAATAACCCAAGAGTAATTATGATTTAAATTATTTAAAGTAATTTTAATTAAAATTATAAAGATAAAAATTTCAAGAACATCCCCTGTTTTAATTAGGTTGGTCGAAAGAATCTTACTTTTAAATTTATTATCAAAAGGGAGTTGTAATTCCATACCTACTACAGCTATATAATTATAAAAATAAATTATCTATATTATAGTAGTTGTAATGCACAATCGTATAATATGATGCTATCTATATGGTTCATTCTCTCGATCATAAATTATGGTCCAGAAAATTTTGAATGACGATGTTATTAGTATTGATGAGAGTCGAAATATTATAACAATACAATATTAATCAGTATTGAATAAAGATTATATACCCGTATTATAGTAGTTATACATTACAACTGCTACAATATAATTTATTTATATTGATCAAATTTGAAGTATTTATATTGTAGCATCGTATATTACAGTAGCTACTAGTTTAGATTTTGTAACTGTTATAATAATAATAATAATAATAATAATAATAATAATAATAATAATAATAATAATAGAATGATACCTCCTTTGATAATAGATGACAAAGTAACGCCTTCTGTTTTTTATCCAAATTATAATTTTTATTGAATTTAAATAATCTTAATAAATTTGAAGCAATTTTCAGCCCCATTAAAATAGACTAGCATTTATAGCAATTTTGATTAGCATTATTTTTAATCATAGTAATTTAACTAAATTCATCACAGCAAAATATTAGGTGACGTTGGATTTAATGATGAAAATAATTATCAATATAAGTTTAATAGTAAAATAAAATAAGAATAGAAATAAAAATAAAATTTATCTATTTATATGAGTTTAAGTTGATAAATCTAAAAAATATTCTTAAATTATCACTATCAAATTCATAATCTAAACATTATTTTTTATTATTATTTTATTTCCCCATTTCTAAATCCATCATATCAAACATTCCCTAATAGAATAAATTTTTTATCAACATATAATACATGAATAATAAAAAAAGAAAATCAAACATAACCTTCCTCATGTCTTGACCATTTACACTAATAGTTAGTAGTCATCCATGATTTACCTCCTCCGTATTGTCACCCATGATTTATCTCCTCCGTGTTGGCCTAGGGACGAATTGACGCGGGCGTTGGGTCGAACGAATCGCCTTTTACCATATGGATAATAAAAAAAAGGCATATTTATATTTTTTCCCATATATTTTTTAAAATAAAATTGTTGTAACAGTTTGCTTAATAAATCGAGTGGTAACTTTGACCGTTTCCCCCTTCCTTGTTTTTTTTCTTCTAAAATCCGTTTCGCTATCGTCACGTCCTCCTTTTTCTGTTTCTTCGCCACCAAAGCTTGACTCGGTTCTACGGCCCAAACCAATCCCTATCCGCGCTCTCCTCTCCCCCTTCCCTTCAGAATCTCTCTTCTTCTTCTTCTTCTTCGTCGTCGCCGTCGACCTTGCTATCGCACGGCTGATCGCTTTGGGGGGAGCTCCAATGACGGATCCGGATTCCGCAAAGAGTAACCATTTGCCCCCAAACCTTGTAGCCAACCTCCAGAGCGTCCTCATCGGAAGAAGGGCTGCTGGAGGAGGCGACGCTGATTCCAAGCCTGCGGCGGAGGAGGATCCCCAAATCGCCTCCTCTGCCGACGCGTCCCAAGCCGAGGAGGCGGCCGTTGACGATGGGTTGAAGAAGCCCATCGTTCTCGTGACCAATGCTGACGGGATCGGCTCCCCTGGCATCACATTTCTCGTGGAAGCCCTAGTGAGCGAGGGGCAGTGCGCGGTCCACGTCTGTGCTCCCGATTCGTGAGTTTTCCTCTCTCTCTCTCTCTCTTTTCCCCTGCTAAATTGCAGATTTGACAATCCATTTATTGGATACAGCTTGGTTGTCGATTGGAGCTTGTATTGAGTTTTTCTCTAAAGATTGATAATTTGTTTTGATTGACGACGTGCCTGTTTCTTTTGTGTCTCGCCTGTGTGATTTCCGACTTTAGCTTTGCACTGTGGGTTCTTTTCCTGATTCCCAATTGTTTCAGTAGTTTCATGGAAAAGTGTATATCCGCGTAATCTGTTCTTTGATCCTCCATAGAGATTTTTTGTTCGTTATTGATTTGGTCCTGAGGCTTTGTTTGTTTTCTCTTTTCGGTTGGGCAGGCAGTACCTTGCCATTTTGGTAGCGAAATTATTCTTTCTGAATTGTCTTGTTCCTTTTTTGAGTTTGGTTTATTCGACTACCTGTTCATTTTAGAAATATATATCTATATATAGATTTGTTGATTAACCAAAATAATAATATTAAGACGCCGAAGATACAATAGCTGCATTGCTCATTCGCATTTTAATAGTTCTGTTTTATTGAAGGGACAAGTCTCTATCCAGTCATGCAATTACCCTTTATCAAACAGTTGCAGCAGCATCTGCCGAGATTAAAGGTGCCTCAGCCTTTGAGATTACAGGTATCTAATATTCAATCATGGTTTTTTTAAACAAAAAATTTCTTCCATTACTACAGTTTGTATAATTTATTGTTGCAAAGCATGATTAAACTTAATTAGACTGATAGTTTTGTTGTTGTTGGTGGTGGTGTCCGTTAGATGAGCAGTTGTGTGGGAAAATATCATTTAATAATTTGTATCTTTCTAATGTCGGAAATTTGCCTTAAAGAAAACCAACAAGAAAATGATTATTGAACAATAATAAAGGAAGTTAACTTACATGGACAGGTACTCCTGCTGATTGCGTCTCTTTAGCTTTATCTGGTGCACTATACTCATGGTCGAAGCCTGCACTGGTAAATTAGAGGCTCAAGCTTTGTGCAGTAGAGATACATTCTTTCGTTTTTATTGTTGTTATATTTTGAAATTGTATTATCACATAGTTCATTTATTAGGTTATTAGTGGAATTAACAAGGGATCAAATTGTGGTTATCATTGGTGAGTAATTTCTCATTCATAGATGTTTCTTGTGTTTTAAACTCAAATTCTTTTTTTTTCTAGTCTCTAGCATAAAATCATTTGAATTTACTTTCAAATACATAGTTAACTTGTAGATTTTATGCAGCTTTTATTCAGGCGCTGTTGCCAGCGCTAGAGAGGCTCTGTTAAGTGGAGTGCCTTCTCTTGTATTTTCCTTAGATTGGTAAAATTTTCACTTTTCATTTAAATGCCCTTGCTTCAATTGTCGTTGAAATTTACCTGTTGGAGTTTATGTTTCTTATTAGGAAGAAGGATGAGAGTAAAGAAACTGATTTCAAGGATGCTGCTGATGCTTGTTTGCCACTGATCAATGCAGCCCTGAGGGACATTAATAAAGGCATTTTCCCAAAAAGTTGTCTGCTTAACATAGAAATACCCACTAGTCCATCTGCCAACAAGGTTTCTTCCAGATAGATTAAGCCTCTCATTACTATTGTTCTGTTCTGTCTTTTTTTGTAGGTGTATAACTCAAACTTGATGCTAAATACATGTAAGCATATCTTCTTCTTTAGTATATTTGGCCTTCATGTGTTTTAAGTACTTACCTTTTCTGAAAAAGGAGAAAATTGAATGATCGAATGAAGAAAACACTTACATGTAGTACATCTCAGTCTGTACCACTTTTCTTTTCAATAAAATTCATTGATTTTAGTTTGCATTAATAGTCTTGGTATCCATCTGCTTTCACAGTTTCCATTGTAATTAAGTGCACTAACTCCAAATGCTTTTTTATAGTTGACCAATACTTTGTGGGCATTTCAAAATCTTTGCTGGACAGTTTTTATTGTAATTAAGCACAGTAACTTCAATTATTTTTTTTTTAATTGTTGGTCAATACTTTGTGAACAATTTAAGATCTTTGCTGGACATCTATAAGAGAAGTGGCTTTGTAGTTCATCTTTAAAAGTTAAATTTTTTCAAATGCAAAGTGCTATTGATTCATAATCTTTAATATTGTACAGCAACATGGATCTCTCATAGTCAACACACATGGATAGTGTTGAAAGCAATTGCAAATGCATGACCCTTATTTGGATTTGTGCTGATCTTTAAATTTAGCAAGCATTGAGTTGTCAGCAAAGAGCTGAATTTTCTTGTTGCATCCATGCTAATCATGGATCGATCGAAGTGTTATAACATAAGATTTACATCTGATAAACATTGACTTGGCTGTTCTATTGAATTGCAAAATTTATCTTTATCTAAATACACAATTTGTCACAAGATTGTTTATAGTTTGTCACGGTACACACTTAGGCTTCTTTATCAAATATTAATTGACAACCTTGAATTTTCTTTTTGTTAGGACCTCTTAATTTGGTTGGAAGATGTTTGAGAAGTAAAGTGATGCTTAAAGGAATGGCTATCTGGATGAATGTTCAAATTATAGTTCTTGTTTGTCAGCAACGATACTTACATGTAGTTGAGTAGGATTTATATGAAGGAAATTGGACGCTTGAAGATTTTACAAGGCCATTCAACCTACGAGGATTAGTTAACTCTTGATATCCACTAACTTGCTTTTGCCATGCTAAGTGACTGTTCCTTGTGTGCTAGCACGTGCATCCTGTACATGCTAATGGATTATAGTTTATTTATCAAAAATGGAAGATTGCTCATCATAAATAATCACTATCTGAGCATACCAGGCAAGGAACTAGGAATTCGCCTTTGTTTTTAGTTAATGGAGTATATTTTCAGTTATCCAAAATGGTACTTCAATCTAAGGTTTGAAGTCTTGTTCTGTGTTGGGATTTTGATTCTCAGTTGGAGTTAGATGCGCTGATGGTGCTGCTCACCATATCAAGGTGGTGCTTGTCAGCACTGATCAGGAGAAAAAGTTGAGGGAAGAAGAAAAAAAGGGGTAGGGAGAGAGAGGAGAAACCTGGTCATTGCAAACTGACAAAGCTGTTTGCAGTGGAACCCTAGCTTGTAGGAGGAGAGGAGGAAGAAAAACCTACCTAGAAGTTTGCTGGAGCTGTCGCTGCTGAAATCATTGCCGAGAGCCTCTCCTGGAGATTCCCAGGCATGCTACATCTTTACTGATGGTGGCTCTTGAGATGCGTAAGCAGAATATGATGTCTGATCTGTATCAGACGAGATTAGAAGATGATTTAATGCTGTGGTTCATTCATCACGATCACAGTCAATTTAAACCATACAAGGAACTAGGAACTCTTTTATGTTCCATTTCTATGTGCTGCAAGAGCACCTTTTCTCAAAATGCACATTCTCTGAGTGTTAGTTGTGGTCTTGGTCTCTTTGATTTTCATTTTATTACCTTTTGCTACTTGATACTTGTTTCCTTCCTAGTATTTCAGTCTATAAATCTCCCTGACCAAGGAGTGAAAAGCTTTTCATTTGTATGCTATTTCAGTAGTGAGTTGATTGTGTACTAATTTTGATTGAAATAGCCTAAATTAAAGAGGCAAGTGGAAAGTGCACCATCCAATAGTACTTAGTGTGTGCTTGAATTGTTACTCAATGAGGACATATACACATTTATCTTGTTCTTTGCAATTTTTAGCTTCCTTGTACTTCCTCAAGGTTCTATTTTTTTCATGTACGACAGGGCTTTAAACTAACCAGGCAGAGCCTCTGGAAATACGCTCCAAGCTGGCAAGGCGTCTCAGCAAATAGGCAACCTGGGCAGTTCATGTCTATGCATCAAAGTCTTGGTATCCAGCTTGCGCAGCTCGGCCGAGATGCCTCTGCTGCTGTCAGTATATCTCCTTCATCTTTTTGCACTATTGGACGGGGATTTTCATGATTTATGATGGATTGGTACTTTCCAGGGAGCGGCACGTCGCATTGGTACTCAAAGGAAACTTGTAGAAGTAGAATCAGTTGCAACTACTGGAAAAACTGAGCAGAAAGAAGTGGTGAAGAAGTACTTCCGGCTAGAGGTAATGTTGTTTCGTTAAGTTATAATGTAAGTACATCATAATAGCTGATCATAAAAATTTTGTGCTGAACTTTTTCCTTAAGAGTATGCCCTGCAGAAAGAAGTGGCGAAGCTTTATTTTTGGGTTCTAAGATTATGATCATGTTGCTTTCATAGAGCACAGAGTCAATTTTCTTTTGTTTGCAGTTTGTTGATAAGGAGCAAGAAGCCAAGGACGAAGATTACGATTTTAGAGCCCTGGAGAACGGATATGTGAGTCTTGCTGCCTTCCACATCACTCCATACAATTTAATGCTTCTAGTAGCTAACATTTCACTTTCCCCGCATGGTTCAGATCGCAGTTACTCCCATATCTTTAGAATTGCAAATGGAATCTGAGATCCAAGCATCTGCTTCTAACTGGTTCGCAACAGCTCTAGAAAGAGGTGAAGAGGCTACTGAGGCCGATGCTTAGCTTCTGACTCGTCTACTGTTTTTTTGATGGAAAGTTTTGTGTTAGTTCCAGTTTGTGCTGGCTCTTGAACATTCAATTGTGCTCGTCCATTGCTTGTTGTTGTTGTGTTTGGAAAAACCCGTGCCTGACCCACCCATTCTATTATTAGCAATAGTGGTGTCCGCGACATGTGGTGCAGTATTCGCCACTTTCTTGATTCCGGTTTCCTTGTTGAGATAGTGGCGGCTGATTTGTAGTTGAATCGTGTCTGAGTTGATTTGTCTAGATTGGAGAATGACATATTTATTGGATTTGCTCTCACTATTGATTTGAATTAATGGCCATTTTATTTGTTTTATTATACTCTTGTAACAGAAGGTGAAATTTTCATAGTGAATTTTTATTGTAGGTATCAAATAGTCCACAATGTGTTTTTTTTTTTTTTTGATAATTCAGGACTTCGTCTGATTAATCTATATAGATGGTATTCTTTTTTATTTTTTTTTTGGTTAGCCCTATTTCTCAGTGGGAATGTTAAGTAAATTAAATTGATGAATTTTTCTGTTTAAAAAATCTTGTGATTTTTCTGAAAGTTCATATTTCGTCTAAGTCGTTTATCAAGGATGCATAGTTCTTTTTCTAGTGTTTAGTTTCTTCCAATGAACATTATCTGTAAATGAACTAACAGTTGAATTGTAGCCTCGGTGATTTTTAGGTTTTTGGCTGATAACCTATTTTACTTAGCACAGGTCGTAGTTCTGAATATTATTTTTCCTTATACAGTTATCATTCACAACATCGGTACTTGGATAAAAGACCGAGGAAGATCCAAAAGGCTAGATTCAAGAAGAAAATAGAGCCTTACTGTGACCAAGAAAAAGTTTTACGCCGCCATAAAAAAATTGTACATCCAAATTTCTAAGAAAAAGTACACACATGAAAGGATAGTATAGAAGGAAATTTATAAGAAAATTACATGAGAAGAAGACGGAAAGAAGTTATACTTAGAATGCTTATAGAAAAACCTTGCACACTAGCACTTGCACACGCTACTCGCTTTATAGAGGAAACTGTTAGGATCTTGAGCGCAAAAATAATACATGCACAGTGAAATAAATAATAAGATTTTTTCTAGAAGATTCATGCAAAAAAAATCATATACTAGTTGAATTGAGAATTCTATTTTTGTTACGTAAATACAAACTTCCAACAGTAATTTTATCCTTGGTGGATCTTATCACGATCAAATATTCGCGCCTCTTTCGGTATCCACACGAACACATTCCGTCCGTCTCACGAATTCACAAAGTTGGAGAAGAAGAACCACCTAAGGTTATGCTAGTAACCAACAAAGTAAGTCTCAACCAAGGAGGAAGAAGAAGGCGAAGACAAACAAGAAGCCCAAGTATCATTCACGAAAATGAATCAAAAAAATTGTTCTGTAGTCATCCAAAAATATCAAAGGTTTTTGACTTTTGGTCTTCCTTTGATTAATGATCCATTATCCCTATTAATGGACATTAACTTTCTTAAGTGATTGAGTCTAATCCAATGAATCTGAGTCGAATCTAATAAGCTAATGATTGAATTCATTTGAGTCTAACTCAATGAGTCTAATTCATATTAGACTTAATCCTTTAGCCTTAGGGTCTATCATATTTTAGTCAAATTAAAATAGACCCGTCTTCAAATCAACATGTTCTTTGTGTGTGACCCAATAAGCTCTCGTAATGTTAATAATGTATCTAAAATTTGTTGGTCCAAGGTAGGTCGGAGGGAGGGGAGGTGAACTGGTTGTTAAGAAAAACTTGGTTACAACTGGGGAGATTGTTAATCCAAGGCAAGTAAACGTACTAAAAATCTCCTTCTTTGAAGATGGATAAGTCTCTTACACTCATTGGAAGCTCAGAAAGTAATTAGGAAATGAATACGATAGTTATTTCCTATTTCCTAGGTTCAGGGATTTTTTTATAGCCCTTGGAAAATCTTATCCGTGGCTAGAAGGCGCCTTTCACAGAGGTGGAAGGTGCCTCCAGCGAGGCGCAGTGGATAAAAATTTATCCACTGCCAACGACAAAATCTACCAGTTAGAAGGCACCTTCCAGGCTGGTTGAAGGCGCCTTCAGCCCAACTGAAGGCACCTTCTTCCTGAAGGTCACGGAGGCGGCTTCAACTCCTGTTGAAGACGCCTCCAACAACTCCATAGCTCCATTTTAGCTCATCCGCTGCTCCGATCGTCTGGGTGATTTCGACCAACCGAAATAGGGCTCACCTGAACCTAACTTTCAGCCTTCTCCTCGAGCAGGCTTCTACTCCGGCTTCTCGTCCCTTGAACGTCACACACGTCCTTCTCGTCCACCGATGTACTCTTCCACAACACCTCGTCCCTCGGATGCACCGAGCCCGTCAGCTCTCTTCCCGTAACATCATTCTTCCTAGCTGCGACTTCCGCTCGACTTCTTGTGTTCCTAAGCTTCTGTACACTTAGACACAAAGGTTAAACACTAACATGACCTAACATAACTTGGTTGATCATATCAAAACTACCACGGGGTACCAACAAAATCATTTTAGATACATAAGCAATGAATGACATCTAGCAATGCATTATTGCTACCCAAGTGACAAGCATGTCAAGAGCCGACCTAACCTTTCTATGTCTATTATCTTGCATAACTCAGTCCTTCTGTCCTTAATATCTAGATTGATCAATGAGGTATAAACCATATAATCCTCTTATCAATCTTTGTATTTCTTGATCCCTAAGTAGACACACTCAATCAAATAAGCTCAATATCTTATATTGACTAATTTAAACATGACCATGCTTTCTTGTATCCTACTTAATCAAGAGGCCCATATATATTACTTCTGTTATATGGAAGAGATAGATCTCATCTACATCACTTAT